>NW_026961507.1:0-300000 GCF_963924245.1 Chroicocephalus ridibundus
GTTTTGAGGCTGAAGGCAGCAGGAAAGCCTGCAGCCCCCAGGTGTGTGGGGCTACGCAAGCCGTTCCCAAAGAGCTTTAGAACAAGGCATAGTTTTCCCTGCTGGCTCTTTGGGCGTGGGACCAACCTCCAGACATATGGCCATTTTTGTGCCTGGCGTGGCGCCATGTGGAAAAGGGTGGTTTTGAGGCTGAAGGCAGCAGGAAAGCCTGCAGCCCCCAGGTCTGTGGGGCTACGCAAGTGGTTCCCAAAGAGCTTTAGAACAAGGCATAGTTTTCCCTGCTGGCTCTTGGGCGTGGGACCAGTCTCCAGACATATGGCCATTTTGGGCCTGGAGAGGCACCAAGTGGGAAAGGGTGGTTTTGAGGGTGAATGCAGCAGGAAAGCCTGCAGCCCCCAGGTGTGTGGGGCTACGCAAGCGGTTCCCAAAGAGCTTTAGAACAAGGCATAGTTTTCCCTGCTGGCTCTTTGGGCGTGGAACCAATCTCCAGACATATGGCCATTTTTGGGCCTGGCACGGCGCCATGTGGGAAAGGGTGGTTTTGAGGCTGAAGGCAGCAGGAAAGCCTGCAGCCCCCAGGTGTGTGGGGCTACGCAAGCGGTTCCCAAAGAGCTTTAGAACAAGGCATAATTTTCCCTGCTGGCTCTTTGGGCGTGGGACCAACCTCCAGACATATGGCCATTTTTGTGCCTGGCGTGGCGCCATGTGGGAAAGGGTGGTTTTGAGGCTGAAGGCAGCAGGAAAGCCTGCAGCCCCCAGGTGTGTGGGGGCTACGCAATTGGTTCCCAAAGAGCTTTAGAACAAGGCATAGTTTTCCCTGCTGGCTCTTTGGGCGTGGGACCAACCTCCAGACATATGGCCATTTTTGTGCCTGGCGTGGCGCCATGTGGAAAAGGGTGATTTTGAGTCTGAAGGCAGCAGGAAAGCCTGCAGCCCCCAGGTCTGTGGGGCTATGCAAGCGGTTCCCAAAGAGCTTTAGAACAAGGCATAGTTTTCCCTGCTGGCTCTTTGGGCGTGGGACCAGTCTCCAGACATATGGCCATTTTTGGGCCAGGCGCAGCGCCAAGAGGGAAAGGGTGGTTTTGAGGCTGAAGGCAGCAGGAAAGCCTGCAGCCCCCAGGTGTGTGGGGCTACGCAAGCGGTTCCCAAAGAGCTTTAGAACAAGGCATAGTTTTCCCTGCTGGCTCTTTGGGCGTGGGACCAGTCTCCAGACATATGGCCATTTTGGGCCTGGAGAGGCACCAAGTGGGAAAGGGTGGTTTTGACGCTGAAGTCAGCAGGAAAGCCTGCAGCCCCCAGGTCTGTGGGGCCACGCAAGGGGTTCCCAAAGAGCTTTAGAACAAGGCATAGTTTTCCCTGCTGGCTCTTTGGGCGTGGGACCAGTCTCCAGACATATGGCCATTTTTGTGCCTGGCGTGGCGCCATGTGGAAAAGGGTGGTTTTGAGGCTGAAGGCAGCAGGAAAGCCTGCAGCCCCCAGGTGTGTGGGGCTACGCAAGTGGTTCCCAAAGAGCTTTAGAACAAGGCATAGTTTTCCCTGCTGGCTCTTTGGGCGTGGCACCAACCTCCAGACATATGGCCATTTTTGTGCCTGGCGTGGCGCCATGTGGAAAAGGGTGGTTTTGAGGCTGAAGGCAGCAGGAAAGCCTGCAGCCCCCAGGTGTGTGGGGCTACGCAAGCGGTTCCCAAAGAGCTTTAGAACAAGGCATAGTTTTCCCTGCTGGCTCTTTGGGCGTGGGACCAACCTCCAGACATATGGCCATTTTTGGGCCGTGCGCAGCGCAAGTGGGAAAGGGTTGTTTTGAGGCTGAAGGCAGCAGGAAAGCCTGCAGCCCCCAGGTGTGTGGGGCTACGCAAGCGGTTCCCAAAGAGCTTTAGAACAAGGCATAGTTTTCCCTGCTGGCTCTTTGGGCGTGGGACCAGTCTCCAGACATATGGCCATTTTGGGCCTGGAGAGGCACCAAGTGGGAAAGGGTGGGTTTGACGCTGAAGTCAGCAGGAAAGCCTGCAGCCCCCACGTGTGTGGGGCTACGCAAGCGGTTCCCAAAGAGCTTTAGAACAAGGCATAGTTTTCCCTGCTGGCTCTTTGGGCGTGGAACCAATCTCCAGACATATGGCCATTTTTGTGCCTGGCACGGCGCCATGTGGGAAAGGGTGGTTTTGAGGCTGAAGGCAGCAGGAAAGCCTGCAGCCCCCAGGTGTGTGGGGCTACGCAAGTGGTTCCCAAAGAGCTTTAGAACAAGGCATAGTTTTCCCTGCTGGCTCTTGGGCGTGGGACCAGTCTCCAGACATATGGCCATTTTGGGCCTGGAGAGGCACCAAGTGGGAAAGGGTGGTTTTGAGGGTGAATGCAGCAGGAAAGCCTGCAGCCCCCAGGTGTGTGGGGCTACGCAAGCGGTTCCCAAAGAGCTTTAGAACAAGGCATAGTTTTCCCTGCTGGCTCTTTGGGCGTGGAACCAATCTCCAGACATATGGCCATTTTTGGGCCTGGCACGGCGCCATGTGGGAAAGGGTGGTTTTGAGGCTGAAGGCAGCAGGAAAGCCTGCAGCCCCCAGGTGTGTGGGGCTACGCAAGCCGTTCCCAAAGAGCTTTAGAACAAGGCATAGTTTTCCCTGCTGGCTCTTTGGGCGTGGGACCAACCTCCAGACATATGGCCATTTTTGTGCCTGGCGTGGCGCCATGTGGAAAAGGGTGGTTTTGAGGCTGAAGGCAGCAGGAAAGCCTGCAGCCCCCAGGTCTGTGGGGCTACGCAAGTGGTTCCCAAAGAGCTTTAGAACAAGGCATAGTTTTCCCTGCTGGCTCTTGGGCGTGGGACCAGTCTCCAGACATATGGCCATTTTGGGCCTGGAGAGGCACCAAGTGGGAAAGGGTGGTTTTGAGGGTGAATGCAGCAGGAAAGCCTGCAGCCCCCAGGTGTGTGGGGCTACGCAAGCGGTTCCCAAAGAGCTTTAGAACAAGGCATAGTTTTCCCTGCTGGCTCTTTGGGCGTGGAACCAATCTCCAGACATATGGCCATTTTTGGGCCTGGCACGGCGCCATGTGGGAAAGGGTGGTTTTGAGGCTGAAGGCAGCAGGAAAGCCTGCAGCCCCCAGGTGTGTGGGGCTACGCAAGCGGTTCCCAAAGAGCTTTAGAACAAGGCATAATTTTCCCTGCTGGCTCTTTGGGCGTGGGACCAACCTCCAGACATATGGCCATTTTTGTGCCTGGCGTGGCGCCATGTGGGAAAGGGTGGTTTTGAGGCTGAAGGCAGCAGGAAAGCCTGCAGCCCCCAGGTGTGTGGGGCTACGCAAGTGGTTCCCAAAGAGCTTTAGAACAAGGCATAGTTTTCCCTGCTGGCTCTTTGGGCGTGGGACCAACCTCCAGACATATGGCCATTTTTGTGCCTGGCGTGGCGCCATGTGGAAAAGGGTGATTTTGAGTCTGAAGGCAGCAGGAAAGCCTGCAGCCCCCAGGTCTGTGGCGCTATGCAAGCGGTTCCCAAAGAGCTTTAGAACAAGGCATAGTTTTCCCTGCTGGCTCTTTGGGCGTGGGACCAGTCTCCAGACATATGGCCATTTTTGGGCCAGGCGCAGCGCCAAGAGGAAAAGGGTGGTTTTGAGGCTGAAGGCAGCAGGAAAGCCTGCAGCCCCCAGGTGTGTGGGGCTACGCAAGCGGTTCCCAAAGAGCTTTAGAACAAGGCATAGTTTTCCCTGCTGGCTCTTTGGGCGTGGGACCAGTCTCCAGACATATGGCCATTTTGGGCCTGGAGAGGCACCAAGTGGGAAAGGGTGGTTTTGACGCTGAAGTCAGCAGGAAAGCCTGCAGCCCCCAGGTCTGTGGGGCCACGCAAGGGGTTCCCAAAGAGCTTTAGAACAAGGCATAGTTTTCCCTGCTGGCTCTTTGGGCGTGGGACCAGTCTCCAGACATATGGCCATTTTTGTGCCTGGCGTGGCGCCATGTGGAAAAGGGTGGTTTTGAGGCTGAAGGCAGCAGGAAAGCCTGCAGCCCCCAGGTGTGTGGGGCTACGCAAGTGGTTCCCAAAGAGCTTTAGAACAAGGCATAGTTTTCCCTGCTGGCTCTTTGGGCGTGGCACCAACCTCCAGACATATGGCCATTTTTGTGCCTGGCGTGGCGCCATGTGGAAAAGGGTGGTTTTGAGGCTGAAGGCAGCAGGAAAGCCTGCAGCCCCCAGGTGTGTGGGGCTACGCAAGCGGTTCCCAAAGAGCTTTAGAACAAGGCATAGTTTTCCCTGCTGGCTCTTTGGGCGTGGGACCAACCTCCAGACATATGGCCATTTTTGGGCCGTGCGCAGCGCAAGTGGGAAAGGGTTGTTTTGAGGCTGAAGGCAGCAGGAAAGCCTGCAGCCCCCAGGTGTGTGGGGCTACGCAAGCGGTTCCCAAAGAGCTTTAGAACAAGGCATAGTTTTCCCTGCTGGCTCTTTGGGCGTGGGACCAGTCTCCAGACATATGGCCATTTTGGGCCTGGAGAGGCACCAAGTGGGAAAGGGTGGGTTTGACGCTGAAGTCAGCAGGAAAGCCTGCAGCCCCCACGTCTGTGGGGCTACGCAAGCGGTTCCCAAAGAGCTTTAGAACAAGGCATAGTTTTCCCTGCTGGCTCTTTGGGCGTGGAACCAATCTCCAGACATATGGCCATTTTTGTGCCTGGCACGGCGCCATGTGGGAAAGGGTGGTTTTGAGGCTGAAGGCAGCAGGAAAGCCTGCAGCCCCCAGGTGTGTGGGGCTACGCAAGTGGTTCCCAAAGAGCTTTAGAACAAGGCATAGTTTTCCCTGCTGGCTCTTTGGGCGTGGGACCAACCTCCAGACATATGGCCATTTTTGTGCCTGGCGTGGCGCCATGTGGGAAAGGGTGGTTTTGAGGCTGAAGGCAGCAGGAAAGCCTGCAGCCCCCAGGTCTGTGGGGCTACGCAAGCGGTTCCCAAAGAGCTTTAGAACAAGGCATAGTTTTCCCTGCTGGCTCTTTGGGCGTGGAACCAATCTCCAGACATATGGCCATTTTTGGGCCTGGCACGGCGCCATGTGGGAAAGGGTGGTTTTGAGGCTGAAGGCAGCAGGAAAGCCTGCAGCCCCCAGGTGTGTGGGGCTACGCAAGCGGTTCCCAAAGAGCTTTAGAACAAGGCATAATTTTCCCTGCTGGCTCTTTGGGCGTGGGACCAACCTCCAGACATATGGCCATTTTTGTGCCTGGCGTGGCGCCATGTGGGAAAGGGTGGTTTTGAGGCTGAAGGCAGCAGGAAAGCCTGCAGCCCCCAGGTGTGTGGGGCTACGCAAGTGGTTCCCAAAGAGCTTTAGAACAAGGCATAGTTTTCCCTGCTGGCTCTTTGGGCGTGGGACCAACCTCCAGACATATGGCCATTTTTGTGCCTGGCGTGGCGCCATGTGGAAAAGGGTGATTTTGAGTCTGAAGGCAGCAGGAAAGCCTGCAGCCCCCAGGTCTGTGGCGCTATGCAAGCGGTTCCCAAAGAGCTTTAGAACAAGGCATAGTTTTCCCTGCTGGCTCTTTGGGCGTGGGACCAGTCTCCAGACATATGGCCATTTTTGGGCCAGGCGCAGCGCCAAGAGGAAAAGGGTGGTTTTGAGGCTGAAGGCAGCAGGAAAGCCTGCAGCCCCCAGGTGTGTGGGGCTACGCAAGCGGTTCCCAAAGAGCTTTAGAACAAGGCATAGTTTTCCCTGCTGGCTCTTTGGGCGTGGGACCAGTCTCCAGACATATGGCCATTTTGGGCCTGGAGAGGCACCAAGTGGGAAAGGGTGGTTTTGACGCTGAAGTCAGCAGGAAAGCCTGCAGCCCCCAGGTCTGTGGGGCCACGCAAGGGGTTCCCAAAGAGCTTTAGAACAAGGCATAGTTTTCCCTGCTGGCTCTTTGGGCGTGGGACCAGTCTCCAGACATATGGCCATTTTTGTGCCTGGCGTGGCGCCATGTGGAAAAGGGTGGTTTTGAGGCTGAAGGCAGCAGGAAAGCCTGCAGCCCCCAGGTGTGTGGGGCTACGCAAGTGGTTCCCAAAGAGCTTTAGAACAAGGCATAGTTTTCCCTGCTGGCTCTTTGGGCGTGGCACCAACCTCCAGACATATGGCCATTTTTGTGCCTGGCGTGGCGCCATGTGGAAAAGGGTGGTTTTGAGGCTGAAGGCAGCAGGAAAGCCTGCAGCCCCCAGGTGTGTGGGGCTACGCAAGCGGTTCCCAAAGAGCTTTAGAACAAGGCATAGTTTTCCCTGCTGGCTCTTTGGGCGTGGGACCAACCTCCAGACATATGGCCATTTTTGGGCCGTGCGCAGCGCAAGTGGGAAAGGGTTGTTTTGAGGCTGAAGGCAGCAGGAAAGCCTGCAGCCCCCAGGTGTGTGGGGCTACGCAAGCGGTTCCCAAAGAGCTTTAGAACAAGGCATAGTTTTCCCTGCTGGCTCTTTGGGCGTGGGACCAGTCTCCAGACATATGGCCATTTTGGGCCTGGAGAGGCACCAAGTGGGAAAGGGTGGGTTTGACGCTGAAGTCAGCAGGAAAGCCTGCAGCCCCCACGTCTGTGGGGCTACGCAAGCGGTTCCCAAAGAGCTTTAGAACAAGGCATAGTTTTCCCTGCTGGCTCTTTGGGCGTGGAACCAATCTCCAGACATATGGCCATTTTTGTGCCTGGCACGGCGCCATGTGGGAAAGGGTGGTTTTGAGGCTGAAGGCAGCAGGAAAGCCTGCAGCCCCCAGGTGTGTGGGGCTACGCAAGTGGTTCCCAAAGAGCTTTAGAACAAGGCATAGTTTTCCCTGCTGGCTCTTTGGGCGTGGGACCAACCTCCAGACATATGGCCATTTTTGTGCCTGGCGTGGCGCCATGTGGGAAAGGGTGGTTTTGAGGCTGAAGGCAGCAGGAAAGCCTGCAGCCCCCAGGTCTGTGGGGCTACGCAAGCGGTTCCCAAAGAGCTTTAGAACAAGGCATAGTTTTCCCTGCTGGCTCTTGGGCGTGGGACCAGTCTCCAGACATATGGCCATTTTGGGCCTGGAGAGGCACCAAGTGGGAAAGGGTGGTTTTGAGGGTGAATGCAGCAGGAAAGCCTGCAGCCCCCAGGTGTGTGGGGCTACGCAAGCGGTTCCCAAAGAGCTTTAGAACAAGGCATAGTTTTCCCTGCTGGCTCTTTGGGCGTGGAACCAATCTCCAGACATATGGCCATTTTTGGGCCTGGCACGGCGCCATGTGGGAAAGGGTGGTTTTGAGGCTGAAGGCAGCAGGAAAGCCTGCAGCCCCCAGGTGTGTGGGGCTACGCAAGCGGTTCCCAAAGAGCTTTAGAACAAGGCATAATTTTCCCTGCTGGCTCTTTGGGCGTGGGACCAACCTCCAGACATATGGCCATTTTTGTGCCTGGCGTGGCGCCATGTGGGAAAGGGTGGTTTTGAGGCTGAAGGCAGCAGGAAAGCCTGCAGCCCCCAGGTGTGTGGGGCTACGCAAGTGGTTCCCAAAGAGCTTTAGAACAAGGCATAGTTTTCCCTGCTGGCTCTTTGGGCGTGGGACCAACCTCCAGACATATGGCCATTTTTGTGCCTGGCGTGGCGCCATGTGGAAAAGGGTGATTTTGAGTCTGAAGGCAGCAGGAAAGCCTGCAGCCCCCAGGTCTGTGGGGCTATGCAAGCGGTTCCCAAAGAGCTTTAGAACAAGGCATAGTTTTCCCTGCTGGCTCTTTGGGCGTGGGACCAGTCTCCAGACATATGGCCATTTTTGGGCCAGGCGCAGCGCCAAGAGGGAAAGGGTGGTTTTGAGGCTGAAGGCAGCAGGAAAGCCTGCAGCCCCCAGGTGTGTGGGGCTACGCAAGCGGTTCCCAAAGAGCTTTAGAACAAGGCATAGTTTTCCCTGCTGGCTCTTTGGGCGTGGGACCAGTCTCCAGACATATGGCCATTTTGGGCCTGGAGAGGCACCAAGTGGGAAAGGGTGGTTTTGACGCTGAAGTCAGCAGGAAAGCCTGCAGCCCCCAGGTGTGTGGGGCCACGCAAGCGGTTCCCAAAGAGCTTTAGAACAAGGCATAGTTTTCCCTGCTGGCTCTTTGGGCGTGGGACCAGTCTCCAGACATATGGCCATTTTTGTGCCTGGCGTGGCGCCATGTGGAAAAGGGTGGTTTTGAGGCTGAAGGCAGCAGGAAAGCCTGCAGCCCCCAGGTGTGTGGGGCTACGCAAGTGGTTCCCAAAGAGCTTTAGAACAAGGCATAGTTTTCCCTGCTGGCTCTTTGGGCGTGGGACCAACCTCCAGACATATGGCCATTTTTGTGCCTGGCGTGGCGCCATGTGGAAAAGGGTGGTTTTGAGGCTGAAGGCAGCAGGAAAGCCTGCAGCCCCCAGGTGTGTGGGGCTACGCAAGCGGTTCCCAAAGAGCTTTAGAACAAGGCATAGTTTTCCCTGCTGGCTCTTTGGGCGTGGCACCAACCTCCAGACATATGGCCATTTTTGGGCCGTGCGCAGCGCCAAGTGGGAAAGGGTTGTTTTGAGGCTGAAGGCAGCAGGAAAGCCTGCAGCCCCCAGGTGTGTGGGGCTACGCAAGCGGTTCCCAAAGAGCTTTAGAACAAGGCATAGTTTTCCCTGCTGGCTCTTTGGGCGTGGGACCAGTCTCCAGACATATGGCCATTTTGGGCCTGGAGAGGCACCAAGTGGGAAAGGGTGGGTTTGATGCTGAAGTCAGCAGGAAAGCCTGCAGCCCCCACGTGTGTGGGGCTACGCAAGCGGTTCCCAAAGAGCTTTAGAACAAGGCATAGTTTTCCCTGCTGGCTCTTTGGGAGTGGGACCAGTCTCCAGACATATGGCCATTTTTGGGCCAGGCGCAGCGCCAAGAGGGAAAGGGTGGTTTTGAGGCTGAAGGCAGCAGGAAAGCCTGCAGCCCCCAGGTCTGTGGGACTATGCAAGCAGTTCCCAAAGAGCTTTAGAACAAGGCATAGTTTTCCCTGCTGGCTCTTGGGCGTGGGACCAGTCTCCAGACATATGGCCATTTTGGGCCTGGAGAGGCACCAAGTGGGAAAGGGTGGTTTTGAGGGTGAATGCAGCAGGAAAGCCTGCAGCCCCCAGGTGTGTGGGGCTACGCAAGCGGTTCCCAAAGAGCTTTAGAACAAGGCATAGTTTTCCCTGCTGGCTCTTTGGGCGTGGGACCAGTCTCCAGACATATGGCCATTTTTGTGCCTGGCGTGGCGCCATGTGGAAAAGGGTGGTTTTGAGGCTGAAGGCAGCTGGAAAGCCTGCAGCCCCCAGGTGTGTGGGGCTACGCAAGTGGTTCCCAAAGAGCTTTAGAACAAGGCATAGTTTTCCCTGCTGGCTCTTTGGGCGTGGCACCAACCTCCAGACATATGGCCATTTTTGTGCCTGGCGTGGCGCCATGTGGAAAAGGGTGGTTTTGAGGCTGAAGGCAGCAGGAAAGCCTGCAGCCCCCAGGTGTGTGTGGCTACGCAAGCGGTTCCCAAAGAGCTTTAGAACAAGGCATAGTTTTCCCTGCTGGCTCTTTGGGCGTGGGACCATTCTCCAGACATATGGCCATTTTTGGGCCGTGCGCAGCGCCAAGTGGGAAAGGGTTGTTTTGAGGCTGAAGGCAGCAGGAAAGCCTGCAGCCCCCAGGTGTGTGGGGCTACGCAAGCGGTTCCCAAAGAGCTTTAGAACAAGGCATAGTTTTCCCTGCTGGCTCTTTGGGCGTGGGACCAGTCTCCAGACATATGGCCATTTTGGGCCTGGAGAGGCACCAAGTGGGAAAGGGTGGTTTTGACGCTGAAGGCAGCAGGAAAGCCTGCAGCCCCCAGGTGTGTGGGGCTACGCAAGCGGTTCCCAAAGAGCTTTAGAACAAGGCATAGTTTTCCCTGCTGGCTCTTTGGGCGTGGGACCAGTCTCCAGACATATGGCCATTTTGGGCCTGGAGAGGCACCAAGTTGGAAAGGGTGGGTTTGACGCTGAAGTCAGCAGGAAAGCCTGCAGCCCCCACGTGTGTGGGCTGAGCAAGCGGTTCCCAAAGAGCTTTAGAACAAGGCATAGTTTTCCCTGCTGGCTCTTTGGGCGTGGAACCAATCTCCAGACATATGGCCATTTTTGTGCCTGGCACGGCGCCATGTGGGAAAGGGTGGTTTTGAGGCTGAAGGCAGCAGGAAAGCCTGCAGCCCCCAGGTGTGTGGGGCTACGCAAGCGGTTCCCAAAGAGCTTTAGAACAAGGCATAGTTTTCCCTGCTGGCTCTTTGGGCGTGGGACCAACCTCCAGACATATGGCCATTTTTGTGCCTGGCGTGGCGCCATGTGGAAAAGGGTGGTTTTGAGTCTGAAGGCAGCAGGAAAGCCTTCAGCCCCCAGGTGTGTGGGGCTACGCAAGTCGTTCCCAAAGAGCTTTAGAACAAGGCATAGTTTTCCCTGCTGGCTCTTGGGCGTGGGACCAGTCTCCAGACATATGGCCATTTTGGGCCTGGAGAGGCACCAAGTGGGAAAGGGTGGTTTTGAGGGTGAATGCAGCAGGAAAGCCTGCACCCACCAGGTGTGTGGGGCTACGCAAGTGGTTCCCAAAGAGCTTTAGAACAAGGCATAGTTTTCCCTGCTGGCTCTTTGGGCATGGGACCAACCTCCAGACATATGGCCATTTTTGTGCCTGGCACGGCGCCATGTGGGAAAGGGTGGTTTTGAGGCTGAAGGCAGCAGGAAAGCCTGCAGCCCCCAGGTCTGTGGGGCTATGCAAGCGGTTCCCAAAGAGCTTTAGAACAAGGCATAGTTTTCCCTGCTGGCTCTTTGGGCGTGGGACCAGTCTCCAGACATATGGCCATTTTTGGGCCAGGCGCAGCGCCAAGAGGGAAAGGGTGGTTTTGAGGCTGAAGGCAGCAGGAAAGCCTGCAGCCCCCAGGTGTGTGGGGCTACGCAAGCGGTTCCCAAAGAGCTTTAGAACAAGGCATAGTTTTCCCTGCTGGCTCTTTGGGCGTGGCACCAACCTCCAGACATATGGCCATTTTGGGCCTGGAGAGGCACCAAGTGGGAAAGGGTGGTTTTGACGCTGAAGTCAGCAGGAAAGCCTGCAGCCCCCAGGTCTGTGGGGCCACGCAAGCGGTTCCCAAAGAGCTTTAGAACAAGGCATAGTTTTCCCTGCTGGCTCTTTGGGCGTGGGACCAGTCTCCAGACATATGGCCATTTTTGTGCCTGGCGTGGCGCCATGTGGAAAAGGGTGGTTTTGAGGCTGAAGGCAGCAGGAAAGCCTGCAGCCCCCAGGTCTGTGGGGCTACGCAAGTGGTTCCCAAAGAGCTTTAGAACAAGGCATAGTTTTCCCTGCTGGCTCTTTGGGCGTGGCACCAACCTCCAGACATATGGCCATTTTTGTGCCTGGCGTGGCGCCATGTGGAAAAGGGTGGTTTTGAGGCTGAAGGCAGCAGGAAAGCCTGCAGCCCCCAGGTGTGTGGGGCTACGCAAGCGGTTCCCAAACAGCTTTAGAACAAGGCATAGTTTTCCCTGCTGGCTCTTTGGGCGTGGGACCAGTCTCCAGACATATGGCCATTTTGGGCCTGGAGAGGCACCAAGTGGGAAAGGGTGGTTTTGACGCTGAAGTCAGCAGGAAAGCCTGCAGCCCCCAGGTGTGTGGGGCTACGCAAGCGGTTCCCAAAGAGCTTTAGAACAAGGCATAGTTTTCCCTGCTGCCTCTTTGGGCGTGGGACCAACCTCCAGACATATGGCCATTTTTGTGCCTGGCGTGGCGCCATGTGGAAAAGGGTGGTTTTGAGGCTGAAGGCAGCAGGAAAGCCTGCAGCCCCCAGGTCTGTGGGGCTACGCAAGTGGTTCCCAAAGAGCTTTAGAACAAAGCATAGTTTTCCCTGCTGGCTCTTTGGGCGTGGGACCAGTCTCCAGACATATGGCCATTTTGGGCCTGGAGAGGCACCAAGTGGGAAAGGGTGGTTTTGAGGGTGAATGCAGCAGGAAAGCCTGCAGCCCCCAGGTGTGTGGGGCTACGCAAGCGGTTCCCAAAGAGCTTTAGAACAAGGCATAGTTTTCCCTGCTGGCTCTTTGGGCGTGGGACCAATCTCCAGACATATGGCCATTTTTGGGCCTGGCACGGCGCCATGTGGGAAAGGGTGGTTTTGAGGCTGAAGGCAGCAGGAAAGCCTGCAGCCCCCAGGTGTGTGGGGCTACGCAAGCGGTTCCCAAAGAGCTTTAGAACAAGGCATAGTTTTCCCTGCTGGCTCTTTGGGCGTGGGACCAACCTCCAGACATATGGCCATTTTTGTGCCTGGCGTGGCGCCATGTGGAAAAGGGTGGTTTTGAGTCTGAAGGCAGCAGGAAAGCCTGCAGCCCCCAGGTGTGTGGGGCTATGCAAGCGGTTCCCAAAGAGCTTTAGAACAAGGCATAGTTTTCCCTGCTGGCTCTTTGGGCGTGGGACCATTCTCCAGACATATGGCCATTTTTGGGCCAGGCGCAGCGCCAAGAGGGAAAGGGTGGTTTTGAGGCTGAAGGCAGCAGGAAAGCCTGCAGCCCCCAGGTGTGTGGGGCTACGCAAGCGGTTCCCAAAGAGCTTTAGAACAAGGCATAGTTTTCCCTGCTGGCTCTTTGGGCGTGGGACCAGTCTCCAGACATATGGCCATTTTGGGCCTGGAGAGGCACCAAGTGGGAAAGGGTGGTTTTGACGCTGAAGTCAGCAGGAAAGCCTGCAGCCCCCAGGTGTGTGGGGCCACGCAAGCGGTTCCCAAAGAGCTTTAGAACAAGGCATAGTTTTCCCTGCTGGCTCTTTGGGCGTGGCACCAACCTCCAGACATATGGCCATTTTTGTGCCTGGCGTGGCGCCATGTGGAAAAGGGTGGTTTTGAGGCTGAAGGCAGCAGGAAAGCCTGCAGCCCCCAGGTGTGTGGGGCTACGCAAGCGGTTCCCAAAGAGCTTTAGAACAAGGCATAGTTTTCCCTGCTGGCTCTTTGGGCGTGGCACCAACCTCCAGACATATGGCCATTTTTGTGCCTGGCGTGGCGCCATGTGGAAAAGGGTGGTTTTGAGGCTGAAGGCAGCAGGAAAGCCTGCAGCCCCCAGGTGTGTGGGGCTACGCAAGCGGTTCCCAAACAGCTTTAGAACAAGGCATAGTTTTCCCTGCTGGCTCTTTGGGCGTGGGACCATTCTCCAGACATATGGCCATTTTTGGGCCGTGCGCAGCGCCAAGTGGGAAAGGGTTGTTTTGAGGCTGAAGGCATCAGGAAAGCCTGCAGCCCCCAGGTGTGTGGGGCTACGCAAGCGGTTCCCAAAGAGCTTTAGAACAAGGCATAGTTTTCCCTGCTGGCTCTTTGGGCGTGGGACCAGTCTCCAGACATATGGCCATTTTTGGGCCTGGCGCAGCGCCAAGTGGGAAAGGGTTGTTTTGAGGCTGAAGGCAGCAGGAAAGCCTGCAGCCCCCAGGTGTGTGGGGCTACGCAAGCGGTTCCCAAAGAGCTTTAGAACAAGGCATAGTTTTCCCTGCTGGCTCTTTGGGTGTGGGACCAGTCTCCAGACATATGGCCATTTTTGTGCCTGGCGGAGCGCCATGTGGGAAAGGGTGGTTTTGAGGCTGATGAGAGCAGGAAAGCCTGCAGCCCCCAGGTGTTTGGGGCTACGCAAGCGGTTCCCAAAGAGCTTTAGAACAAGGCATAGTTTTCCCTGCTGGCTCTTTGGGCGTGGGACCAACCTCCAGACATATGGCCATTTTTGTGCCTGGCGTGACGCCATGTGAAAAAGGGTGCTTTTGAGGTTGAAGGCAGCAGGAAAGCCTGCAGCCCCCAGGTGTGTGGGGCTATGCAAGCGGTTCCCAAAGAGCTTTAGAACAAGGCATAGTTTTCCCTGCTGGTTCTTTGGGCGTGGGACCAGTCTCCAGACATATGGCCATTTTTGTGCCTGGTGTGGCGCCATGTGGGAAAGGGTGGTTTTGAGGCTGAAGGCAGTAGGAAAGCCTGCAGCCCCCAGGTCTGTGGGGCTACGCAAGCGGTTCCCAAAGAGCTTTAGAACAAGGCATAGTTTTCCCTGCTGGCTCTTTGGGCGTGGGACCATTCTCCAGACATATGGCCATTTTTGGGCCTGGCGCAGCGCCAAGTGGGAAACGGTGGTTTTGAGGCTGAAGGCAGCAGGAAAGCCTGCAGCCCCCAGGTGTGTGGGGCTACGCAAGCCGTTCCCAAAGAGCTTTAGAACAAGGCATAGTTTTCCCTGCTGGCTCTTTGGGCGTGGAACCAATCTCCAGATATATGGCCATTTTTGTGCCTGGCACGGCGCCATGTGGGAAAGGGTGGTTTTGAGGCTGAAGGCAGCAGGAAAGCCTGCAGCCCCCAGGTGTGTGGGGCTACGCAAGCGGTTCCCAAAGAGCTTTAGAACAAGGCATAGTTTTCCCTGCTGGCTCTTTGGGCGTGGGACCAGTCTCCAGACATATGGCCATTTTTGTGCCTGGCGTGGCGCCATGTGGAAAAGGGTGGTTTTGAGGCTGAAGGCAGCAGGAAAGCCTGCAGCCCCCAGGTCTGTGGGGCTACGCAAGTGGTTCCCAAAGAGCTTTAGAACAAGGCATAGTTTTCCCTGCTGGCTCTTTGGGCGTGGGACCAGTCTCCAGACATATGGCCATTTTTGTGCCTGGCGTGGCGCCATGTGGAAAAGGGTGGTTTTGAGGCTGAAGGCAGCAGGAAAGCCTGCAGCCCCCAGGTGTGTGGGGCTACGCAAGCGGTTCCCAAAGAGCTTTAGAACAAGGCATAGTTTTCCCTGCTGGCTCTTTGGGCGTGGGACCAGTCTCCAGACATATGGCCACTTTTGGGCCTGGCACAGCGCCAAGTGGGAAAGGGTTGTTTTGAGGCAGAAGGCAGCAGGAAAGCCTGCAGCCCCCAGGTGTGTGGGGCTACGCAAGCGGTTCCCAAAGAGCTTTAGAACAAGACATAGTTTTCCCTGCTGGCTCTTTGGGCGTGGGACCAGTCTCCAGACATATGGCCATTTTTGGGCCTGGCGTGGCGCCATGTGGAAAAGGGTGGTTTTGAGGCTGAAGGCAGCAGGAAAGCCTGCAGCCCCCAGGTGTGTGGGGCTACGCAAGCGGTTCCCAAAGAGCTTTAGAACAAGGCATAGTTTTCCCTGCTGGCTCTTTGGGCGTGGGACCAGTCTCCAGACATATGGCCACTTTTGGGCCTGGCGCAGCGCCAAGTGGGAAAGGGTTGTTTTGAGGAAGAAGGCAGCAGGAAAGCCTGCAGCCCCCAGGTCTGTGGGGCTACGCAAGCGGTTCCCAAAGAGCTTTAGAACAAGACATAGTTTTCCCTGATGGCTCTTTGGGCGTGGGACCAGTCTCCAGACATATGGCCATTTTTGGGCCTGGCGCAGCGCCAAGTGGGAAAGGGTTTTTTTGAGGCTGAAGGCAGCAGGAAAGACTGCAGCCCCCAGGTGTGTGGGGCTACGCAAGCGGTTCCCAAAGAGCTTTAGAACAAGGCATAGTTTTCCCTGCTGGCTCTTTGGGCGTGGGACCAGTCTCCAGACATATGGCCATTTTTGTGCCTTGCGGAGTGCCATGTGGGAAAGGGTGGTTTTGAGGCTGAAGGCAGCAGGAAAGCCTGCAGCCCCCAGGTGTGTGGGGCTACGCAAGCGGTTCCCAAAGAGCTTTAGAACAAGGCATAGTTTTCCCTGCTGGCTCTTTGGGCGTGGGACCAGTCTCCAGACATATGGCCATTTTTGTGCCTGGCACGGCGCCATGTGGGAAAGGGTGGTTTTGAGGCTGAAGAGAGCAGGAAAGCCTGCAGCCCCCAGGTGTGTGGGGCTACGCAAGCGGTTCCCAAAGAGCTTTAGAACAAGGCATAGTTTTCCCTGCTGGCTCTTTGGGCGTGGGACCAACCTCCAGACATATGGCCATTTTTGTGCCTGGCGTGACGCCATGTGAAAAAGGGTGCTTTTGAGGTTGAAGGCAGCAGGAAAGCCTGCAGCCCCCAGGTGTGTGGGGCTACGCAAGCGGTTCCCAAAGAGCTTTAGAACAAGGCATAGTTTTCCCTGCTGGCTCTTTGGGCGTGGGACCAGTCTCCAGACATATGGCCATTTTTGGGCCTGGCGCGGGGCCAAGTGGGAAAGGGTGGTTTGAGGCTGAAGGCAGCAGGAAAGCCTGCAGCCCCCAGGTGTGTGGGGCTACGCAAGCGGTTCCCAAAGAGCTTTAGAACAAGGCATAGTTTTCCCTGCTGGCTCTTTGGGCGTGGGACCAGTCTCCAGACATATGGCCATTTTTGTGCCTGGCGTGGCGCCATGTGGAAAAGGGTGCTTCTGAGGTTGAAGGCAGCAGGAAAGCCTGCAGCCCCCAGGTGTGTGGGGCTACGCAAGCGGTTCCCAAAGAGCTTTAGAACAAGGCATAGTTTTCCCTGCTGGCTCTTTGGGCGTGGGACCAGTCTCCAGACATATGGCCATTTTTGGGCCTGGCGCAGCGCCAAGTGGGAAAGGGTGGTTTGAGGCTGAAGGCAGCAGGAAAGCCTGCAGCCCCCAGGTGTGTGGGGCTACGCAAGCGGTTCCCAAAGAGCTTTAGAACAAGGCATAGTTTTCCCTGCTGGCTCTTTGGGCGTGGAACCAATCTCCAGATATATGGCCATTTTTGTGCCTGGCGTGGCGCCATGTGGGAAAGGGTGGTTTTGAGGCTGAAGGCAGCAGGAAAGCCTGCAGCCCCCAGGTGTGTGGGGCTACGCAAGCGGTTCCCAAAGAGCTTTAGAACAAGGCATAGTTTTCCCTGCTGGCTCTTTGGGCGAAGCACCAACCTCCAGACATATGGCCATTTTTGTGCCTGGCGTGGCGCCATGTGGAAAAGGGTGGTTTTGAGGCTGAAGGCAGCAGGAAAGCCTGCAGCCCACAGGTGTGTGGGGCTACGCAAGCGGTTCCCAAAGAGCTTTAGAACAAGGCATAGTTTTCCCTGCTGGCTCTTTGGGCGTGGGACCAGTCTCCAGACATATGGCCACTTTTGGGCCTGGCGCAGCGCCAAGTGGGAAAGGGTTGTTTTGAGGCAGAAGGCAGCAGGAAAGCCTGCAGCCCCCAGGTGTGTGGGGCTACGCAAGCGGTTCCCAAAGAGCTTTAGAACAAGACATAGTTGTCCCTGATGGCTCTTTGGGCGTGGGACCAGTCTCCAGACTTATGGCCATTTTTGGGCCTGGCTTGGCGCCAAGTGGGAAAGGGTTTTTTTGAGTCTGAAGGGAGCAGGAAAGCCTGCAGCCCCCAGGTGTGTGGGGCTACGCAAGCGGTTCCCAAAGAGCTTTAGAACAAGGCATAGTTTTCCCTGCTGGCTCTTTGGGCGTGGGACCAGTCTCCAGACATATGGCCATTTTTGTGCCTGGCGGAGTGCCATGTGGGAAAGGGTGGTTTTGAGGCTGAAGGCAGCAGGAAAGCCTGCAGCCCGCAGGTGTGTGGGGCTACGCAAGCGGTTCCCAAAGAGCTTTAGAACAAGGCATAGTTTTCCCTGCTGCCTCTTTGGGCGTGGAACCAATCTCCAGATATATGGCCATTTTTGTGCCTGGCACGGCGCCATGTGGGAAAGGGTGGTTTTGAGGCTGAAGGCAGCAGGAAAGCCTGCAGCCCCCACGTGTGTGGGGCTACGCAAGCGGTTCCCAAAGAGCTTTAGAACAAGGCATAGTTTTCCCTGCTGCCTCTTTGGGCGTGGGACCAACCTCCAGATATATGGCCATTTTTGTGCCTGGCACGGCGCCATGTGGGAAAGGGTGGTTTTGAGGCTGAAGGCAGCAGGAAAGCCTGCAGCCCCCAGGTGTGTGGGGCTACGCAAGCGGTTCCCAAAGAGCTTTAGAACAAGGCATAGTTTTCCCTGCTGGCTCTTTGGGCGTGGGACCAGTCTCCAGACATATGGCCATTTTTGGGCCTGGCGCAGCGCCAAGTGGGAAAGGGTTGTTTTGAGGCTGAAGAGAGCAGGAAAGCCTGCAGCCCCCAGGTGTGTGGGGCTACGCAAGCGGTTCCCAAAGAGCTTTAGAACAAGGCATAGTTTTCCCTGCTGGCTCTTTGGGCGTGGGACCAGTCTCCAGACATATGGCCATTTTTGTGCCTGGCGGAGTGCCATGTGGGAAAGGGTGGTTTTGAGGCTGAAGGCAGCAGGAAAGCCTGCAGCCCCCACGTGTGTGGGGCTACGCAAGCGGTTCCCAAAGAGCTTTAGAACAAGGCATAGTTTTCCCTGCTGGCTCTTTGGGCGTGGGACCAACCTCCAGACATATGGCCATTTTGGGCCTGGAGAGGCACCAAGTGGGAAAGGGTGGTTTTGACGCTGAAGTCAGCAGGAAAGCCTGCAGCCCCCAGGTGTGTGGGGCTACGCAAGCGGTTCCCAAAGAGCTTTAGAACAAGGCATAGTTTTCCCTGCTGGCTCTTTGGGCGTGGGAGCAACCTCCAGACATATGGCCATTTTTGTGCCTGGCGTGGCACCATGTGGAAAAGGGTGGTTTTGAGGCTGAAGGCAGCAGGAAAGCCTGCAGCCCCCACGTGTGTGGGGCTACGCAAGCGGTTCCCAAAGAGCTTTAGAACAAGGCATAGTTTTCCCTGCTGGCTCTTTGGGCGTGGGACCAGCCTCCAGACATATGGCCATTTTTGTGTCTGGCGTGACGCCATGTGGAAAAGGGTGGTTTTGAGGCTGAAGGCAGCAGGAAAGGCTGCAGCCCCCAGGTGTGTGGGGCTACGCAAGCGGTTCCCAAAGAGCTTTAGAACAAGGCATAGTTTTCCCTGCTGGCTCTTTGGGCGTGGGACCAGTCTCCAGACATATGGCCTTTTTTGGGGGTGGCGGGGGGCCAAGTTGGAAAGGGTTGTTTTGAGGCTGAAGGCACCAGGAAAGCCTGCAGCCCCCACGTGTGTGGGGCTACGCAAGCGGTTCCCAAAGAGCTTTAGAACAAGGCATAGTTTTCCCTGCTGGCTCTTTGGGCGTGGAACCAATCTCCAGATATATGGCCATTTTTGTGCCTGGCACGGCGCCATGTGGGAAAGGGTGGTTTTGAGGCTGAAGGC
Source organism: Chroicocephalus ridibundus (assembly GCF_963924245.1). Taxonomy (NCBI): domain Eukaryota; kingdom Metazoa; phylum Chordata; class Aves; order Charadriiformes; family Laridae; genus Chroicocephalus; species Chroicocephalus ridibundus. The sequence continues at coordinate 18,886 of NW_026961507.1, forward strand.
AGCCGGAAAGCCTGCAGCCCCCACGTCTCTGGGGCTACGCAAGCGGTTCCCAAAGAGCTTTAGAACAAGGCATAGTTTTCCCTGCTGGCTCTTTGGGCGTGGGACCAATCTTCAGACATATGGACATTTTTGGGCCTGGCGTGATGCCAAGTGGGAAAGGGTGGATTTGAGGCTGAAGGCAGCAGGAAAGCCTGCAGCCCCCAGGTGTGTGGGGCTACGCAAGCGGTTCCCAAAGAGCTTTAGAACAAGGCATAGTTTTCCCTGCTGGCTGTTTGGGAAAGGGACCAGTCTCCAGATATATGGCCAATTTGGGCCTGGAGAGGCACCAAGTGGGAAAGGGTGGTTTTGAGGCTGAAGGCAGCAGGAAAGCCTGCAGCCCCCAGGTGTGTGGGGCTACGCAAGCGGTTCCCAAAGAGCTTTAGAACAAGGCATAGTTTTCCCTGCTGGCTCTTTGGGCGTGGGACCAGTCTCCAGACATATGGCCATTTTTGGGCCTGGCGCGGGGCCAAGTGGGAAAGGGTGGTTTTGAGGCTGAAGGCAGCAGGAAAGCCTGCAGCCCCCACGTGTGTGGGGCTACGCAAGTGGTTCCCAAAGAGCTTTAGAACAAGGCATAGTTTTCCCTGCTGGCTCTTTGGGCGTGGAACCAATCTCCAGATATATGGCCATTTTTGTGCCTGGCACGGCGCCATGTGGGAAAGGGTGGTTTTGAGGCTGAAGGCAGCAGGAAAGCCTGCAGCCCCCAGGTCTGTGGGGCTACGCAAGCGGTTCCCAAAGAGCTTTAGAACAAGGCATAGTTTTCCCTGCTGGCTCTTTGGGCGTGGGACCAGTCTCCAGACATATGGCCATTTTTGGGCCTGGCGCGGGGCCAAGTGGGAAAGGGTGGTTTTGAGGCTGAAGGCAGCAGGAAAGCCTGCAGCCCGCAGGTCTGTGGGGCTACGCAAGAGGTTCCCAAAGAGCTTTAGAACAAGGCATAGTTTTCCCTGCTGGCTCTTTGGGCGTGGAACCAATCTCCAGATATATGGCCATTTTTGTGCCTGGCACGGCGCCATGTGGGAAAGGGTGGTTTTGAGGCTGAAGGCAGCAGGAAAGCCTGCAGCCCCCAGGTGTGTGGGGCTACGCAAGCGGTTCCCAAAGAGCTTTAGAACAAGGCATAGTTTTCCCTGCTGGCTCTTTGGGCGTGGGACCAGTCTCCAGACATATGGCCATTTTTGGGCCTGGCGCGGGGCCAAGTGGGAAAGGGTGGTTTTGAGGCTGAAGGCAGCAGGAAAGCCTGCAGCCCCCACGTGTGTGGGGCTACGCAAGTGGTTCCCAAAGAGCTTTAGAACAAGGCATAGTTTTCCCTGCTGGCTCTTTGGGCGTGGAACCAATCTCCAGATATATGGCCATTTTTGTGCCTGGCACGGCGCCATGTGGGAAAGGGTGGTTTTGAGGCTGAAGGCAGCAGGAAAGCCTGCAGCCCCCAGGTGTGTGGGGCTACGCAAGCGGTTCCCAAAGAGCTTTAGAACAAGGCATAGTTTTCCCTGCTGGCTCTTTGGGCGTGGGACCAGTCTCCAGACATATGGCCATTTTTGGGCCTGGCGCGGGGCCAAGTGGGAAAGGGTGGTTTTGAGGCTGAAGGCAGCAGGAAAGCCTGCAGCCCGCAGGTCTGTGGGGCTACGCAAGAGGTTCCCAAAGAGCTTTAGAACAAGGCATAGTTTTCCCTGCTGGCTCTTTGGGCGTGGAACCAATCTCCAGATATATGGCCATTTTTGTGCCTGGCACGGCGCCATGTGGGAAAGGGTGGTTTTGAGGCTGAAGGCAGCAGGAAAGCCTGCAGCCCCCAGGTGTGTGGGGCTACGCAAGCGGTTCCCAAAGAGCTTTAGAACAAGGCATAGTTTTCCCTGCTGGCTCTTTGGGCGTGGGACCAGTCTCCAGACATATGGCCATTTTTGGGCCTGGCGCAGCGCCAAGTGGGAAAGGGTTGTTTTGAGGCTGAAGAGAGCAGGAAAGCCTGCAGCCCCCACGTGTGTGGGGCTACGCAAGCGGTTCCCAAAGAGCTTTAGAACAAGGCATAGTTTTCCCTGCTGGCTCTTTGGGCGTGGGACCAGTCTCCAGATATATGGCCATTTTTGTGCCTTGCACGGCGCCATGTGGGAAAGGGTGGTTTTGAGGCTGAAGGCAGCAGGAAAGCCTGCAGCCCCCACGTGTGTGGGGCTACGCAAGCGGTTCCCAAAGAGCTTTAGAACAAGGCATAGTTTTCCCTGCTGGCTCTTTGGGCGTGGGACCAGTCTCCAGACATATGGCCATTTTGGGCCTGGAGAGGCACCAAGTGGGAAAGGGTGGTTTTGACGCTGAAGTCAGCAGGAAAGCCTGCAGCCCCCAGGTGTGTGGGGCTACGCAAGCGGTTCCCAAAGAGCTTTAGAACAAGGCATAGTTTTCCCTGCTGGCTCTTTGGGCGTGGGAGCAACCTCCAGACATATGGCCATTTTTGTGCCTGGCGTGGCGCCATGTGGAAAAGGGTGGTTTTGAGGCTGAAGGCAGCAGGAAAGCCTGCAGCCCCCAGGTGTGTGGGGCTACGCAAGCGGTTCCCAAAGAGTTTAGAACAAGGCATAGTTTTCCCTGCTGGCTCTTTGGGCGTGGGACCATTCTCCAGACATATGGCCATTTTTGGGCCTGGCGCGGCGCCAAGTGGGAAAGCGTGCTTTTGAGGCTGAAGAGAGCAGGAAAGCCTGCAGCCCCCAGGTGTGTGGGGCTACGCAAGTGGTTCCCAAAGAGCTTTAGAACAAGGCATAGTTTTCCCTGCTGGCTCTTTGGGCGTGGAACCAATCTCCAGACATATGGCCATTTTTGTGCCTGGCACGGCGCCATGTGGGAAAGGGTGGTTTTGAGGCTGAAGGCAGCAGGAAAGCCTGCAGCCCCCAGGTGTGTGGGGCTACGCAAGCGGTTCCCAAAGAGCTTTAGAACAAGGCATAGTTTTCCCTGCTGGCTCTTTGGGCGTGGGACCAACCTCCAGACATATGGCCATTTTTGTGCCTGGCGTGGCGCCATGTGGAAAAGGGTGGTTTTGAGGCTGAAGGCAGCAGGAAAGCCTGCAGCCCCCAGGTGTGTGGGGCTACGCAAGCGGTTCCCAAAGAGCTTTAGAACAAGGCATAGTTTTCCCTGCTGGCTCTTTGGGCGTGGGACCAGTCTCCAGAGACATGGCCATTTTTGGGCCTGGCGCAGCGCCAATTGCGAAAGGTTTCTTTTGAGGCTGAAGGCAGCAGGAAAGCCTGCAGCCCCCAGGTGTGTGGGGCTACGCAAGCGGTTCCCAAAGAGCTTTAGAACAAGGCATAGTTTTCCCTGCTGGCTCTTTGGGCGTGGGACCAGTCTCCAGACATATGGCCATTTTTGTGCCTGGCGGAGTGCCATGTGGGAAAGGGTGGTTTTGAGGCTGAAGGCAGCAGGAAAGCCTGCAGCCCCCAGGGTCTGTGGGGCTACGCAAGCGGTTCCCAAAGAGCTTTAGAACAAGGCATAGTTTTCCCTGCTGGCTCTTTGGGCGTGGGACCAGTCTCCAGACATATGGCCATTTTTGGGCCAGGCGCAGCGCCAAGAGGGAAAGGGTTGTTTTGAGGCTGAAGGCAGCAGGAAAGCCTGCAGCCCCCAGGTGTGTGGGGCTACGCAAGCGGTTCCCAAAGAGCTTTAGAACAAGGCATAGTTTTCCCTGCTGGCTCTTTGGGCGTGGGACCAGTCTCCAGACATATGGCCATTTTGGGCCTGGAGAGGCACCAAGTGGGAAAGGGTGGTTTTGACGCTGAAGGCAGCAGGAAAGCCTGCAGCCCCCACGTGTGTGGGGCTACGCAAGCGGTTCCCAAAGAGCTTTAGAACAAGGCATAGTTTTCCCTGCTGGCTCTTTGGGCGTGGAACCAATCTCCAGATATATGGCCATTTTTGTGCCTGGCACGGCGCCATGTGGGAAAGGGTGGTTTTGAGGCTGAAGAGAGCAGGAAAGCCTGCAGCCCCCAGGTGTGTGGGGCTACGCAAGCGGTTCCCAAAGAGCTTTAGAACAAGGCATAGTTTTCCCTGCTGGCTCTTTGGGCGTGGGACCAGTCTCCAGACATATGGCCATTTTGGTCCTGGAGAGGCACCAAGTGGGAAAGGGTGGTTTTGAGGCTGAAGGCAGCAGGAAAGCCTGCAGCCCCCACGTGTGTGGGGCTACGCAAGCGGTTCCCAAAGGGCTTTAGAACAAGGCATAGTTTTCCCTGCTGGCTCTTTGGGCGTGGGACCAGTCTCCAGACATATGGCCATTTTGGGCCTGGAGAGGCACCAAGTGGGAAAGGGTGGTTTTGACGCTGAAGTCAGCAGGAAAGCCTGCAGCCCCCAGGTCTGTGGGGCTACGCAAGCGGTTCCCAAAGAGCTTTAGAACAAGGCATAGTTTTCCCTGCTGGCTCTTTGGGCGTGGGAGCAACCTCCAGACATATGGCCATTTTTGTGCCTGGCGTGGCACCATGTGGAAAAGGGTGGTTTTGAGGCTGAAGGCAGCAGGAAAGCCTGCAGCCCCCAGGTCTGTGGGGCTACGCAAGCGGTTCCCAAAGAGCTTTAGAACAAGGCATAGTTTTCCCTGATGGCTCTTTGGGCGTGGGACCAGCCTCCAGACATATGGCCATTTTTGTGCCTGGCGTGACGCCATGTGGAAAAGGGTGGTTTTGAGGCTGAAGGCAGCAGGAAAGCCTGCAGCCCCCAGGTGTGTGGGGCTACGCAAGCGGTTCCCAAAGAGCTTTAGAACAAGGCATAGTTTTCCCTGCTGGGTCTTTGTGAAAGGGACCAGTGTCCAGAAATATGGCCATTTTTGTGCCTGGCACGATGCCAAGTGGGAAAGGGTGGTTTTTAGTCTGAAGTCAGCAGGAAAGCCTGCAGCCCCCAGGTCTGTGGGGCTACGCAAGCGGTTCCCAAAGAGCTTTAGAACAAGGCATAGTTTTCCCTGCTGGCTCTTTGGGCGTGGGAGCAACCTCCAGACATATGGCCATTTTTGTGCCTGGCGTGGCACCATGTGGAAAAGGGTGGTTTTGAGGCTGAAGGCAGCAGGAAAGCCTGCAGCCCCCAGGTCTGTGGGGCTACGCAAGCGGTTCCCAAAGAGCTTTAGAACAAGGCATAGTTTTCCCTGCTGGCTCTTTGGGCGTGGGACCAGCCTCCAGACATATGGCCATTTTTGTGTCTGGCGTGACGCCATGTGGAAAAGGGTGGTTTTGAGTCTGAAGGCAGCAGGAAAGCCTTCAGCCCCCAGGTGTGTGGGGCTACGCAAGCGGTTCCCAAAGAGCTTTAGAACAAGGCATAGTTTTCCCTGCTGGCTCTTTGGGCGTGGGACCAGTCTCCAGACATATGGCCTTTTTTGGGCGTGGCGGGGGGCCAAGTTGGAAAGGGTTGTTTTGAGGCTGAAGGCACCAGGAAAGCCTGCAGCCCCCACGTGTGTGGGGCTACGCAAGCGGTTCCCAAAGAGCTTTAGAACAAGGCATAGTTTTCCCTGCTGGCTCTTTTGGCGTGGAACCAATCTCCAGATATATGGCCATTTTTGTGCCTGGCACGGCGCCATGTGGGAAAGGGTGGTTTTGAGGCTGAAGGCAGCAGGAAAGCCTGCAGCGCCCACGTCTCTGGGGCTACGCAAGCGGTTCCCAAAGAGCTTTAGAACAAGGCATAGTTTTCCCTGCTGGCTCTTTGGGCGTGGGACCAATCTTCAGACATATGGACATTTTTGGGCCTGGCGTGATGCCAAGTGGGAAAGGGTGGTTTTGAGGCTGAAGGCAGCAGGAAAGCCTGCAGCCCCCAGGTGTGTGGGGCTACGCAAGCGGTTCCCAAAGAGCTTTAGAACAAGGCATAATTTTCCCTGCTGGCTGTTTGGGAAAGGGACCAGTCTCCAGATATATGGCCAATTTGGGCCTGGAGAGGCACCAAGTGGGAAAGGGTGGTTTTGAGGCTGAAGGCAGCAGGAAAGCCTGCAGCCCCCTGGTCTGTGGGGCTACGCAAGCGGTTCCCAAAGAGCTTTAGAACAAGGCATAGTTTTCCCTGCTGGCTCTTTGGGCGTGGGACCAGTCTCCAGACATATGGCCATTTTTGGGCCTGGCGCGGGGCCAAGTGGGAAAGGGTGGTTTTGAGGCTGAAGGCAGCAGGAAAGCCTGCAGCCCCCACGTGTGTGGGGCTACGCAAGTGGTTCCCAAAGAGCTTTAGAACAAGGCATAGTTTTCCCTGCTGGCTCTTTGGGCGTGGAACCAATCTCCAGATATATGGCCATTTTTGTGCCTGGCACGGCGCCATGTGGGAAAGGGTGGTTTTGAGGCTGAAGGCAGCAGGAAAGTCTGCAGCCCCCACGTCTCTGGGGCTACGCAAGCGGTTCCCAAAGAGCTTTAGAACAAGGCATAGTTTTCCCTGCTGGCTCTTTGGGCGTGGGACCAATCTTCAGACATATGGCCATTTTTGGGCCTGCATGATGCCAAGTGGGAAAGGGTGGTTTTGAGGCTGAAGGCAGCAGGAAAGCCTGCAGCCCCCAGGTGTGTGGGGCTACGCAAGCCGTTCCCAAATAGCTTTAGAACAAGGCATAGTTTTCCCTGCTGGCTCTTTGGGAAAGGGACCAGTCTCCAGATATATGGCCAATTTGGGCCTGGAGAGGCACCAAGTGGGAAAGGGTGGTTTTGAGTCTGAAGGCAGCAGGAAAGCCTGCAGCCCCCAGGTCTGTGGGGCTACGCAAGCGGTTCCCAAAGAGCTTTAGAACAAGGCATAGTTTTCCCTGCTGGCTCTTTCGGCGTGGGACCAACCTCCAGACATATGGCCATTTTTGTGCCTGGCGTGGCGCCATGTGGAAAAGGGTGGTTTTGAGGCTGAAGGCAGCAGGAAAGCCTGCAGCCCCCAGGTGTGTGGGGCTACGCAAGCGGTTCCCAAAGAGCTTTAGAACAAGGCATAGTTTTCCCTGCTGGCTATTTGGGAAAGGGACCAGTCTCCAGACATATGGCCATTTTTGGACCTGGTGCGGGGCCAAGTGGGAAAGGGTGGTTTTGAGGCTGAAGGCAGCAGGAAAGCCTGCAGCCCGCAGGTCTGTGGGGCTACGCAAGAGGTTCCCAAAGAGCTTTAGAACAAGGCATAGTTTTCCCTGCTGGCTCTTTGGGCGTGGGACCAAACTCCAGACATATGGCCATTTTTGGGCCTGGCGTGGCGCCATGTGGGAAAGGGTGGTTTTGAGGCTGAAGGCAGCAGGAAAGCCTGCAGCCCCCAGGTGTGTGGGGCTACGCAAGCGGTTCCCAAAGAGCTTTAGAACAAGGCATATTTTTCCCTGCTGGCTCTTTGGGCGTGGGACCATTCTCCAGACATATGGCCATTTTTGGGCCTGGCGCAGCTCCAAGTGGGAAAGGGTTGTTTTGAGGCTGAAGGCAGCAGGAAAGCCTGCAGCCCCCAGGTCTGTGGGGCTACGCAAGCGGTTCCCAAAGAGCTTTAGAACAAGGCATAGTTTTCCCTGCTGGCTCTTTGGGCGTGGGACCAATCTTCAGACATATGGCCATTTTTGGGCCTGGCGTGATGCCAAGTGGGAAAGGGTGGTTTTGAGGCTGAAGGCAGCAGGAAAGCCTGCAGCCCGCAGGTGTGTGGGGCTACGCAAGCAGTTCCCAAAGAGCTTTAGAACAAGACATAGTTTTCCCTGCTGGCTCTTTGGGCGTGGGACCAATCTCCAGACATATGGCCATTTTTGGGCCTGGCGCGGCGCCAAGTGGGAAAGCGTGCTTTTGAGGCTGAGGGAGAGCAGGAAAGCCTGCAGCTCCCAGATATGTGGGGCTACGCAAGCGGTTCCCAAAGAGCTTTAGAACAAGGCATAGTTTTCCCTGCTGGCTCTTTGAGCGTGGGACCAGTCTCCAGACATATGGCCATTTTTGGGCCTGGCGCGGGGCCAAGTGGGAAAGGGTGGTTTTGAGGCTGAAGGCAGCAGGAAAGCCTGCAGCCCCCAGGTGTGTGGGGCTATGCAAGCGGTTCCCAAAGAGATTTAGAACAAGGCATAGTTTTCCCTGCTGGCTCTTTGGGAAAGGGACCAGTCTCCAGAAATATGGCCATTTTTGTGCCTGGCACGATGCGAAGCGGGAAAGGGTTGTTTTGAGTCTGAAGGCAGCAGGAAAGCCTGCAGCCCCCAGGTGTGTGGGGCTACGCAAGCGGTTCCCAAAGAGCTTTAGAACAAGGCATAGTTTTCCCTGCTGGCTCTTTGGGCGTGGGACCAACCTCCAGATATATGGCCATTTTTGTGCCTGGCACGATACCAAGTGGGAAAGGGTGGTTTTGAGGCTGAAGGCAGCAGGAAAGCCTGCAGCCCCCAGGTGTGTGGGGCTATGCAAGCGGTTCCCAAAGAGCTTTAGAACAAGGCATAGTTTTCCCTGCTGGCTCTTTGGGCGTGGGACCAGTATCCAGACATATGGCCATTTTTGTGCCTGGTTTGGCGCCAAGTGGGAAAGGGTGGTTTTGAGGCTGAAGGCAGCAGGAAAGCCTGCAGCCTCCAGGTGTGTGGGGCTACGCAAGCGGTTCCCAAAGAGCTTTAGAACAAGGCATAGTTTTCCCTGCTGGCTCTTTGGGCGTGGGACCAATCTTCAGACATATGGCCATTTTTGGGCCTGGCGGGGCGCCAATGGCGAAAGGTTTCTTTTGAGGCTGAAGGCAGCAGGAAAGCCTGCAGCCCCCAGGTGTGTGGGGCTACGCAAGCGTTTCCCAAAGAGCTTTAGAACAAGGCATAGTTTTCCCTGCTGTCTCTTTGGGCGTGGGACCAGTCTCCAGATATATGGCCATTTTTGGGCCTGGCGTGACGCCATGTGGAAAAGGGTGTGCTTTTGAGGTTGAAGGCAGCAGGAAAGCCTGCAGCCCCCAGGTGTGTGGGGCTACGCAAGCGGTTCCCAAAGAGCTTTAGAACAAGGCATAGTTTTCCCTGCTGGCTCTTTGGGCATGGGACCAGTCTCCAGACATATGGCCATTTTTGTGCCTGGCGCAGCGCCAAGTGGGAAAGGGTGGTTTTGAGGCTGAAGGCAGCAGGAAAGCCTGCAGCCCCCAGGTGTGTGGGGCTACGCAAGCGGTTCCCAAAGAGCTTTAGAACAAGGCATAGTTTTCCCTGCTGGCTCTTTGGGCGTGGGACCAGTCTCCAGACATATGGCCATTTTTGGGCCTGGCTTGGCGCCAAGTGGAAAAGGGTGGTTTTGAGGCTGAAGGCAGCAGGAAAGCCTGCAGCCCCCAGGTGTGTGGGGCTACGCAAGAGGTTCCCAAAGAGCTTTAGAACAAGGCATAGTTTTCCCTGCTGGGTCTTTAGGTGTGGGACCAACCTCCAGACATATGGCCATTTTTGGGCCTGGCATGGCGCCAAGTGGGAAAGGGTGGTTTTGAGGCTGAAGAGAGCAGGAAAGCCTGCAGCCCCCAGGTGTGTGGGGCTACGCAAGCGGTTCCCAAAGAGCTTTAGAACAAGGCATAGTTTTCCCTGCTGGCTCTTTGGGCGTGGGACCAGCCTCCAGACATATGGCCATTTTTGTGCCTGGCGTGACGCCATGTGAAAAAAGGTGCTTTTGATGTTGAAGGCAGCAGGAAAGCCTGCAGCCCCCAGGTGTGTGGGGCTACGCAAGCGGTTCCCAAAGAGCTTTAGAACAAGGCATAGTTTTCCCTGCTGGCTCTTTGGGCATGGGACCAACCTCCAGACATATGGCCATTTTTGGGCCTGGCGCGGGGCCAAGTGGGAAAGGGTGGTTTTGAGGCTGAAGGCAGCAGGAAAGCCTGCAGCCCCCAGGTGTGTGGGGCTACGCAAGCGGTTCCAAAGAGCTTTAGAACAAGGCATATTTTTCCCTGTTGGCTCTTTGGGCGTGGGACCATTCTCCAGACATATGGCCATTTTTGGGCCTGGCGCAGCGCCAAGTGGGAAAGGGTGGTTTTGAGTCTGAAAGCGCGAGAAAAGCCTGCAGCCCCCAGTTTGTGTGGGGCTACGCAAGCGGTTCCCAATGAGCTTTAGAACAAGGCATAGTTTTCCCTGCTGGCTCTTTGGGAAAGGGACCAGTCTCCAGATATATGGCCAATTTGGGCCTGGAGAGGCACCAAGTGGGAAAGGGTGGTTTTGAGGCTGAAGGCAGCAGGAAAGCCTGCAGCCTCCAGGTGTGTGGGGCTACGCAAGCGGTTCCCAAAGAGCTTTAGAACAAGGCATAGTTTTCCCTGCTGGCTCTTTGGGCGTGGGACCAATCTTCAGACATATGGCCATTTTTGGGCCTGGCGGGGCGCCAATGGCGAAAGGTTTCTTTTGAGGCTGAAGGCAGCAGGAAAGCCTGCAGCCCCCAGGTGTGTGGGGCTACGCAAGCGTTTCCCAAAGAGCTTTAGAACAAGGCATAGTTTTCCCTGCTGTCTCTTTGGGCGTGGGACCAGTCTCCAGATATATGGCCATTTTTGGGCCTGGCGTGACGCCATGTGGAAAAGGGTGTGCTTTTGAGGTTGAAGGCAGCAGGAAAGCCTGCAGCCCCCAGGTGTGTGGGGCTACGCAAGCGGTTCCCAAAGAGCTTTAGAACAAGGCATAGTTTTCCCTGCTGGCTCTTTGGGCATGGGACCAGTCTCCAGACATATGGCCATTTTTGTGCCTGGCGCAGCGCCAAGTGGGAAAGGGTGGTTTTGAGGCTGAAGGCAGCAGGAAAGCCTGCAGCCCCCAGGTGTGTGGGGCTACGCAAGCGGTTCCCAAAGAGCTTTAGAACAAGGCATAGTTTTCCCTGCTGGCTCTTTGGGCGTGGGACCAGTCTCCAGACATATGGCCATTTTTGGGCCTGGCTTGGCGCCAAGTGGAAAAGGGTGGTTTTGAGGCTGAAGGCAGCAGGAAAGCCTGCAGCCCCCAGGTGTGTGGGGCTACGCAAGAGGTTCCCAAAGAGCTTTAGAACAAGGCATAGTTTTCCCTGCTGGGTCTTTAGGTGTGGGACCAACCTCCAGACATATGGCCATTTTTGGGCCTGGCATGGCGCCAAGTGGGAAAGGGTGGTTTTGAGGCTGAAGAGAGCAGGAAAGCCTGCAGCCCCCAGGTGTGTGGGGCTACGCAAGCGGTTCCCAAAGAGCTTTAGAACAAGGCATAGTTTTCCCTGCTGGCTCTTTGGGCGTGGGACCAGCCTCCAGACATATGGCCATTTTTGTGCCTGGCGTGACGCCATGTGAAAAAAGGTGCTTTTGATGTTGAAGGCAGCAGGAAAGCCTGCAGCCCCCAGGTGTGTGGGGCTACGCAAGCGGTTCCCAAAGAGCTTTAGAACAAGGCATAGTTTTCCCTGCTGGCTCTTTGGGCATGGGACCAACCTCCAGACATATGGCCATTTTTGGGCCTGGCGCGGGGCCAAGTGGGAAAGGGTGGTTTTGAGGCTGAAGGCAGCAGGAAAGCCTGCAGCCCCCAGGTGTGTGGGGCTACGCAAGCGGTTCCAAAGAGCTTTAGAACAAGGCATATTTTTCCCTGTTGGCTCTTTGGGCGTGGGACCATTCTCCAGACATATGGCCATTTTTGGGCCTGGCGCAGCGCCAAGTGGGAAAGGGTGGTTTTGAGTCTGAAAGCGCGAGAAAAGCCTGCAGCCCCCAGTTTGTGTGGGGCTACGCAAGCGGTTCCCAATGAGCTTTAGAACAAGGCATAGTTTTCCCTGCTGGCTCTTTGGGAAAGGGACCAGTCTCCAGATATATGGCCAATTTGGGCCTGGAGAGGCACCAAGTGGGAAAGGGTGGTTTTGAGTCTGAAGGCAGCAGGAAAGCCTGCAGCCCCCAGGTCTGTGGGGCTACGCAAGCGGTTCCCAAAGAGCTTTAGAACAAGGCATAGTTTTCCCTGCTGGCTCTTTGGGCGTGGCACCAACCTCCAGACATATGGCCATTTTTGTGCCTGGCGTGGCGCCATGTGGAAAAGGGTGGTTTTGAGGCTGAAGGCAGCAGGAAAGCCTGCAGCCCCCAGGTGTGTGGGGCTACGCAAGCGGTTCCCAAAGAGCTTTAGAACAAGGCATAGTTTTCCCTGCTGGCTATTTGGGAAAGGGACCAGTCTCCAGACATATGGCCATTTTTGGACCTGGTGCGGGGCCAAGTGGGAAAGGGTGGTTTTGAGGCTGAAGGCAGCAGGAAAGCCTGCAGCCCGCAGGTCTGTGGGGCTACGCAAGAGGTTCCCAAAGAGCTTTAGAACAAGGCATAGTTTTCCCTGCTGGCTCTTTGGGCGTGGGACCAAACTCCAGACATATGGCCATTTTTGGGCCTGGCGTGGCGCCATGTGGGAAAGGGTGGTTTTGAGGCTGAAGGCAGCAGGAAAGCCTGCAGCCCCCAGGTGTGTGGGGCTACGCAAGCGGTTCCCAAAGAGCTTTAGAACAAGGCATATTTTTCCCTGCTGGCTCTTTGGGCGTGGGACCATTCTCCAGACATATGGCCATTTTTGGGCCTGGCGCAGCTCCAAGTGGGAAAGGGTTGTTTTGAGGCTGAAGGCAGCAGGAAAGCCTGCAGCCCCCAGGTGTGTGGGGCTACGCAAGCGTTTCCCAAAGAGCTTTAGAACAAGGCATAGTTTTCCCTGCTGGCTCTTTGGGCGTGGGACCAATCTTCAGACATATGGCCATTTTTGGGCCTGGCGTGATGCCAAGTGGGAAAGGGTGGTTTTGAGGCTGAAGGCAGCAGGAAAGCCTGCAGCCCGCAGGTGTGTGGGGCTACGCAAGCAGTTCCCAAAGAGCTTTAGAACAAGGCATCGTTTTCCCTGCTGGCTCTTTGGGCGTGGGACCAATCTCCAGACATATGGCCATTTTTGGGCCTGGCGCGGCGCCAAGTGGGAAAGCGTGCTTTTGAGGCTGAGGGAGAGCAGGAAAGCCTGCAGCTCCCAGATATGTGGGGCTACGCAAGCGGTTCCCAAAGAGCTTTAGAACAAGGCATAGTTTTCCCTGCTGGCTCTTTGGGAAAGGGACCAGTCTCCAGACATATGGCCATTTTTGGGCCTGGCGCGGGGCCAAGTGGGAAAGGGTGGTTTTGAGGCTGAAGGCAGCAGGAAAGCCTGCAGCCCCCAGGTGTGTGGGGCTATGCAAGCGGTTCCCAAAGAGATTTAGAACAAGGCATAGTTTTCCCTGCTGGCTCTTTGGGAAAGGGACCAGTCTCCAGAAATATGGCCATTTTTGTGCCTGGCACGATGCGAAGCGGGAAAGGGTGGTTTTGAGTCTGAAGGCAGCAGGAAAGCCTGCAGCCCCCAGGTGTGTGGGGCTACGCAAGCGGTTCCCAAAGAGCTTTAGAACAAGGCATAGTTTTCCCTGCTGGCTCTTTGGGCGTGGGACCAATCTTCAGACATATGGCCATTTTTGGGCCTGGCGGGGCGCCAATGGCGAAAGGTTTCTTTTGAGGCTGAAGGCAGCAGGAAAGCCTGCAGCCCCCAGGTGTGTGGGGCTACGCAAGCGTTTCCCAAAGAGCTTTAGAACAAGGCATAGTTTTCCCTGCTGGCTCTTTGGGCGTGGGACCAGTCTCCAGATATATGGCCATTTTTGGGCCTGGCGTGACGCCATGTGGAAAAGGGTGTGCTTTTGAGGTTGAAGGCAGCAGGAAAGCCTGCAGCCCCCAGGTGTGTGGGGCTACGCAAGTGGTTCCCAAAGAGCTTTAGAACAAGGCATAGTTTTCCCTGCTGGCTCTTTGGGCATGGGACCAGTCTCCAGACATATGGCCATTTTTGGGCCTGGCGCAGCGCCAAGTGGGAAAGGGTGGTTTTGAGGCTGAAGGCAGCAGGAAAGCCTGCAGCCCGCAGGTGTGTGGGGCTACGCAAGCGGTTCCCAAAGAGCTTTAGAACAAGGCATAGTTTTCCCTGCTGGCTCTTTGGGCGTGGGACCAGTCTCCAGACATATGGCCATTTTTGGGCCTGGCTTGGCGCCAAGTGGAAAAGGGTGGTTTTGAGGCTGAAGGCAGCAGGAAAGCCTGCAGCCCCCAGGTGTGTGGGGCTACGCAAGAGGTTCCCAAAGAGCTTTAGAACAAGGCATAGTTTTCCCTGCTGGGTCTTTAGGCGTGGGACCAACCTCCAGACATATGGCCATTTTTGGGCCTGGCATGGCGCCAAGTGGGAAAGGGTGGTTTTGAGGCTGAAGGCAGCAGGAAAGCCTGCAGCCCCCAGGTGTGTGGGGCTACGCAAGCGGTTCCCAAAGAGCTTTAGAACAAGGCATAGTTTTCCCTGCTGGCTCTTTGGGCGTGGGACCAGCCTCCAGACATATGGCCATTTTTGTGCCTGGCGTGACGCCATGTGAAAAAGGGTGCTTTTGATGTTGAAGGCAGCAGGAAAGCCTGCAGCCCCCAGGTGTGTGGGGCTACGCAAGCGGTTCCCAAAGAGCTTTAGAACAAGGCATAGTTTTCCCTGCTGGCTCTTTGGGCATGGGACCAGTCTCCAGACATATGGCCATTTTTGGGCCTGGCGCGGGGCCAAGTGGGAAAGGGTGGTTTTGAGGCTGAAGGCAGCAGGAAAGCCTGCAGCCCCCAGGTGTGTGGGGCTACGCAAGCGGTTCCAAAGAGCTTTAGAACAAGGCATATTTTTCCCTGCTGGCTCTTTGGGCGTGGGACCATTCTCCAGACATATGGCCATTTTTGGGCCTGGCGCAGCGCCAAGTGGGAAAGGGTGGTTTTGAGTCTGAAAGCGCGAGAAAAGCCTGCAGCCCCCAGTTTGTGTGGGGCTACGCAAGCGGTTCCCAATGAGCTTTAGAACAAGGCATAGTTTTCCCTGCTGGCTCTTTGGGAAAGGGACCAGTCTCCAGAAATATGGCCATTTTTGTGCCTGGCACGATGCGAAGCGGGAAAGGGTGGTTTTGAGTCTGAAGGCAGCAGGAAAGCCTGCAGCCCCCAGGTGTGTGGGGCTACGCAAGCCGTTCCCAAAGAGCTTTAGAACAAGGCATAGTTTTCCCTGCTGGCTCTTTGGGCGTGGAACCAATCTCCAGATATATGGCCATTTTTGGGCCTGGCACGGCGCCATGTGGGAAAGGGTGGTTTTGAGGCTGAAGGCAGCAGGAAAGCCTGCAGCCCCCAGGTGTGTGGGGCTACGCAAGCGGTTCCCAAAGAGCTTTAGAACAAGGCATAGTTTTCCCTGCTGGCTCTTTGGGCGTGGGACCAACCTCCAGACATATGGCCATTTTTGTGCCTGGTTTGGCGCCAAGTGGGAAAGGGTGGTTTTGAGGCTGAAGGCAGCAGGAAAGCCTGCAGCCCCCAGGTGTGTGGGGCTACGCAAGCGGTTCCCAAAGAGCTTTAGAACAAGGAATAGTTTTTCCTGCTGGCTCTTTGGGCGTGGGACAAGCTCCAGACATATGGCCATTTTTGTGCCTGGCGCAGCGCCAAGTGGGAAAGGGTGGTGTTGAGGCTGAAGGCAGCAGGAAAGCCTGCAGCCCCCAGGTCTGTGGGGCTACACAAGGGGTTCCCAAAGAGCTTTAGAACAAGACATAGTTTTCCCTGCTGGCTCTTTGGGCATGGGACCAACTTCCAGACATATGGCCATTTTTGTGCCTGGCGCAGCGCCAAGTGGGAAAGGGTGGTTTTGAGGTTGAAATCGCGAGAAAAGCCTGCAGCCCCCAGTTTGTGTGGGGCTACGCAAGCGGTTCCCAAAGAGCTTTAGAACAAGGCATATTTTTCCCTGCTGGCTCTTTGGGCGTGGGACCATTCTCCAGACATATGGCCATTTTTGGGCCTGGCGCAGCTCCAAGTGGGAAAGGGTTGTTTTGAGGCTGAAGGCAGCAGGAAAGCCTGCAGCCCCCAGGTCTGTGGGGCTACGCAAGCGGTTCCCAAAGAGCTTTAGAACAAGGCATAGTTTTCCCTGCTGGCTCTTTGGGCGTGGGACCAATCTTCAGACATATGGCCATTTTTGGGCCTGGCGTGATGCCAAGTGGGAAAGGGTGGTTTTGAGGCTGAAGGCAGCAGGAAAGCCTGCAGCCCGCAGGTGTGTGGGGCTACGCAAGCAGTTCCCAAAGAGCTTTAGAACAAGACATAGTTTTCCCTGCTGGCTCTTTGGGCGTGGGACCAATCTCCAGACATATGGCCATTTTTGGGCCTGGCGCGGCGCCAAGTGGGAAAGCGTGCTTTTGAGGCTGAGGGAGAGCAGGAAAGCCTGCAGCTCCCAGATATGTGGGGCTACGCAAGCGGTTCCCAAAGAGCTTTAGAACAAGGCATAGTTTTCCCTGCTGGCTCTTTGAGCGTGGGACCAGTCTCCAGACATATGGCCATTTTTGGGCCTGGCGCGGGGCCAAGTGGGAAAGGGTGGTTTTGAGGCTGAAGGCAGCAGGAAAGCCTGCAGCCCCCAGGTGTGTGGGGCTATGCAAGCGGTTCCCAAAGAGATTTAGAACAAGGCATAGTTTTCCCTGCTGGCTCTTTGGGAAAGGGAGCAGTCTCCAGAAATATGGCCATTTTTGTGCCTGGCACGATGCGAAGCGGGAAAGGGTTGTTTTGAGTCTGAAGGCAGCAGGAAAGCCTGCAGCCCCCAGGTGTGTGGGGCTACGCAAGCGGTTCCCAAAGAGCTTTAGAACAAGGCATAGTTTTCCCTGCTGGCTCTTTGGGCGTGGGACCAACCTCCAGATATATGGCCATTTTTGTGCCTGGCACGATACCAAGTGGGAAAGGGTGGTTTTGAGGCTGAAGGCAGCAGGAAAGCCTGCAGCCCCCAGGTGTGTGGGGCTATGCAAGCGGTTCCCAAAGAGCTTTAGAACAAGGCATAGTTTTCCCTGCTGGCTCTTTGGGCGTGGGACCAATCTTCAGACATATGGCCATTTTTGGGCCTGGCGGGGCGCCAATGGCGAAAGGTTTCTTTTGAGGCTGAAGGCAGCAGGAAAGCCTGCAGCCCCCAGGTGTGTGGGGCTACGCAAGCGTTTCCCAAAGAGCTTTAGAACAAGGCATAGTTTTCCCTGCTGTCTCTTTGGGCGTGGGACCAGTCTCCAGATATATGGCCATTTTTGGGCCTGGCGTGACGCCATGTGGAAAAGGGTGTGCTTTTGAGGTTGAAGGCAGCAGGAAAGCCTGCAGCCCCCAGGTGTGTGGGGCTACGCAAGCGGTTCCCAAAGAGCTTTAGAACAAGGCATAGTTTTCCCTGCTGGCTCTTTGGGCATGGGACCAGTCTCCAGACATATGGCCATTTTTGTGCCTGGCGCAGCGCCAAGTGGGAAAGGGTGGTTTTGAGGCTGAAGGCAGCAGGAAAGCCTGCAGCCCCCAGGTGTGTGGGGCTACGCAAGCGGTTCCCAAAGAGCTTTAGAACAAGGCATAGTTTTCCCTGCTGGCTCTTTGGGCGTGGGACCAGTCTCCAGACATATGGCCATTTTTGGGCCTGGCTTGGCGCCAAGTGGAAAAGGGTGGTTTTGAGGCTGAAGGCAGCAGGAAAGCCTGCAGCCCCCAGGTGTGTGGGGCTACGCAAGAGGTTCCCAAAGAGCTTTAGAACAAGGCATAGTTTTCCCTGCTGGGTCTTTAGGTGTGGAACCAACCTCCAGACATATGGCCATTTTTGGGCCTGGCATGGCGCCAAGTGGGAAAGGGTGGTTTTGAGGCTGAAGAGAGCAGGAAAGCCTGCAGCCCCCAGGTGTGTGGGGCTACGCAAGCGGTTCCCAAAGAGCTTTAGAACAAGGCATAGTTTTCCCTGCTGGCTCTTTGGGCGTGGGACCAGCCTCCAGACATATGGCCATTTTTGTGCCTGGCGTGACGCCATGTGAAAAAAGGTGCTTTTGATGTTGAAGGCAGCAGGAAAGCCTGCAGCCCCCAGGTGTGTGGGGCTACGCAAGCGGTTCCCAAAGAGCTTTAGAACAAGGCATAGTTTTCCCTGCTGGCTCTTTGGGCATGGGACCAACCTCCAGACATATGGCCATTTTTGGGCCTGGCGCGGGGCCAAGTGGGAAAGGGTGGTTTTGAGGCTGAAGGCAGCAGGAAAGCCTGCAGCCCCCAGGTGTGTGGGGCTACGCAAGCGGTTCCAAAGAGCTTTAGAACAAGGCATATTTTTCCCTGTTGGCTCTTTGGGCGTGGGACCATTCTCCAGACATATGGCCATTTTTGGGCCTGGCGCAGCGCCAAGTGGGAAAGGGTGGTTTTGAGTCTGAAAGCGCGAGAAAAGCCTGCAGCCCCCAGTTTGTGTGGGGCTACGCAAGCGGTTCCCAATGAGCTTTAGAACAAGGCATAGTTTTCCCTGCTGGCTCTTTGGGAAAGGGACCAGTCTCCAGATATATGGCCAATTTGGGCCTGGAGAGGCACCAAGTGGGAAAGGGTGGTTTTGAGTCTGAAGGCAGCAGGAAAGCCTGCAGCCCCCAGGTCTGTGGGGCTACGCAAGCGGTTCCCAAAGAGCTTTAGAACAAGGCATAGTTTTCCCTGCTGGCTCTTTGGGCGTGGCACCAACCTCCAGACATATGGCCATTTTTGTGCCTGGCGTGGCGCCATGTGGAAAAGGGTGGTTTTGAGGCTGAAGGCAGCAGGAAAGCCTGCAGCCCCCAGGTGTGTGGGGCTACGCAAGCGGTTCCCAAAGAGCTTTAGAACAAGGCATAGTTTTCCCTGCTGGCTATTTGGGAAAGGGACCAGTCTCCAGACATATGGCCATTTTTGGACCTGGTGCGGGGCCAAGTGGGAAAGGGTGGTGTTGAGGCTGAAGGCAGCAGGAAAGCCTGCAGCCCGCAGGTCTGTGGGGCTACGCAAGAGGTTCCCAAAGAGCTTTAGAACAAGGCATAGTTTTCCCTGCTGGCTCTTTGGGCGTGGGACCAAACTCCAGACATATGGCCATTTTTGGGCCTGGCGTGGCGCCATGTGGGAAAGGGTGGTTTTGAGGCTGAAGGCAGCAGGAAAGCCTGCAGCCCCCAGGTGTGTGGGGCTACGCAAGCGGTTCCCAAAGAGCTTTAGAACAAGGCATATTTTTCCCTGCTGGCTCTTTGGGCGTGGGACCATTCTCCAGACATATGGCCATTTTTGGGCCTGGCGCAGCTCCAAGTGGGAAAGGGTTGTTTTGAGGCTGAAGGCAGCAGGAAAGCCTGCAGCCCCCAGGTGTGTGGGGCTACGCAAGCGTTTCCCAAAGAGCTTTAGAACAAGGCATAGTTTTCCCTGCTGGCTCTTTGGGCGTGGGACCAATCTTCAGACATATGGCCATTTTTGGGCCTGGCGTGATGCCAAGTGGGAAAGGGTGGTTTTGAGGCTGAAGGCAGCAGGAAAGCCTGCAGCCCGCAGGTGTGTGGGGCTACGCAAGCAGTTCCCAAAGAGCTTTAGAACAAGGCATCGTTTTCCCTGCTGGCTCTTTGGGCGTGGGACCAATCTCCAGACATATGGCCATTTTTGGGCCTGGCGCGGCGCCAAGTGGGAAAGCGTGCTTTTGAGGCTGAGGGAGAGCAGGAAAGCCTGCAGCTCCCAGATATGTGGGGCTACGCAAGCGGTTCCCAAAGAGCTTTAGAACAAGGCATAGTTTTCCCTGCTGGCTCTTTGGGAAAGGGACCAGTCTCCAGACATATGGCCATTTTTGGGCCTGGCGCGGGGCCAAGTGGGAAAGGGTGGTTTTGAGGCTGAAGGCAGCAGGAAAGCCTGCAGCCCCCAGGTGTGTGGGGCTATGCAAGCGGTTCCCAAAGAGATTTAGAACAAGGCATAGTTTTCCCTGCTGGCTCTTTGGGAAAGGGACCAGTCTCCAGAAATATGGCCATTTTTGTGCCTGGCACGATGCGAAGCGGGAAAGGGTGGTTTTGAGTCTGAAGGCAGCAGGAAAGCCTGCAGCCCCCAGGTGTGTGGGGCTACGCAAGCGGTTCCCAAAGAGCTTTAGAACAAGGCATAGTTTTCCCTGCTGGCTCTTTGGGCGTGGGACCAATCTTCAGACATATGGCCATTTTTGGGCCTGGCGGGGCGCCAATGGCGAAAGGTTTCTTTTGAGGCTGAAGGCAGCAGGAAAGCCTGCAGCCCCCAGGTGTGTGGGGCTACGCAAGCGTTTCCCAAAGAGCTTTAGAACAAGGCATAGTTTTCCCTGCTGGCTCTTTGGGCGTGGGACCAGTCTCCAGATATATGGCCATTTTTGGGCCTGGCGTGACGCCATGTGGAAAAGGGTGTGCTTTTGAGGTTGAAGGCAGCAGGAAAGCCTGCAGCCCCCAGGTGTGTGGGGCTACGCAAGTGGTTCCCAAAGAGCTTTAGAACAAGGCATAGTTTTCCCTGCTGGCTCTTTGGGCATGGGACCAGTCTCCAGACATATGGCCATTTTTGGGCCTGGCGCAGCGCCAAGTGGGAAAGGGTGGTTTTGAGGCTGAAGGCAGCAGGAAAGCCTGCAGCCCGCAGGTGTGTGGGGCTACGCAAGCGGTTCCCAAAGAGCTTTAGAACAAGGCATAGTTTTCCCTGCTGGCTCTTTGGGCGTGGGACCAGTCTCCAGACATATGGCCATTTTTGGGCCTGGCTTGGCGCCAAGTGGAAAAGGGTGGTTTTGAGGCTGAAGGCAGCAGGAAAGCCTGCAGCCCCCAGGTGTGTGGGGCTACGCAAGAGGTTCCCAAAGAGCTTTAGAACAAGGCATAGTTTTCCCTGCTGGGTCTTTAGGCGTGGGACCAACCTCCAGACATATGGCCATTTTTGGGCCTGGCATGGCGCCAAGTGGGAAAGGGTGGTTTTGAGGCTGAAGGCAGCAGGAAAGCCTGCAGCCCCCAGGTGTGTGGGGCTACGCAAGCGGTTCCCAAAGAGCTTTAGAACAAGGCATAGTTTTCCCTGCTGGCTCTTTGGGCGTGGGACCAGCCTCCAGACATATGGCCATTTTTGTGCCTGGCGTGACGCCATGTGAAAAAGGGTGCTTTTGATGTTGAAGGCAGCAGGAAAGCCTGCAGCCCCCAGGTGTGTGGGGCTACGCAAGCGGTTCCCAAAGAGCTTTAGAACAAGGCATAGTTTTCCCTGCTGGCTCTTTGGGCATGGGACCAGTCTCCAGACATATGGCCATTTTTGGGCCTGGCGCGGGGCCAAGTGGGAAAGGGTGGTTTTGAGGCTGAAGGCAGCAGGAAAGCCTGCAGCCCCCAGGTGTGTGGGGCTACGCAAGCGGTTCCAAAGAGCTTTAGAACAAGGCATATTTTTCCCTGCTGGCTCTTTGGGCGTGGGACCATTCTCCAGACATATGGCCATTTTTGGGCCTGGCGCAGCGCCAAGTGGGAAAGGGTGGTTTTGAGTCTGAAAGCGCGAGAAAAGCCTGCAGCCCCCAGTTTGTGTGGGGCTACGCAAGCGGTTCCCAATGAGCTTTAGAACAAGGCATAGTTTTCCCTGCTGGCTCTTTGGGAAAGGGACCAGTCTCCAGAAATATGGCCATTTTTGTGCCTGGCACGATGCGAAGCGGGAAAGGGTGGTTTTGAGTCTGAAGGCAGCAGGAAAGCCTGCAGCCCCCAGGTGTGTGGGGCTACGCAAGCCGTTCCCAAAGAGCTTTAGAACAAGGCATAGTTTTCCCTGCTGGCTCTTTGGGCGTGGAACCAATCTCCAGATATATGGCCATTTTTGTGCCTGGCACGGCGCCATGTGGGAAAGGGTGGTTTTGAGGCTGAAGGCAGCAGGAAAGCCTGCAGCCCCCAGGTGTGTGGGGCTACGCAAGCGGTTCCCAAAGAGCTTTAGAACAAGGCATAGTTTTCCCTGCTGGCTCTTTGGGCGTGGGACCAACCTCCAGACATATGGCCATTTTTGTGCCTGGTTTGGCGCCAAGTGGGAAAGGGTGGTTTTGAGGCTGAAGGCAGCAGGAAAGCCTGCAGCCCCCAGGTGTGTGGGGCTACGCAAGCGGTTCCCAAAGAGCTTTAGAACAAGGAATAGTTTTTCCTGCTGGCTCTTTGGGCGTGGGACAAGCTCCAGACATATGGCCATTTTTGTGCCTGGCGCAGCGCCAAGTGGGAAAGGGTGGTGTTGAGGCTGAAGGCAGCAGGAAAGCCTGCAGCCCCCAGGTCTGTGGGGCTACACAAGGGGTTCCCAAAGAGCTTTAGAACAAGACATAGTTTTCCCTGCTGGCTCTTTGGGCATGGGACCAACTTCCAGACATATGGCCATTTTTGTGCCTGGCGCAGCGCCAAGTGGGAAAGGGTGGTTTTGAGGTTGAAATCGCGAGAAAAGCCTGCAGCCCCCAGTTTGTGTGGGGCTACGCAAGCGGTTCCCAAAGAGCTTTAGAACAAGGCATATTTTTCCCTGCTGGCTCTTTGGGCGTGGAACCAATCTCCAGACATATGGCCATTTTTGTGCCTGGCGCGGCGCCAAGTGGGAAAGCGTGCTTTTGAGGCTGAGGGAGAGCAGGAAAGCCTGCAGCTCCCAGGTGTGTGGGGCTACGCAAGCGGTTCCCAAAGAGCTTTAGAACAAGGCATAGTTTTCCCTGATGGCTCTTTGGGCGTGGGACCAGTCTCCTGACATATGGCCATTTTTGGGCCTGGCGCGAAGCCAAGTGGGAAAGGGTGGTTTTGAGGCTGAAGGCAGCAGGAAAGCCTGCAGCCCCCAGGTGTGTGGGGCTACGCAAGCGGTTCCCAAAGAGCTTTAGAACAAGGCATAGTTTTCCCTGCTGGCTCTTTGGGCGTGGGACCAGTCTCCAGACATATGGCCATTTTTGGGCCTGGCGCGACGCCAATTGCGAAAGGGTTGTTTTGAGGCTGAAGGCAGCAGGAAAGACTGCAGCCCCCAGGTGTGTGGGGCTACGCAAGCGGTTCCCAAAGAGCTTTAGAACAAGGCATAGTTTTCCCTGCTGGCTCTTTGGGAATGGGACCAACCTCCAGACATATGGCCATTTTTGTGCCTGGCGCGGCGCCAATTGCGAAAGGTTTCTTTTGAGGCTGAACTCAGCAGGAAAGCCTTCAGCCCCCAGGTGTGTGGGGCTACGCAAGCGGTTCCCAAAGAGCTTTAGAACAAGGCATAGTTTTCCCTGCTGGCTCTTTGGGCGTGGGACCAGTCTCCAGACATATGGCCATTTTTGTGCCTGGCGGAGTGCCATGTGGGAAAGGGTGGTTTTGAGGCTGAAGGCAGCAGGAAAGCCTGCAGCCCCCAGGTCTGTGGGGCTACGTAAGCGGTTCCCAAAGAGCTTTAGAACAAGGCATAGTTTTCCCTGCTGGCTCTTTGGGCGTGGGACCAGTCTCCAGACATATGGCCATTTTTGTGCCTGGCGCGGGGCCAAGATGGAAAGGGTTGTTTTGAGGCTGAAGGCAGCAGGAAAGCCTGCAGCCCCCAGGTGTGTGGGGCTACGCAAGCGGTTCCCAAAGAGCTTTAGAACAAGGCATAGTTTTCCCTGCTGGCTCTTTGGGCGTGGGACCAACTTCCAGACATATGGCCATTTTTGTGCCTGGCGGAGTGCCATGTGGGAAAGGGTGGTTTTGAGGCTGAAGGCAGCAGGAAAGCCTGCAGCCCCCAGGTGTGTGGGGCTACGGAAGCGGTTCCCAAAGAGCTTTAGAACAAGGCATAGTTTTCCCTGCTGGCTCTTTGGGCGTGGAACCAATCTCCAGATATATGGCCATTTTTGTGCCTGGCACGGCGCCAAGTGGGAAAGGGTGGTTTTGAGGCTGAAGGCAGCAGGAAAGCCTGCAGCCCCCAGGTGTGTGGGGCTACGCAAGCGGTTCCCAAAGAGCTTTAGAACAAGGCATAGTTTTTCCTGCTGGCTGTTTGGGAAAGGGACCAGTCTCCAGATATATGGCCAATTTGGGCCTGGCGTGGCACCAAGTGGGAAAGGGTGGTTTTGAGGCTGAAGTCAGCAGGAAAGCCTGCAGCCCCCAGGTGTGTGGGGCTACGCAAGCGGTTCCCAAAGAGCTTTAGAACAAGGCATAGTTTTCCCTGCTGGCTCTTTGGGCGTGGGACCAGCCTCCAGACATATGGCCATTTTTGTGCCTGGCGTGACGCCATGTGAAAAAGGGTGCTTTTGATGTTGAAGGCAGCAGGAAAGCCTGCAGCCCCCAGGTGTGTGGGGCTACGCAAGCGGTTCCCAAAGAGCTTTAGAACAAGGCATAGTTTTCCCTGCTGGCTCTTTGGGCATGGGACCAGTCTCCAGACATATGGCCATTTTTGGGCCTGGCGCGGGGCCAAGTGGGAAAGGGTGGTTTTGAGGCTGAAGGCAGCAGGAAAGCCTGCAGCCCCCAGGTGTGTGGGGCTACGCAAGCGGTTCCAAAGAGCTTTAGAACAAGGCATATTTTTCCCTGCTGGCTCTTTGGGCGTGGGACCATTCTCCAGACATATGGCCATTTTTGGGCCTGGCGCGGCGCCAAGTGGGAAAGGGTGGTTTTGAGTCTGAAAGCGCGAGAAAAGCCTGCAGCCCCCAGTTTGTGTGGGGCTACGCAAGCGGTTCCCAATGAGCTTTAGAACAAGGCATAGTTTTCCCTGCTGGCTCTTTGGGAAAGGGACCAGTCTCCAGAAATATGGCCATTTTTGTGCCTGGCACGATGCGAAGCGGGAAAGGGTGGTTTTGAGTCTGAAGGCAGCAGGAAAGCCTGCAGCCCCCAGGTGTGTGGGGCTACGCAAGCCGTTCCCAAAGAGCTTTAGAACAAGGCATAGTTTTCCCTGCTGGCTCTTTGGGCGTGGAACCAATCTCCAGATATATGGCCATTTTTGTGCCTGGCACGGCGCCATGTGGGAAAGGGTGGTTTTGAGGCTGAAGGCAGCAGGAAAGACTGCAGCCCCCAGGTGTGTGGGGCTACGCAAGCGGTTCCCAAAGAGCTTTAGAACAAGGCATAGTTTTCCCTGCTGGCTCTTTGGGCGTGGGACCAGTCTCCAGACATATGGCCATTTTTGGGCCTGGCGCAGCGCCAAGTGGGAAAGGGTTGTTTTGAGTCTGAAGGCAGCAGGAAAGCCTGCAGCCCCCAGGTGTGTGGGGCTACGCAAGCGGTTCCCAAAGAGCTTTAGAACAAGGAATAGTTTTCCCTGCTGGCTCTTTGGGCGTGGGACAAGCTCCAGACATATGGCCATTTTTGTGCCTGGCGCAGCGCCAATTGGGAAAGGGTGGTTTTGAGGCTGAAGGCAGCAGGAAAGCCTGCAGCCCCCAGGTCTGTGGGGCTACACAAACGGTTCCCAAAGAGCTTTAGAACAAGACATAGTTTTCCCTGCTGGCTCTTTGGGCGTGGGACCAACCTCCAGACATATGGCCATTTTTGTGCCTGGCGCAGCGCCAAGTGGGAAAGGGTGGTTTTGAGGTTGAAAGCGCGAGAAAAGCCTGCAGCCCCCAGTTTGTGTGGGGCTACGCAAGCGCTTCCCAAAGAGCTTTAGAACAAGGCATATTTTTCCCTGCTGGCTCTTTGGGCGTGGGACCAGTCTCCAGACATATGGCCATTTTTGGGCCTGGCGCGGCGCCAAGTGGGAAAGCGTGCTTTTGAGGCTGAGGGAGAGCAGGAAAGCCTGCAGCTCCCAGGTGTGTGGGGCTACGCAAGCGGTTCCCAAAGAGCTTTAGAACAAGGCATAGTTTTCCCTGATGGCTCTTTGGGCGTGGGACCAGTCTCCTGACATATGGCCATTTTTGGGCCTGGCGCGAAGCCAAGTGGGAAAGGGTGGTTTTGAGGCTGAAGGCAGCAGGAAAGCCTGCAGCCCCCAGGTGTGTGGGGCTACGCAAGCGGTTCCCAAAGAGCTTTAGAACAAGGCATAGTTTTCCCTGCTGGCTCTTTGGGCGTGGGACCAGTCTCCAGACATATGGCCATTTTTGGGCCTGGCGCGACGCCAATTGCGAAAGGGTTGTTTTGAGGCTGAAGGCAGCAGGAAAGACTGCAGCCCCCAGGTGTGTGGGGCTACGCAAGCGGTTCCCAAAGAGCTTTAGAACAAGGCATAGTTTTCCCTGCTGGCTCTTTGGGAATGGGACCAACCTCCAGACATATGGCCATTTTTGTGCCTGGCGCGGCGCCAATTGCGAAAGGTTTCTTTTGAGGCTGAAGGCAGCAGGAAAGCCTTCAGCCCCCAGGTGTGTGGGGCTACGCAAGCGGTTCCCAAAGAGCTTTAGAACAAGGCATAGTTTTCCCTGCTGGCTCTTTGGGCGTGGGACCAGTCTCCAGACATATGGCCATTTTTGTGACTGGTGGAGTGCCATGTGGGAAAGGGTGCTTTTGAGGCTGAAGGCAGCAGGAAAGCCTGCAGCCCCCAGGTGTGTGGGGCTACGCAAGCGGTTCCCAAAGAGCTTTAGAACAAGGCATAGTTTTCCCTGCTGGCTCTTTGGGCGTGGAACCAATCTCCAGATATATGGCCATTTTTGTGCCTGGCACGGCGCCAAGTGGGAAAGGGTGGTTTTGAGGCTGAAGGCAGTAGGAAAGCCTGCAGCCCCCAGGTGTGTGGGGCTACGCAAGCGGTTCCCAAAGAGCTTTAGAACAAGGCATAGTTTTTCCTGCTGGCTGTTTGGGAAAGGGACCAGTCTCCAGATACATGGCCAATTTGGGCCTGGCGCAGCGCCAAGTGGGAAAGGGTGGTTTTGAGGCTGAAGTCAGCAGGAAAGCCTGCAGCCCCCAGGTGTGTGGGGCTACGCAAGCGGTTCCCAAAGAGCTTTAGAACAAGGCATAGTTTTCCCTGCTGGCTCTTTGGGCGTGGCACCAACCTCCAGACATATGGCCATTTTTGTGCCTGGCGTGGCGCCATGTGGAAAAGGGTGGTTTTGAGGCTGAAGGCAGCAGGAAAGCCTGCAGCCCCCAGGTGTGTGGGGCTACGCAAGCGGTTCCCAAAGAGCTTTAGAACAAGGCATAGTTTTCCCTGCTGGCTCTTTGGGCATGGGACCAGTCTCCAGACATATGGCCATTTTTGGGCCTGGCACAGCGCCAAGTGGGAAAGGGTTGTTTTGAGGCTGAATAGAGCAGGAAAGCCTGCAGCCCCCAGGTGTGTGGGGCTACGCAAGCGGTTCCCAAAGAGCTTTAGAACAAGGCATAGTTTTCCCTGCTGGCTCTTTGGGCGTTGGACCAAACTCCAGACATATGGCCATTTTTGTGCCTGGCGTGGCGCCATGTGGGAAAGGGTGGTTTTGAGGCTGAAGGCAGCAGGAAAGCCTGCAGCCCCCAGGTGTGTGGGGCTACGCAAGCGGTTCCCAAAGAGCTTTAGAACAAGGCATAGTTTTCCCTGCTGGCTCTTTGGGCGTGGGACCAGTCTCCAGACATATGGCCATTTTTGGGCCTGGCGCAGCGCCAAGTGGGAAAGGGTTGTTTTGAGGCTGAAGGCAGCAGGAAAGCCTGCAGCCCCCAGGTGTGTGGGGCTACGCAAGCGGTTCCCAAAGAGCTTTAGAACAAGGCATAGTTTTCCCTGCTGGCTCTTTGAGCGTGGGACCAGTCTCCAGACATATGGCCATTTTTGTGCCTGGCGTGACGCCATGTGGAAAAGGGTGGTTTTGAGGCTGAAGGCAGCAGGAAAGCCTGCAGCCCCCAGGTGTGTGGGGCTACGCAAGCGGTTCCCAAAGAGCTTTAGAACAAGGCATAGTTTTCCCTGCTGGCTCTTTGGGCGTGGGACAAGTCTCCAGACATATGGCCATTTTTGGGCCTGGCGCGGGGCCAAGTGGGAAAGGGTGGTTTTGAGGCTGAAGGCAGCAGGAAAGCCTGCAGTCCCCAGGTGTGTGGGGCTACGCAAGCCGTTCCCAAAGAGCTTTAGAACAAGGCATAGTTTTCCCTGCTGGCTCTTTGGGCGTGGGACCAACCTCCAGACATATGGCCATTTTTGTGCCTGGTTTGGCGCCAAGTGGGAAAGGGTTGTTTTGAGGCTGAAGGCAGCAGGAAAGCCTGCAGCCCCCAGGTGTGTGGGGCTACGCAAGCGGTTCCCAAAGAGCTTTAGAACAAGGCATAGTTTTCCCTGCTGGCTCTTTGGGAAAGGGACCAGTCTCCAGATATATGGCCATTTTTGGGCCTGGCGCAGCGCCAAGTGGGAAAGGGTGGTTTTGAGTCTGAAGGCAGCAGGAAAGCCTGCAGCCCCCAGGTGTGTGGGGCTACGCAAGCGGTTCCCAAAGAGCTTTAGAACAAGGCATAGTTTTCCCTGCTGGCTCTTTGGGCGTGGGACCAATCTTCAGACATATGGCCATTTTTGGGCCTGGCGGGGCGCCAATGGCGAAAGGTTTCTTTTGAGGCTGAAGGCAGCAGGAAAGCCTGCAGCCCCCAGGTGTGTGGGGCTACGCAAGCGGTTCCCAAAGAGCTTTAGAACAAGGCATAGTTTTCCCTGCTGTCTCTTTGGGCGTGGGACCAGTCTCCAGACATATGGCCATTTTTGTGCCTGGCGTGACGCCATGTGGAAAACGGTGTGCTTTTGAGGTTGAAGGCAGCCGGAAAGCCTGCAGCCCCCAGGTGTGTGGGGCTACGCAAGCCGTTCCCAAAGAGCTTTAGAACAAGGCATAGTTTTCCCTGCTGGCTCTTTGGGCATGGGACTAGTCTCCAGACATATGGCCATTTTTGGGCCTGGCACAGCGCCAAGTGGGAAAGGGTTGTTTTGAGGCTGAAGAGAGCAGGAAAGCCTGCAGCCCCCAGGTGTGTGGGGCTACGCAAGCGGTTCCCAAAGAGCTTTAGAACAAGGCATAGTTTTCCCTGCTGGCTCTTTGGGCGTGGAACCAATCTCCAGATATATGGCCATTTTTGTGCCTGGCACGGCGCCAAGTGGGAAAGGGTGGTTTTGAGGCTGAAGGCAGCAGGAAAGCCTGCAGCCCCCAGGTGTGTGGGGCTACGCAAGCGGTTCCCAAAGAGCTTTAGAACAAGGCATAGTTTTCCCTGCTGGCTGTTTGGGCGTGGGACCAGTCTCCAGATATATGGCCAATTTGGGCCTGGCGTGGCGCCATGTGGAAAAGGGTGGTTTTGAGGCTGAAGGCACCAGGAAAGCCTGCAGCCCCCAGGTGTGTGGGGCTACGCAAGCGGTTCCCAAAGAGCTTTAGAACAAGGCATAGTTTTCCCTGCTGGCTCTTTGGGCATGGGACCAGTCTCCAGACATATGGCCATTTTTGGGCCTGGCGCAGCGCCAAGTGGGAAAGGGTTGTTTTGAGGCTGAAGAGAGCAGGAAAGCCTGCAGCCCCCAGGTGTGTGGGGCTACGCAAGCGGTTCCCAAAGAGCTTTAGAACAAGGCATAGTTTTCCCTGCTGGCTCTTTGGGCGTGGGACCAACTTCCAGACATATGGCCATTTTTGTGCCTGGCGGAGTGCCATGTGGGAAAGGGTGGTTTTGAGGCTGAAGGCAGCAGGAAAGCCTGCAGCCCCCAGGTGTGTGGGGCTACGCAAGCGGTTCCCAAAGAGCTTTAGAACAAGGCATAGTTTTCCCTGCTGGCTCTTTGGGCGTGGGACCAGTCTCCAGACATATGGCCATTTTTGGGCCTGGCGTGACGCCATGTGGAAAAGGGTGCTTTGGAGGTTGAAGGCAGCAGGAAAGCCTGCAGCCCCCAGGTGTGTGGGGCTACGCAAGCGGTTCCCAAAGAGCTTTAGAACAAGGCATAGTTTTCCCTGCTGGCTCTTTGGGCATGGGACCAGTCTCCAGACATATGGCCATTTTTGGGCCTGGCGCGGGGCCAAGTGGGAAAGGGTGGTTTTGAGGCTGAAGGCAGCAGGAAAGCCTGCAGCCCCCAGGTGTGTGGGGCTACGCAAGCGGTTCCCAAAGAGCTTTAGAACAAGGCATAGTTTTCCCTGCTGGCTCTTTGGGCGTGGGACCAGCCTCCAGATATATGGCCATTTATGGGCCTGGCGCAGCGCCAAGTGGGAAAGGGTTGTTTTGAGGCTGAAGGCAGCAGGAAAGCCTGCAGCCCCCAGGTGTGTGGGGCTACGCAAGCCGTTCCCAAAGAGCTTTAGAACAAGGCATAGTTTTCCCTGCTGGCTCTTTGGGCGTGGGACCAATCTTCAGACATATGGCCATTTTTGGGCCTGGCGGGGCGCCAATGGCGAAAGGTTTCTTTTGAGGCTGAAGGCAGCAGGAAAGCCTGCAGCCCCCAGGTGTGTGGGGCTACGCAAGCGGTTCCCAAAGAGCTTTAGAACAAGGCATAGTTTTCCCTGCTGGCTCTTTGGGCGTGGGACCAGTCTCCAGACATATGGCCATTTTTGGGCCTGGCGTGACGCCATGTGGAAAAGGGTGTGCTTTTGAGGTTGAAGGCAGTAGAAAAGCCTGCAGCCCCCAGGTGTGTGGGGCTACGCAAGCGGTTCCCAAAGAGCTTTAGAACAAGGCATAGTTTTCCCTGCTGGCTCTTTGGGCGTGGGACCAGTCTCCAGACATATGGCCATTTTTGGGCCTGGCGCGGGGCCAAGTTGGAAAGGGTTGTTTTGAGGCTGAAGGCACCAGGAAAGCCTGCAGCCCCCAGGTGTGTGGGGCTACGCAAGCGGATCCCAAAGAGCTTTAGAACAAGGCATAGTTTTCCCTGCTGGCTCTTTGGGCGTGGGACCAATCTCCAGATATATGGCCATTTTTGGGCCTGGCACGGCGCCATGTGGGAAAGGGTGGTTTTGAGGCTGAAGGCAGCAGGAAAGCCTGCAGCCCCCACGTCTCTGGGGCTACGCAAGCGGTTCCCAAAGAGCTTTAGAACAAGGCATAGTTTTCCCTGCTGGCTCTTTGGGCGTGGGACCAATCTCCAGATATATGGCCATTTTTGTGCCTGGCACGGCGCCAAGTGGGAAAGGGTGGTTTTGAGGCTGAAGGCAGCAGGAAAGCCTGCAGCCCCCAGGTCTGTGGGGCTACGCAAGCGGTTCCCAAAGAGCTTTAGAACAAGGCATAGTTTTCCCTGCTGGCTCTTTGGGCGTGGGACCAGTCTCCAGATATATGGCCAATTTGGGCCTGGAGAGGCACCAAGTGGGAAAGGGTGGTTTTGAGGCTGAAGTCAGCAGGAAAGCCTGCAGCCCCCAGGTCTGTGGGGCTACGCAAGCGGTTCCCAAAGAGCTTTAGAACAAGGCATAGTTTTCCCTGCTGGCTCTTTGGGCGTGGCACCAACCTCCAGACATATGGCCATTTTTGTGCCTGGCGTGGCGCCATGTGGAAAAGGGTGGTTTTGAGGCTGAAGGCAGCAGGAAAGCCTGCAGCCCCCAGGTGTGTGGGGCTACGCAAGCGGTTCCCAAAGAGCTTTAGAACAAGGCATAGTTTTCCCTGCTGGCTCTTTGGGCATGGGACCAGTCTCCAGACATATGGCCATTTTTGGGCCTGGCGCAGCGCCAAGTGGGAAAGGGTTGTTTTGAGGCAGAAGGCAGCAGGAAAGCCTGCAGCCCCCAGGTGTGTGGGGCTACGCAAGCGGTTCCCAAAGAGCTTTAGAACAAGGCATAGTTTTCCCTGCTGGCTCTTTGGGCGTGGGACCAACTTCCAGACATATGGCCATTTTTGTGCCTGGCGGAGTGCCATGTGGGAAAGGGTGGTTTTGAGGCTGAAGGCAGCAGGAAAGCCTGCAGCCCCCAGGTGTGTGGGGCTACGCAAGCGGTTCCCAAAGAGCTTTAGAACAAGGCATAGTTTTCCCTGCTGGCTCTTTGGGAAAGGGACCAGTCTCCAGACATATGGCCATTTTTGGACCTGGTGCGGGGCCAAGTGGGAAAGGGTGGTTTTGAGGCTGAAGGCAGCAGGAAAGCCTGCAGCCCCCAGGTGTTTGGGGCTACGCAAGAGGTTCCCAAAGAGCTTTAGAACAAGGCATAGTTTTCCCTGCTGGCTCTTTGGGCGTGGGACCAAACTCCAGACATATGGCCATTTTTGTGCCTGGCGTGGCGCCAAGTGGGAAAGGGTGGTTTTGAGGCTGAAGGCAGCAGGAAAGCCTGCAGCCCCCAGGTGTGTGGGGCTACGCAAGCGGTTCCCAAAGAGCTTTAGAACAAGGCATAGTTTTCCCTGCTGGCTCTTTGGGTGTGGGACCAACCTCCAGATATATGGCCATTTTTGGGCCTGGCGCTGCGCCAAGTGGGAAAAGGTTGTTTTGAGTCTGAAGGCAGCAGGAAAGCCTGCAGCCCCCAGGTGTGTGGGGCTACGCAAGCGGTTCCCAAAGAGCTTTAGAACAAGGCATAGTTTTCCCTGCTGGCTCTTTGGGCGTGGGACCAATCTTCAGACATATGGCCATTTTTGGGCTTGGCGGGGCGCCAATGGCGAAAGGTTTCTTTTGAGGCTGAAGGCAGCAGGAAAGCCTGCAGCCCCCAGGTGTGTGGGGCTACGCAAGCGGTTCCCAAAGAGCTTTAGAACAAGGCATAGTTTTCCCTGCTGGCTCTTTGGGCGTGGGACCAGTCTCCAGACATATGGCCATTTTTGGGCCTGGCGTGACGCCATGTGGAAAAGGGTGTGCTTTTGAGGTTGAAGGCAGCAGAAAAGCCTGCAGCCCCCAGGTGTGTGGGGCTACGCAAGCGGTTCCCAAAGAGCTTTAGAACAAGGCATAGTTTTCCCTGCTGGCTCTTTGGGCGTGGGACCAGTCTCCAGACATATGGCCATTTTTGGGCCTGGCGCGGGGCCAAGTTGGAAAGGGTTGTTTTGAGGCTGAAGGCACCAGGAAAGCCTGCAGCCCCCAGGTGTGTGGGGCTACGCAAGCGGATCCCAAAGAGCTTTAGAACAAGGCATAGTTTTCCCTGCTGGCTCTTTGGGCGTGGGACCAGTCTCCAGACATATGGCCATTTCTGGGCCTGGCACGGCGCCATGTGGGAAAGGGTGGTTTTGAGGCTGAAGGCAGCAGGAAAGCCTGCAGCCCCCAGGTGTGTGGGGCTACGCAAGCGGTTCCCAAAGAGCTTTAGAACAAGGCATAGTTTTCCCTGCTGGCTCTTTGGGCGTGGGACCAGTCTCCAGACATATGGCCATTTTTGGGCCTGGCGTGACGCCATGTGGAAAAGGGTGTGCTTTTGAGGTTGAAGGCAGCAGAAAAGCCTGCAGCCCCCAGGTGTGTGGGGCTACGCAAGCGGTTCCCAAAGAGCTTTAGAACAAGGCATAGTTTTCCCTGCTGGCTCTTTGGGCGTGGGACCAGTCTCCAGACATATGGCCATTTTTGGGCCTAGCGCGGGGCCAAGTTGGAAAGGGTTGTTTTGAGTCTGAAGGCACCAGGAAAGCCTGCAGCCCCCAGGTGTGTGGGGCTACGCAAGCGGATCCCAAAGAGCTTTAGAACAAGGCATAGTTTTCCCTGCTGGCTCTTTGGGCGTGGGACCAATCTCCAGATATATGGCCATTTCTGGGCCTGGCACGGCGCCATGTGGGAAAGGGTGGTTTTGAGGCTGAAGGCAGCAGGAAAGCCTGCAGCCCCCACGTCTCTGGGGCTACGCAAGCGGTTCCCAAAGAGCTTTAGAACAAGGCATAGTTTTCCCTGCTGGCTCTTTAGGCGTGGGACCAATCTCCAGATATATGGCCATTTTTGTGCCTGGCACGGCGCCAAGTTGGAAAGGGTGGTTTTGAGGCTGAAGGCAGCAGGAAAGCCTGCAGCCCCCAGGTCTGTGGGGCTACGCAAGCGGTTCCCAAAGAGCTTTAGAACAAGGCATAGTTTTCCCTGCTGGCTGTTTGGGAAAGGGACCAGTCTCCAGATATATGGCCAATTTGGGCCTGGAGAGGCACCAAGTGGGAAAGGGTGGTTTTGAGGCTGAAGTCAGCAGGAAAGCCTGCAGCCCCCAGGTCTGTGGGGCTACGCAAGCGGTTCCCAAAGAGCTTTAGAACAAGGCATAGTTTTCCCTGCTGGCTCTTTGGGCGTGGCACCAACCTCCAGACATATGGCCATTTTTGTGCCTGGCGTGGCGCCATGTGGAAAAGGGTGGTTTTGAGGCTGAAGGCAGCAGGAAAGCCTGCAGCCCCCAGGTGTGTGGGGCTACGCAAGCGGTTCCCAAAGAGCTTTAGAACAAGACATAGTTTTCCCTGATGGCTCTTTGGGCGTGGGACCAGTCTCCAGACATATGGCCATTTTTGGGCCTGGCGCAGCGCCAAGTGGGAAAGGGTTGTTTTGAGGCTGAAGAGAGCAGGAAAGCCTGCAGCCCCCAGGTGTGTGGGGCTACGCAAGCGGTTCCCAAAGAGCTTTAGAACAAGGCATAGTTTTCCCTGCTGGCTCTTTGGGCGTGGGACCAACTTCCAGACATATGGCCATTTTTGTTCCTGGCGGAGTGCCATGTGGGAAAGGGTGGTTTTGAGGCTGAAGGCAGCAGGAAAGCCTGCAGCCCCCAGGTTTGTGGGGCTACGCAAGCGGTTCCCAAAGAGCTTTAGAACAAGGCATAGTTTTCCCTGCTGGCTCTTTGGGAAAGGGACCAGTCTCCAGACATATGGCCATTTTTGGACCTGGTGCGGGGCCAAGTGGGAAAGGGTGGTTTTGAGGCTGAAGGCAGCAGGAAAGCCTGCAGCCCCCAGGTGTGTGGGGCTACGCAAGAGGTTCCCAAAGAGCTTTAGAACAAGGCATAGTTTTCCCTGCTGGCTCTTTGGGCGTGGGACCAAACTCCAGACATATGGCCATTTTTGTGCCTGGCGTGGCGCCAAGTGGGAAAGGGTGGTTTTGAGGCTGAAGGCAGCAGGAAAGCCTGCAGCCCCCAGGTGTGTGGGGCTACGCAAGCGGTTCCCAAAGAGCTTTAGAACAAGGCATAGTTTTCCCTGCTGGCTCTTTGGGCGTGGGACCAACCTCCAGATATATGGCCATTTTTGGGCCTGGCGCAGCGCCAAGTGGGAAAGGGTTGTTTTGAGTCTGAAGGCAGCAGGAAAGCCTGCAGCCCCCAGGTGTGTGGGGCTACGCAAGCGGTTCCCAAAGAGCTTTAGAACAAGGCATAGTTTTCCCTGATGGCTCTTTGGGCGTGGGACCAATCTTCAGACATATGGCCATTTTTGGGCCTGGCGGGGCGCCAATGGCGAAAGGTTTCTTTTGAGGCTGAAGGCAGCAGGAAAGCCTGCAGCCCCCAGGTGTGTGGGGCTACGCAAGCGGTTCCCAAAGAGCTTTAGAACAAGGCATAGTTTTCCCTGCTGGCTCTTTGGGCGTGGGACCAGTCTCCAGACATATGGCCATTTTTGTGCCTGGCGTGACGCCATGTGGAAAAGGGTGTGCTTTTGAGGTTGAAGGCAGCAGGAAAGCCTGCAGCCCCCAGGTGTGTGGGGCTACGCAAGCGGTTCCCAAAGAGCTTTAGAACAAGGCATAGTTTTCCCTGCTGGCTCTTTGGGCATGGGACTAGTCTCCAGACATATGGCCATTTTTGGCCCTGGCGCAGCGCCAAGTGGGAAAGGGTGGTTTTGAGGCTGAAGGCAGCAGGAAAGCCTGCAGCCCCCAGGTGTGTGGGGCTACGCAAGAGGTTCCCAAAGAGCTTTAGAACAAGGCATAGTTTTCCCTGCTGGCTCTTTAGGCGTGGGACCAAACTCCAGACATATGGCCATTTTTGTGCCTGGCGTGACGCCAAGTGGGAAAGGGTGGTTTTGAGGTTGAAGGCAGCAGGAAAGCCTGCAGCCCCCAGGTGTGTGGGGCTACGCAAGCGGTTCCCAAAGAGCTTTAGAACAAGGCATAGTTTTCCCTGCTGGCTCTTTGGGCGTGGGACCAATCTCCAGATATATGGCCATTTCTGGGCCTGGCACGGCGCCATGTGGGAAAGGGTGGTTTTGAGGCTGAAGGCAGCAGAAAAGCCTGCAGCCCCCAGGTGTGTGGGGCTACGCAAGCGGTTCCCAAAGAGCTTTAGAACAAGGCATAGTTTTCCCTGCTGGCTCTTTGGGTGTGGGACCAACCTCCAGATATATGGCCATTTTTGGGCCTGGCGCAGCGCCAAGTGGGAAAAGGTTGTTTTGAGTCTGAAGGCAGCAGGAAAGCCTGCAGCCCCCAGGTGTGTGGGGCTACGCAAGCCGTTCCCAAAGAGCTTTAGAACAAGGCATAGTTTTCCCTGCTGGCTCTTTGGGCGTGGGACCAATCTTCAGACATATGGCCATTTTTGGGCCTGGCGGGGCGCCAATGGCGAAAGGTTTCTTTTGAGGCTGAAGGCAGCAGGAAAGCCTGCAGCCCCCAGGTGTGTGGGGCTACGCAAGCGGTTCCCAAAGAGCTTTAGAACAAGGCATAGTTTTCCCTGCTGGCTCTTTGGGCGTGGCACCAACCTCCAGACATATGGCCATTTTTGTGCCTGGCGTGGCGCCATGTGGAAAAGGGTGTGCTTTTGAGGTTGAAGGCAGCAGAAAAGCCTGCAGCCCCCAGGTGTGTGGGGCTACGCAAGCGGTTCCCAAAGAGCTTTAGAACAAGGCATAGTTTTCCCTGCTGGCTCTTTGGGCGTGGGACCAGTCTCCAGACATATGGCCATTTTTGGGCCTGGCGCGGGGCCAAGTTGGAAAGGGTTGTTTTGAGGCTGAAGGCACCAGGAAAGCCTGCAGCCCCCAGGTGTGTGGGGCTACGCAAGCGGATCCCAAAGAGCTTTAGAACAAGGCATAGTTTTCCCTGCTGGCTCTTTGGGCGTGGGACCAATCTCCAGATATATGGCCATTTCTGGGCCTGGCACGGCGCCATGTGGGAAAGGGTGGTTTTGAGGCTGAAGGCAGCAGGAAAGCCTGCAGCCCCCACGTCTCTGGGGCTACGCAAGCGGTTCCCAAAGAGCTTTAGAACAAGGCATAGTTTTCCCTGCTGGCTCTTTAGGCGTGGGACCAATCTCCAGATATATGGCCATTTTTGTGCCTGAAACGGCGCCAAGTTGGAAAGGGTGGTTTTGAGGCTGAAGGCAGCAGGAAAGCCTGCAGCCCCCAGGTCTGTGGGGCTACGCAAGCGGTTCCCAAAGAGCTTTAGAACAAGGCATAGTTTTCCCTGCTGGCTGTTTGGAAAAGGGACCAGTCTCCTGATATATGGCCAATTTGGGCCTGGAGAGGCACCAAGTGGGAAAGGGTGGTTTTGAGGCTGAAGTCAGCAGGAAAGCCTGCAGCCCCCAGGTGTGTGGGGCTACGCAAGCGGTTCCCAAAGAGCTTTAGAACAAGGCATAGTTTTCCCTGCTGGCTCTTTGGGCGTGGCACCAACCTCTAGACATATGGCCATTTTTGTGCCTGGCGTGGCGCCATGTGGAAAAGGGTGGTTTTGAGGCTGAAGGCAGCAGGAAAGCCTGCAGCCCCCAGGTGTGTGGGGCTACGCAAGCGGTTCCCAAAGAGCTTTAGAACAAGACATAGTTTTCCCTGATGGCTCTTTGGGCGTGGGACCAGTCTCCAGACATATGGCCATTTTTGGGCCTGGCGCAGCGCCAAGTGGGAAAGGGTTGTTTTGAGGCTGAAGGCAGCAGGAAAGCCTGCAGCCCCCAGGTGTGTGGGGCTACGCAAGCGGTTCCCAAAGAGCTTTAGAACAAGGCATAGTTTTCCCTGCTGGCTCTTTGGGAAAGGGACCAGTCTCCAGACATATGGCCATTTTTGGACCTGGCGCGGGGCCAAGTGGGAAAGGGTGGTTTTGAGGCTGAAGGCAGCAGGAAAGCCTGCAGCCCCCAGGTGTGTGGGGCTACGCAAGAGGTTCCCAAAGAGCTTTAGAACAAGGCATAGTTTTCCCTGCTGGCTCTTTGGGCGTGGGACCAAACTCCAGACATATGGCCATTTTTGTGCCTGGCGTGGCGCCAAGTGGGAAAGGGTGGTTTTGAGGCTGAAGGCAGCAGGAAAGCCTGCAGCCCCCAGGTGTGTGGGGCTACGCAAGCGGTTCCCAAAGAGCTTTAGAACAAGGCATAGTTTTCCCTGCTGGCTCTTTGGGCGTGGGACCAACCTCCAGATATATGGCCATTTTTGGGCCTGGCGCAGCGCCAAGTGGGAAAGGGTTGTTTTGAGGCTGAAGGCAGCAGGAAAGCCTGCAGCCCCCAGGTGTGTGGGGCTACGCAAGCGGTTCCCAAAGAGCTTTAGAACAAGGCATAGTTTTCCCTGCTGGCTCTTTGGGCGTGGGACCAATCTCCAGATATATGGCCATTTTTGTGCCTGAAACGGCGCCAAGTTGGAAAGGGTGGTTTTGAGGCTGAAGGCAGCAGGAAAGCCTGCAGCCCCCAGGTGTGTGGGGCTACGCAAGCGGTTCCCAAAGAGCTTTAGAACAAGGCATAGTTTTCCCTGCTGGCTCTTTGGGCGTGGGACCAGTCTCCAGACATATGGCCATTTTTGTGCCTGGTGTGGCGCCATGTGGGAAAGGGTGGTTTTGAGGCTGAAGTCAGCAGGAAAGCCTGCAGCCCCCAGGTGTGTGGGGCTACGCAAGCGGTTCCCAAAGAGCTTTAGAACAAGGCATAGTTTTCCCTGCTGGCTCTTTGGGCGTGGCACCAACCTCCAGACATATGGCCATTTTTGTGCCTGGCGTGGCGCCATGTGGAAAAGGGTTGTTTTGAGGCTGAAGGCAGCAGGAAAGCCTGCAGCCCCCAGGTGTGTGGGGCTACGCAAGCGGTTCCCAAAGAGCTTTAGAACAAGACATAGTTTTCCCTGATGGCTCTTTGGGCGTGGGACCAGTCTCCAGACATATGGCCATTTTTGGGCCTGGCGCAGCGCCAAGTGGGAAAGGGTTGTTTTGAGGCTGAAGAGAGCAGGAAAGCCTGCAGCCCCCAGGTGTGTGGGGCTACGCAAGCGGTTCCCAAAGAGCTTTAGAACAAGGCATAGTTTTCCCTGCTGGCTCTTTGGGCGTGGGACCAACTTCCAGACATATGGCCATTTTTGTTCCTGGCGGAGTGCCATGTGGGAAAGGGTGGTTTTGAGGCTGAAGGCAGCAGGAAAGCCTGCAGCCCCCAGGTGTGTGGGGCTACGCAAGCGGTTCCCAAAGAGCTTTAGAACAAGGCATAATTTTCCCTGCTGGCTCTTTGGGAAAGGGACCAGTCTCCAGACATATGGCCATTTTTGGACCTGGTGCGGGGCCAAGTGGGAAAGGGTGGTTTTGAGGCTGAAGGCAGCAGGAAAGCCTGCAGCCCCCAGGTGTGTGGGGCTACGCAAGAGGTTCCCAAAGAGCTTTAGAACAAGGCATAGTTTTCCCTGCTGGCTCTTTGGGCGTGGGACCAAACTCCAGACATATGGCCATTTTTGTGCCTGGCGTGGCGCCAAGTGGGAAAGGGTGGTTTTGAGGCTGAAGGCAGCAGGAAAGCCTGCAGCCCCCAGGTGTGTGGGGCTACGCAAGCGGTTCCCAAAGAGCTTTAGAACAAGGCATAGTTTTCCCTGCTGGCTCTTTGGGCGTGGGACCAACCTCCAGATATATGGCCATTTTTGGGCCTGGCGCAGCGCCAAGTGGGAAAGGGTTGTTTTGAGTCTGAAGGCAGCAGGAAAGCCTGCAGCCCCCAGGTGTGTGGGGCTACGCAAGCGGTTCCCAAAGAGCTTTAGAACAAGGCATAGTTTTCCCTGATGGCTCTTTGGGCGTGGGACCAATCTTCAGACATATGGCCATTTTTGGGCCTGGCGTGACGCCATGTGGAAAAGGGTGTGCTTTTGAGGTTGAAGGCAGCAGGAAAGCCTGCAGCCCCCAGGTGTGTGGGGCTACGCAAGCGGTTCCCAAAGAGCTTTAGAACAAGGCATATTTTTCCCTGCTGGCTCTTTGGGCATGGGACTAGTCTCCAGACATATGGCCATTTTTGGGCCTGGCGCAGCGCCAAGTGGGAAAGGGTGGTTTTGAGGCTGAAGGCAGCAGGAAAGCCTGCAGCCCCCAGGTGTGTGGGGCTACGCAAGAGGTTCCCAAAGAGCTTTAGAACAAGGCATAGTTTTCCCTGCTGGCTCTTTAGGCGTGGAACCAATCTCCAGACATATGGCCATTCTTGTGCCTGGCGTGACGCCAAGTGGGAAAAGGTGGTTTTGAGGTTGAAGGCAGCAGGAAAGCCTGCAGCCCCCAGGTGTGTGGGGCTACGCAAGCGGTTCCCAAAGAGCTTTAGAACAAGGCATAGTTTTCCCTGCTGGCTCTTTGGGCGTGGGACCAGTCTCCAGACATATGGCCATTTTTGTGCCTGGCGTGACGCCATGTGGAAAAGGGTGCTTTTGAGGTTGAAGGCAGCAGGAAAGCCTGCAGCCCCCAGGTGTGTGGGGCTACGCAAGCGGTTCCCAAAGAGCTTTAGAACAAGGCATAGTTTTCCCTGCTGGCTCTTTGGGCATGGGACCAGTCTCCAGACATATGGCCATTTTTGGGCCTGGCGCGGGGCCAAGTGGGAAAGGGTGGTTTTGAGGCTGAAGGCAGCAGGAAAGCCTGCAGCCCCCAGGTGTGTGGGGCTATGCAAGAGATTCCCAAAGAGCTTTAGAACAAGGCATAGTTTTCCCTGCTGGCACTTTGGGCCTGGGACCATTCTCCAGACATATGGCCATTTTTGGGCCTGGCGCAGCGCCAAGTGGGAAAGGGTGGTTTTGAGGCTGAAAGCGAGAGAAAAGCCTGCAGCCCCCAGTTTGTGTGGGGCTACGCAAGCGGTTCCCAAAGAGCTTTAGAACAAGGCATAGTTTTCCCTGCTGGCTCTTTGGGCGTGGGACCAGTCTCCAGACATATGGCCATTTTTGGGCCTGGCGTGACGCCATGTGGAAAAGGGTGTGCTTTTGAGGTTGAAGGCAGCAGAAAAGCCTGCAGCCCCCAGGTGTGTGGGGCTACGCAAGCGGTTCCCAAAGAGCTTTAGAACAAGGCATAGTTTTCCCTGCTGGCTCTTTGGGCGTGGGACCAGTCTCCAGACATATGGCCATTTTTGGGCCTAGCGCGGGGCCAAGTTGGAAAGGGTTGTTTTGAGTCTGAAGGCACCAGGAAAGCCTGCAGCCCCCAGGTGTGTGGGGCTACGCAAGCGGATCCCAAAGAGCTTTAGAACAAGGCATAGTTTTCCCTGCTGGCTCTTTGGGCGTGGGACCAATCTCCAGATATATGGCCATTTCTGGGCCTGGCACGGCGCCATGTGGGAAAGGGTGGTTTTGAGGCTGAAGGCAGCAGGAAAGCCTGCAGCCCCCACGTCTCTGGGGCTACGCAAGCGGTTCCCAAAGAGCTTTAGAACAAGGCATAGTTTTCCCTGCTGGCTCTTTAGGCGTGGGACCAATCTCCAGATATATGGCCATTTTTGTGCCTGGCACGGCGCCAAGTTGGAAAGGGTGGTTTTGAGGCTGAAGGCAGCAGGAAAGCCTGCAGCCCCCAGGTCTGTGGGGCTACGCAAGCGGTTCCCAAAGAGCTTTAGAACAAGGCATAGTTTTCCCTGCTGGCTGTTTGGGAAAGGGACCAGTCTCCAGATATATGGCCAATTTGGGCCTGGAGAGGCACCAAGTGGGAAAGGGTGGTTTTGAGGCTGAAGTCAGCAGGAAAGCCTGCAGCCCCCAGGTCTGTGGGGCTACGCAAGCGGTTCCCAAAGAGCTTTAGAACAAGGCATAGTTTTCCCTGCTGGCTCTTTGGGCGTGGCACCAACCTCCAGACATATGGCCATTTTTGTGCCTGGCGTGACGCCAAGTGGGAAAGGGTGGTTTTGAGGCTGAAGGCAGCAGGAAAGCCTGCAGCCCCCAGGTGTGTGGGGCTACGCAAGCGGTTCCCAAAGAGCTTTAGAACAAGGCATAGTTTTCCCTGCTGGCTCTTTGGGCGTGGGACCAACTTCCAGACATATGGCCATTTTTGTTCCTGGCGGAGTGCCATGTGGGAAAGGGTGGTTTTGAGGCTGAAGGCAGCAGGAAAGCCTGCAGCCCCCAGGTGTGTGGGGCTACGCAAGCGGTTCCCAAAGAGCTTTAGAACAAGGCATAGTTTTCCCTGCTGGCTCTTTGGGAAAGGGACCAGTCTCCAGACATATGGCCATTTTTGGACCTGGTGCGGGGCCAAGTGGGAAAGGGTGGTTTTGAGGCTGAAGGCAGCAGGAAAGCCTGCAGCCCCCAGGTGTGTGGGGCTACGCAAGAGGTTCCCAAAGAGCTTTAGAACAAGGCATAGTTTTCCCTGCTGGCTCTTTGGGCGTGGGACCAAACTCCAGACATATGGCCATTTTTGTGCCTGGCGTGGCGCCAAGTGGGAAAGGGTGGTTTTGAGGCTGAAGGCAGCAGGAAAGCCTGCAGCCCCCAGGTGTGTGGGGCTACGCAAGCGGTTCCCAAAGAGCTTTAGAACAAGGCATAGTTTTCCCTGCTGGCTCTTTGGGCATGGGACCAGTCTCCAGACATATGGCCATTTTTGGGCCTGGCGCGGGGCCAAGTGGGAAAGGGTTGTTTTGAGGCTGAAGGCAGCAGGAAAGCCTGCAGCCCCCAGGTGTGTGGGGCTACGCAAGCGGTTCCCAAAGAGCTTTAGAACAAGGCATAGTTTTCCCTGCTGGCTCTTTGGGCGTGGGACCAACCTCCAGATATATGGCCATTTTTGGGCCTGGCGCAGCGCCAAGTGGGAAAGGGTTGTTTTGAGGCTGAAGGCAGCAGGAAAGCCTGCAGCCCCCAGGTGTGTGGGGCTACGCAAGCCGTTCCCAAAGAGCTTTAGAACAAGGCATAGTTTTCCCTGCTGGCTCTTTGGGCGTGGGACCAATCTTCAGACATATGGCCATTTTTGGGCCTGGCGGGGCGCCAATGGCGAAAGGTTTCTTTTGAGGCTGAAGGCAGCAGGAAAGCCTGCAGCCCCCAGGTGTGTGGGGCTACGCAAGCGGTTCCCAAAGAGCTTTAGAACAAGGCATAGTTTTCCCTGCTGGCTCTTTGGGCGTGGGACCAGTCTCCAGACATATGGCCATTTTTGGGCCTGGCGTGACGCCATGTGGAAAAGGGTGTGCTTTTGAGGTTGAAGGCAGTAGAAAAGCCTGCAGCCCCCAGGTGTGTGGGGCTACGCAAGCGGTTCCCAAAGAGCTTTAGAACAAGGCATAGTTTTCCCTGCTGGCTCTTTGGGCGTGGGACCAGTCTCCAGACATATGGCCATTTTTGGGCCTGGCGCGGGGCCAAGTTGGAAAGGGTTGTTTTGAGGCTGAAGGCACCAGGAAAGCCTGCAGCCCCCAGGTGTGTGGGGCTACGCAAGCGGATCCCAAAGAGCTTTAGAACAAGGCATAGTTTTCCCTGCTGGCTCTTTGGGCGTGGGACCAATCTCCAGATATATGGCCATTTTTGGGCCTGGCACGGCGCCATGTGGGAAAGGGTGGTTTTGAGGCTGAAGGCAGCAGGAAAGCCTGCAGCCCCCACGTCTCTGGGGCTACGCAAGCGGTTCCCAAAGAGCTTTAGAACAAGGCATAGTTTTCCCTGCTGGCTCTTTGGGCGTGGGACCAATCTCCAGATATATGGCCATTTTTGTGCCTGGCACGGCGCCAAGTGGGAAAGGGTGGTTTTGAGGCTGAAGGCAGCAGGAAAGCCTGCAGCCCCCAGGTCTGTGGGGCTACGCAAGCGGTTCCCAAAGAGCTTTAGAACAAGGCATAGTTTTCCCTGCTGGCTCTTTGGGCGTGGGACCAGTCTCCAGATATATGGCCAATTTGGGCCTGGAGAGGCACCAAGTGGGAAAGGGTGGTTTTGAGGCTGAAGTCAGCAGGAAAGCCTGCAGCCCCCAGGTCTGTGGGGCTACGCAAGCGGTTCCCAAAGAGCTTTAGAACAAGGCATAGTTTTCCCTGCTGGCTCTTTGGGCGTGGCACCAACCTCCAGACATATGGCCATTTTTGTGCCTGGCGTGGCGCCATGTGGAAAAGGGTGGTTTTGAGGCTGAAGGCAGCAGGAAAGCCTGCAGCCCCCAGGTGTGTGGGGCTACGCAAGCGGTTCCCAAAGAGCTTTAGAACAAGGCATAGTTTTCCCTGCTGGCTCTTTGGGCATGGGACCAGTCTCCAGACATATGGCCATTTTTGGGCCTGGCGCAGCGCCAAGTGGGAAAGGGTTGTTTTGAGGCAGAAGGCAGCAGGAAAGCCTGCAGCCCCCAGGTGTGTGGGGCTACGCAAGCGGTTCCCAAAGAGCTTTAGAACAAGGCATAGTTTTCCCTGCTGGCTCTTTGGGCGTGGGACCAACTTCCAGACATATGGCCATTTTTGTGCCTGGCGGAGTGCCATGTGGGAAAGGGTGGTTTTGAGGCTGAAGGCAGCAGGAAAGCCTGCAGCCCCCAGGTGTGTGGGGCTACGCAAGCGGTTCCCAAAGAGCTTTAGAACAAGGCATAGTTTTCCCTGCTGGCTCTTTGGGCGTGGGACCAATCTCCAGATATATGGCCATTTTTGTGCCTGGCACGGCGCCAAGTGGGAAAGGGTGGTTTTGAGGCTGAAGGCAGCAGGAAAGCCTGCAGCCCCCAGGTCTGTGGGGCTACGCAAGCGGTTCCCAAAGAGCTTTAGAACAAGGCATAGTTTTCCCTGCTGGCTCTTTGGGCGTGGGACCAGTCTCCAGATATATGGCCAATTTGGGCCTGGAGAGGCACCAAGTGGGAAAGGGTGGTTTTGAGGCTGAAGTCAGCAGGAAAGCCTGCAGCCCCCAGGTCTGTGGGGCTACGCAAGCGGTTCCCAAAGAGCTTTAGAACAAGGCATAGTTTTCCCTGCTGGCTCTTTGGGCGTGGCACCAACCTCCAGACATATGGCCATTTTTGTGCCTGGCGTGGCGCCATGTGGAAAAGGGTGGTTTTGAGGCTGAAGGCAGCAGGAAAGCCTGCAGCCCCCAGGTGTGTGGGGCTACGCAAGCGGTTCCCAAAGAGCTTTAGAACAAGGCATAGTTTTCCCTGCTGGCTCTTTGGGCATGGGACCAGTCTCCAGACATATGGCCATTTTTGGGCCTGGCGCAGCGCCAAGTGGGAAAGGGTTGTTTTGAGGCAGAAGGCAGCAGGAAAGCCTGCAGCCCCCAGGTGTGTGGGGCTACGCAAGCGGTTCCCAAAGAGCTTTAGAACAAGGCATAGTTTTCCCTGCTGGCTCTTTGGGCGTGGGACCAACTTCCAGACATATGGCCATTTTTGTGCCTGGCGGAGTGCCATGTGGGAAAGGGTGGTTTTGAGGCTGAAGGCAGCAGGAAAGCCTGCAGCCCCCAGGTGTGTGGGGCTACGCAAGCGGTTCCCAAAGAGCTTTAGAACAAGGCATAGTTTTCCCTGCTGGCTCTTTGGGAAAGGGACCAGTCTCCAGACATATGGCCATTTTTGGACCTGGTGCGGGGCCAAGTGGGAAAGGGTGGTTTTGAGGCTGAAGGCAGCAGGAAAGCCTGCAGCCCCCAGGTGTTTGGGGCTACGCAAGAGGTTCCCAAAGAGCTTTAGAACAAGGCATAGTTTTCCCTGCTGGCTCTTTGGGCGTGGGACCAAACTCCAGACATATGGCCATTTTTGTGCCTGGCGTGGCGCCAAGTGGGAAAGGGTGGTTTTGAGG
This sequence comes from Chroicocephalus ridibundus, assembly GCF_963924245.1. Lineage (NCBI taxonomy): Eukaryota > Metazoa > Chordata > Aves > Charadriiformes > Laridae > Chroicocephalus > Chroicocephalus ridibundus. Next base: position 63,713 of record NW_026961507.1, read on the forward strand.
CTGAAGGCAGCAGGAAAGCCTGCAGCCCCCAGGTGTGTGGGGCTACGCAAGCGGTTCCCAAAGAGCTTTAGAACAAGGCATAGTTTTCCCTGCTGGCTCTTTGGGTGTGGGACCAACCTCCAGATATATGGCCATTTTTGGGCCTGGCGCTGCGCCAAGTGGGAAAAGGTTGTTTTGAGTCTGAAGGCAGCAGGAAAGCCTGCAGCCCCCAGGTGTGTGGGGCTACGCAAGCGGTTCCCAAAGAGCTTTAGAACAAGGCATAGTTTTCCCTGCTGGCTCTTTGGGCGTGGGACCAATCTTCAGACATATGGCCATTTTTGGGCCTGGCGGGGCGCCAATGGCGAAAGGTTTCTTTTGAGGCTGAAGGCAGCAGGAAAGCCTGCAGCCCCCAGGTGTGTGGGGCTACGCAAGCGGTTCCCAAAGAGCTTTAGAACAAGGCATAGTTTTCCCTGCTGGCTCTTTGGGCGTGGGACCAGTCTCCAGACATATGGCCATTTTTGGGCCTGGCGTGACGCCATGTGGAAAAGGGTGTGCTTTTGAGGTTGAAGGCAGCAGAAAAGCCTGCAGCCCCCAGGTGTGTGGGGCTACGCAAGCGGTTCCCAAAGAGCTTTAGAACAAGGCATAGTTTTCCCTGCTGGCTCTTTGGGCGTGGGACCAGTCTCCAGACATATGGCCATTTTTGGGCCTGGCGCGGGGCCAAGTTGGAAAGGGTTGTTTTGAGGCTGAAGGCACCAGGAAAGCCTGCAGCCCCCAGGTGTGTGGGGCTACGCAAGCGGATCCCAAAGAGCTTTAGAACAAGGCATAGTTTTCCCTGCTGGCTCTTTGGGCGTGGGACCAGTCTCCAGACATATGGCCATTTCTGGGCCTGGCACGGCGCCATGTGGGAAAGGGTGGTTTTGAGGCTGAAGGCAGCAGGAAAGCCTGCAGCCCCCAGGTGTGTGGGGCTACGCAAGCGGTTCCCAAAGAGCTTTAGAACAAGGCATAGTTTTCCCTGCTGGCTCTTTGGGCGTGGGACCAGTCTCCAGACATATGGCCATTTTTGGGCCTGGCGTGACGCCATGTGGAAAAGGGTGTGCTTTTGAGGTTGAAGGCAGCAGAAAAGCCTGCAGCCCCCAGGTGTGTGGGGCTACGCAAGCGGTTCCCAAAGAGCTTTAGAACAAGGCATAGTTTTCCCTGCTGGCTCTTTGGGCGTGGGACCAGTCTCCAGACATATGGCCATTTTTGGGCCTAGCGCGGGGCCAAGTTGGAAAGGGTTGTTTTGAGTCTGAAGGCACCAGGAAAGCCTGCAGCCCCCAGGTGTGTGGGGCTACGCAAGCGGATCCCAAAGAGCTTTAGAACAAGGCATAGTTTTCCCTGCTGGCTCTTTGGGCGTGGGACCAATCTCCAGATATATGGCCATTTCTGGGCCTGGCACGGCGCCATGTGGGAAAGGGTGGTTTTGAGGCTGAAGGCAGCAGGAAAGCCTGCAGCCCCCACGTCTCTGGGGCTACGCAAGCGGTTCCCAAAGAGCTTTAGAACAAGGCATAGTTTTCCCTGCTGGCTCTTTAGGCGTGGGACCAATCTCCAGATATATGGCCATTTTTGTGCCTGGCACGGCGCCAAGTTGGAAAGGGTGGTTTTGAGGCTGAAGGCAGCAGGAAAGCCTGCAGCCCCCAGGTCTGTGGGGCTACGCAAGCGGTTCCCAAAGAGCTTTAGAACAAGGCATAGTTTTCCCTGCTGGCTGTTTGGGAAAGGGACCAGTCTCCAGATATATGGCCAATTTGGGCCTGGAGAGGCACCAAGTGGGAAAGGGTGGTTTTGAGGCTGAAGTCAGCAGGAAAGCCTGCAGCCCCCAGGTCTGTGGGGCTACGCAAGCGGTTCCCAAAGAGCTTTAGAACAAGGCATAGTTTTCCCTGCTGGCTCTTTGGGCGTGGCACCAACCTCCAGACATATGGCCATTTTTGTGCCTGGCGTGGCGCCATGTGGAAAAGGGTGGTTTTGAGGCTGAAGGCAGCAGGAAAGCCTGCAGCCCCCAGGTGTGTGGGGCTACGCAAGCGGTTCCCAAAGAGCTTTAGAACAAGACATAGTTTTCCCTGATGGCTCTTTGGGCGTGGGACCAGTCTCCAGACATATGGCCATTTTTGGGCCTGGCGCAGCGCCAAGTGGGAAAGGGTTGTTTTGAGGCTGAAGAGAGCAGGAAAGCCTGCAGCCCCCAGGTGTGTGGGGCTACGCAAGCGGTTCCCAAAGAGCTTTAGAACAAGGCATAGTTTTCCCTGCTGGCTCTTTGGGCGTGGGACCAACTTCCAGACATATGGCCATTTTTGTTCCTGGCGGAGTGCCATGTGGGAAAGGGTGGTTTTGAGGCTGAAGGCAGCAGGAAAGCCTGCAGCCCCCAGGTGTGTGGGGCTACGCAAGCGGTTCCCAAAGAGCTTTAGAACAAGGCATAGTTTTCCCTGATGGCTCTTTGGGAAAGGGACCAGTCTCCAGACATATGGCCATTTTTGGACCTGGTGCGGGGCCAAGTGGGAAAGGGTGGTTTTGAGGCTGAAGGCAGCAGGAAAGCCTGCAGCCCCCAGGTGTGTGGGGCTACGCAAGAGGTTCCCAAAGAGCTTTAGAACAAGGCATAGTTTTCCCTGCTGGCTCTTTGGGCGTGGGACCAAACTCCAGACATATGGCCATTTTTGTGCCTGGCGTGGCGCCAAGTGGGAAAGGGTGGTTTTGAGGCTGAAGGCAGCAGGAAAGCCTGCAGCCCCCAGGTGTGTGGGGCTACGCAAGCGGTTCCCAAAGAGCTTTAGAACAAGGCATAGTTTTCCCTGCTGGCTCTTTGGGCGTGGGACCAACCTCCAGATATATGGCCATTTTTGGGCCTGGCGCAGTGCCAAGTGGGAAAGGGTTGTTTTGAGTCTGAAGGCAGCAGGAAAGCCTGCAGCCCCCAGGTGTGTGGGGCTACGCAAGCGGTTCCCAAAGAGCTTTAGAACAAGGCATAGTTTTCCCTGATGGCTCTTTGGGCGTGGGACCAATCTTCAGACATATGGCCATTTTTGGGCCTGGCGGGGCGCCAATGGCGAAAGGTTTCTTTTGAGGCTGAAGGCAGCAGGAAAGCCTGCAGCCCCCAGGTGTGTGGGGCTACGCAAGCGGTTCCCAAAGAGCTTTAGAACAAGGCATAGTTTTCCCTGCTGGCTCTTTGGGCGTGGGACCAGTCTCCAGACATATGGCCATTTTTGTGCCTGGCGTGACGCCATGTGGAAAAGGGTGTGCTTTTGAGGTTGAAGGCAGCAGGAAAGCCTGCAGCCCCCAGGTGTGTGGGGCTACGCAAGCGGTTCCCAAAGAGCTTTAGAACAAGGCATAGTTTTCCCTGCTGGCTCTTTGGGCATGGGACTAGTCTCCAGACATATGGCCATTTTTGGCCCTGGCGCAGCGCCAAGTGGGAAAGGGTGGTTTTGAGGCTGAAGGCAGCAGGAAAGCCTGCAGCCCCCAGGTGTGTGGGGCTACGCAAGAGGTTCCCAAAGAGCTTTAGAACAAGGCATAGTTTTCCCTGCTGGCTCTTTAGGCGTGGGACCAAACTCCAGACATATGGCCATTTTTGTGCCTGGCGTGACGCCAAGTGGGAAAGGGTGGTTTTGAGGTTGAAGGCAGCAGGAAAGCCTGCAGCCCCCAGGTGTGTGGGGCTACGCAAGCGGTTCCCAAAGAGCTTTAGAACAAGGCATAGTTTTCCCTGCTGGCTCTTTGGGCGTGGGACCAATCTCCAGATATATGGCCATTTCTGGGCCTGGCACGGCGCCATGTGGGAAAGGGTGGTTTTGAGGCTGAAGGCAGCAGAAAAGCCTGCAGCCCCCAGGTGTGTGGGGCTACGCAAGCGGTTCCCAAAGAGCTTTAGAACAAGGCATAGTTTTCCCTGCTGGCTCTTTGGGTGTGGGACCAACCTCCAGATATATGGCCATTTTTGGGCCTGGCGCAGCGCCAAGTGGGAAAAGGTTGTTTTGAGTCTGAAGGCAGCAGGAAAGCCTGCAGCCCCCAGGTGTGTGGGGCTACGCAAGCCGTTCCCAAAGAGCTTTAGAACAAGGCATAGTTTTCCCTGCTGGCTCTTTGGGCGTGGGACCAATCTTCAGACATATGGCCATTTTTGGGCCTGGCGGGGCGCCAATGGCGAAAGGTTTCTTTTGAGGCTGAAGGCAGCAGGAAAGCCTGCAGCCCCCAGGTGTGTGGGGCTACGCAAGCGGTTCCCAAAGAGCTTTAGAACAAGGCATAGTTTTCCCTGCTGGCTCTTTGGGCGTGGCACCAACCTCCAGACATATGGCCATTTTTGTGCCTGGCGTGGCGCCATGTGGAAAAGGGTGTGCTTTTGAGGTTGAAGGCAGCAGAAAAGCCTGCAGCCCCCAGGTGTGTGGGGCTACGCAAGCGGTTCCCAAAGAGCTTTAGAACAAGGCATAGTTTTCCCTGCTGGCTCTTTGGGCGTGGGACCAGTCTCCAGACATATGGCCATTTTTGGGCCTGGCGCGGGGCCAAGTTGGAAAGGGTTGTTTTGAGGCTGAAGGCACCAGGAAAGCCTGCAGCCCCCAGGTGTGTGGGGCTACGCAAGCGGATCCCAAAGAGCTTTAGAACAAGGCATAGTTTTCCCTGCTGGCTCTTTGGGCGTGGGACCAATCTCCAGATATATGGCCATTTCTGGGCCTGGCACGGCGCCATGTGGGAAAGGGTGGTTTTGAGGCTGAAGGCAGCAGGAAAGCCTGCAGCCCCCACGTCTCTGGGGCTACGCAAGCGGTTCCCAAAGAGCTTTAGAACAAGGCATAGTTTTCCCTGCTGGCTCTTTAGGCGTGGGACCAATCTCCAGATATATGGCCATTTTTGTGCCTGAAACGGCGCCAAGTTGGAAAGGGTGGTTTTGAGGCTGAAGGCAGCAGGAAAGCCTGCAGCCCCCAGGTCTGTGGGGCTACGCAAGCGGTTCCCAAAGAGCTTTAGAACAAGGCATAGTTTTCCCTGCTGGCTGTTTGGAAAAGGGACCAGTCTCCTGATATATGGCCAATTTGGGCCTGGAGAGGCACCAAGTGGGAAAGGGTGGTTTTGAGGCTGAAGTCAGCAGGAAAGCCTGCAGCCCCCAGGTGTGTGGGGCTACGCAAGCGGTTCCCAAAGAGCTTTAGAACAAGGCATAGTTTTCCCTGCTGGCTCTTTGGGCGTGGCACCAACCTCTAGACATATGGCCATTTTTGTGCCTGGCGTGGCGCCATGTGGAAAAGGGTGGTTTTGAGGCTGAAGGCAGCAGGAAAGCCTGCAGCCCCCAGGTGTGTGGGGCTACGCAAGCGGTTCCCAAAGAGCTTTAGAACAAGACATAGTTTTCCCTGATGGCTCTTTGGGCGTGGGACCAGTCTCCAGACATATGGCCATTTTTGGGCCTGGCGCAGCGCCAAGTGGGAAAGGGTTGTTTTGAGGCTGAAGAGAGCAGGAAAGCCTGCAGCCCCCAGGTGTGTGGGGCTACGCAAGCGGTTCCCAAAGAGCTTTAGAACAAGGCATAGTTTTCCCTGCTGGCTCTTTGGGAAAGGGACCAGTCTCCAGACATATGGCCATTTTTGGACCTGGCGCGGGGCCAAGTGGGAAAGGGTGGTTTTGAGGCTGAAGGCAGCAGGAAAGCCTGCAGCCCCCAGGTGTGTGGGGCTACGCAAGAGGTTCCCAAAGAGCTTTAGAACAAGGCATAGTTTTCCCTGCTGGCTCTTTGGGCGTGGGACCAAACTCCAGACATATGGCCATTTTTGTGCCTGGCGTGGCGCCAAGTGGGAAAGGGTGGTTTTGAGGCTGAAGGCAGCAGGAAAGCCTGCAGCCCCCAGGTGTGTGGGGCTACGCAAGCGGTTCCCAAAGAGCTTTAGAACAAGGCATAGTTTTCCCTGCTGGCTCTTTGGGCGTGGGACCAACCTCCAGATATATGGCCATTTTTGGGCCTGGCGCAGCGCCAAGTGGGAAAGGGTTGTTTTGAGTCTGAAGGCAGCAGGAAAGCCTGCAGCCCCCAGGTGTGTGGGGCTACGCAAGCGGTTCCCAAAGAGCTTTAGAACAAGGCATAGTTTTCCCTGCTGGCTCTTTGGGCGTGGGACCAATCTCCAGATATATGGCCATTTTTGTGCCTGAAACGGCGCCAAGTTGGAAAGGGTGGTTTTGAGGCTGAAGGCAGCAGGAAAGCCTGCAGCCCCCAGGTGTGTGGGGCTACGCAAGCGGTTCCCAAAGAGCTTTAGAACAAGGCATAGTTTTCCCTGCTGGCTCTTTGGGCGTGGGACCAGTCTCCAGACATATGGCCATTTTTGTGCCTGGTGTGGCGCCATGTGGGAAAGGGTGGTTTTGAGGCTGAAGTCAGCAGGAAAGCCTGCAGCCCCCAGGTGTGTGGGGCTACGCAAGCGGTTCCCAAAGAGCTTTAGAACAAGGCATAGTTTTCCCTGCTGGCTCTTTGGGCGTGGCACCAACCTCCAGACATATGGCCATTTTTGTGCCTGGCGTGGCGCCATGTGGAAAAGGGTTGTTTTGAGGCTGAAGGCAGCAGGAAAGCCTGCAGCCCCCAGGTGTGTGGGGCTACGCAAGCGGTTCCCAAAGAGCTTTAGAACAAGACATAGTTTTCCCTGATGGCTCTTTGGGCGTGGGACCAGTCTCCAGACATATGGCCATTTTTGGGCCTGGCGCAGCGCCAAGTGGGAAAGGGTTGTTTTGAGGCTGAAGAGAGCAGGAAAGCCTGCAGCCCCCAGGTGTGTGGGGCTACGCAAGCGGTTCCCAAAGAGCTTTAGAACAAGGCATAGTTTTCCCTGCTGGCTCTTTGGGCGTGGGACCAACTTCCAGACATATGGCCATTTTTGTTCCTGGCGGAGTGCCATGTGGGAAAGGGTGGTTTTGAGGCTGAAGGCAGCAGGAAAGCCTGCAGCCCCCAGGTGTGTGGGGCTACGCAAGCGGTTCCCAAAGAGCTTTAGAACAAGGCATAATTTTCCCTGCTGGCTCTTTGGGAAAGGGACCAGTCTCCAGACATATGGCCATTTTTGGACCTGGTGCGGGGCCAAGTGGGAAAGGGTGGTTTTGAGGCTGAAGGCAGCAGGAAAGCCTGCAGCCCCCAGGTGTGTGGGGCTACGCAAGAGGTTCCCAAAGAGCTTTAGAACAAGGCATAGTTTTCCCTGCTGGCTCTTTGGGCGTGGGACCAAACTCCAGACATATGGCCATTTTTGTGCCTGGCGTGGCGCCAAGTGGGAAAGGGTGGTTTTGAGGCTGAAGGCAGCAGGAAAGCCTGCAGCCCCCAGGTGTGTGGGGCTACGCAAGCGGTTCCCAAAGAGCTTTAGAACAAGGCATAGTTTTCCCTGCTGGCTCTTTGGGCGTGGGACCAACCTCCAGATATATGGCCATTTTTGGGCCTGGCGCAGCGCCAAGTGGGAAAGGGTTGTTTTGAGTCTGAAGGCAGCAGGAAAGCCTGCAGCCCCCAGGTGTGTGGGGCTACGCAAGCGGTTCCCAAAGAGCTTTAGAACAAGGCATAGTTTTCCCTGATGGCTCTTTGGGCGTGGGACCAATCTTCAGACATATGGCCATTTTTGGGCCTGGCGTGACGCCATGTGGAAAAGGGTGTGCTTTTGAGGTTGAAGGCAGCAGGAAAGCCTGCAGCCCCCAGGTGTGTGGGGCTACGCAAGCGGTTCCCAAAGAGCTTTAGAACAAGGCATATTTTTCCCTGCTGGCTCTTTGGGCATGGGACTAGTCTCCAGACATATGGCCATTTTTGGGCCTGGCGCAGCGCCAAGTGGGAAAGGGTGGTTTTGAGGCTGAAGGCAGCAGGAAAGCCTGCAGCCCCCAGGTGTGTGGGGCTACGCAAGAGGTTCCCAAAGAGCTTTAGAACAAGGCATAGTTTTCCCTGCTGGCTCTTTAGGCGTGGAACCAATCTCCAGACATATGGCCATTCTTGTGCCTGGCGTGACGCCAAGTGGGAAAAGGTGGTTTTGAGGTTGAAGGCAGCAGGAAAGCCTGCAGCCCCCAGGTGTGTGGGGCTACGCAAGCGGTTCCCAAAGAGCTTTAGAACAAGGCATAGTTTTCCCTGCTGGCTCTTTGGGCGTGGGACCAGTCTCCAGACATATGGCCATTTTTGTGCCTGGCGTGACGCCATGTGGAAAAGGGTGCTTTTGAGGTTGAAGGCAGCAGGAAAGCCTGCAGCCCCCAGGTGTGTGGGGCTACGCAAGCGGTTCCCAAAGAGCTTTAGAACAAGGCATAGTTTTCCCTGCTGGCTCTTTGGGCATGGGACCAGTCTCCAGACATATGGCCATTTTTGGGCCTGGCGCGGGGCCAAGTGGGAAAGGGTGGTTTTGAGGCTGAAGGCAGCAGGAAAGCCTGCAGCCCCCAGGTGTGTGGGGCTATGCAAGAGATTCCCAAAGAGCTTTAGAACAAGGCATAGTTTTCCCTGCTGGCACTTTGGGCCTGGGACCATTCTCCAGACATATGGCCATTTTTGGGCCTGGCGCAGCGCCAAGTGGGAAAGGGTGGTTTTGAGGCTGAAAGCGAGAGAAAAGCCTGCAGCCCCCAGTTTGTGTGGGGCTACGCAAGCGGTTCCCAAAGAGCTTTAGAACAAGGCATAGTTTTCCCTGCTGGCTCTTTGGGCGTGGGACCAGTCTCCAGACATATGGCCATTTTTGGGCCTGGCGTGACGCCATGTGGAAAAGGGTGTGCTTTTGAGGTTGAAGGCAGCAGAAAAGCCTGCAGCCCCCAGGTGTGTGGGGCTACGCAAGCGGTTCCCAAAGAGCTTTAGAACAAGGCATAGTTTTCCCTGCTGGCTCTTTGGGCGTGGGACCAGTCTCCAGACATATGGCCATTTTTGGGCCTAGCGCGGGGCCAAGTTGGAAAGGGTTGTTTTGAGTCTGAAGGCACCAGGAAAGCCTGCAGCCCCCAGGTGTGTGGGGCTACGCAAGCGGATCCCAAAGAGCTTTAGAACAAGGCATAGTTTTCCCTGATGGCTCTTTGGGCGTGGGACCAATCTCCAGATATATGGCCATTTCTGGGCCTGGCACGGCGCCATGTGGGAAAGGGTGGTTTTGAGGCTGAAGGCAGCAGGAAAGCCTGCAGCCCCCACGTCTCTGGGGCTACGCAAGCGGTTCCCAAAGAGCTTTAGAACAAGGCATAGTTTTCCCTGCTGGCTCTTTAGGCGTGGGACCAATCTCCAGATATATGGCCATTTTTGTGCCTGGCACGGCGCCAAGTTGGAAAGGGTGGTTTTGAGGCTGAAGGCAGCAGGAAAGCCTGCAGCCCCCAGGTCTGTGGGGCTACGCAAGCGGTTCCCAAAGAGCTTTAGAACAAGGCATAGTTTTCCCTGCTGGCTGTTTGGGAAAGGGACCAGTCTCCAGATATATGGCCAATTTGGGCCTGGAGAGGCACCAAGTGGGAAAGGGTGGTTTTGAGGCTGAAGTCAGCAGGAAAGCCTGCAGCCCCCAGGTCTGTGGGGCTACGCAAGCGGTTCCCAAAGAGCTTTAGAACAAGGCATAGTTTTCCCTGCTGGCTCTTTGGGCGTGGCACCAACCTCCAGACATATGGCCATTTTTGTGCCTGGCGTGACGCCAAGTGGGAAAGGGTGGTTTTGAGGCTGAAGGCAGCAGGAAAGCCTGCAGCCCCCAGGTGTGTGGGGCTACGCAAGCGGTTCCCAAAGAGCTTTAGAACAAGGCATAGTTTTCCCTGCTGGCTCTTTGGGCGTGGGACCAACTTCCAGACATATGGCCATTTTTGTTCCTGGCGGAGTGCCATGTGGGAAAGGGTGGTTTTGAGGCTGAAGGCAGCAGGAAAGCCTGCAGCCCCCAGGTGTGTGGGGCTACGCAAGCGGTTCCCAAAGAGCTTTAGAACAAGGCATAGTTTTCCCTGCTGGCTCTTTGGGAAAGGGACCAGTCTCCAGACATATGGCCATTTTTGGACCTGGTGCGGGGCCAAGTGGGAAAGGGTGGTTTTGAGGCTGAAGGCAGCAGGAAAGCCTGCAGCCCCCAGGTGTGTGGGGCTACGCAAGAGGTTCCCAAAGAGCTTTAGAACAAGGCATAGTTTTCCCTGCTGGCTCTTTGGGCGTGGGACCAAACTCCAGACATATGGCCATTTTTGTGCCTGGCGTGGCGCCAAGTGGGAAAGGGTGGTTTTGAGGCTGAAGGCAGCAGGAAAGCCTGCAGCCCCCAGGTGTGTGGGGCTACGCAAGCGGTTCCCAAAGAGCTTTAGAACAAGGCATAGTTTTCCCTGCTGGCTCTTTGGGCGTGGGACCAACCTCCAGATATATGGCCATTTTTGGGCCTGGCGCAGCGCCAAGTGGGAAAGGGTTGTTTTGAGTCTGAAGGCAGCAGGAAAGCCTGCAGCCCCCAGGTGTGTGGGGCTACGCAAGCGGTTCCCAAAGAGCTTTAGAACAAGGCATAGTTTTCCCTGATGGCTCTTTGGGCGTGGGACCAATCTTCAGACATATGGCCATTTTTGGGCCTGGCGGGGCGCCAATGGCGAAAGGTTTCTTTTGAGGCTGAAGGCAGCAGGAAAGCCTGCAGCCCCCAGGTGTGTGGGGCTACGCAAGCGGTTCCCAAAGAGCTTTAGAACAAGGCATAGTTTTCCCTGCTGGCTCTTTGGGCGTGGGACCAGTCTCCAGACATATGGCCATTTTTGTGCCTGGCGTGACGCCATGTGGAAAAGGGTGTGCTTTTGAGGTTGAAGGCAGCAGGAAAGCCTGCAGCCCCCAGGTGTGTGGGGCTACGCAAGCGGTTCCCAAAGAGCTTTAGAACAAGGCATAGTTTTCCCTGCTGGCTCTTTGGGCATGGGACTAGTCTCCAGACATATGGCCATTTTTGGCCCTGGCGCAGCGCCAAGTGGGAAAGGGTGGTTTTGAGGCTGAAGGCAGCAGGAAAGCCTGCAGCCCCCAGGTGTGTGGGGCTACGCAAGAGGTTCCCAAAGAGCTTTAGAACAAGGCATAGTTTTCCCTGCTGGCTCTTTAGGCGTGGGACCAAACTCCAGACATATGGCCATTTTTGTGCCTGGCGTGACGCCAAGTGGGAAAGGGTGGTTTTGAGGTTGAAGGCAGCAGGAAAGCCTGCAGCCCCCAGGTGTGTGGGGCTACGCAAGCGGTTCCCAAAGAGCTTTAGAACAAGGCATAGTTTTCCCTGCTGGCTCTTTGGGCGTGGGACCAATCTCCAGATATATGGCCATTTCTGGGCCTGGCACGGCGCCATGTGGGAAAGGGTGGTTTTGAGGCTGAAGGCAGCAGAAAAGCCTGCAGCCCCCAGGTGTGTGGGGCTACGCAAGCGGTTCCCAAAGAGCTTTAGAACAAGGCATAGTTTTCCCTGCTGGCTCTTTGGGTGTGGGACCAACCTCCAGATATATGGCCATTTTTGGGCCTGGCGCAGCGCCAAGTGGGAAAAGGTTGTTTTGAGTCTGAAGGCAGCAGGAAAGCCTGCAGCCCCCAGGTGTGTGGGGCTACGCAAGCCGTTCCCAAAGAGCTTTAGAACAAGGCATAGTTTTCCCTGCTGGCTCTTTGGGCGTGGGACCAATCTTCAGACATATGGCCATTTTTGGGCCTGGCGGGGCGCCAATGGCGAAAGGTTTCTTTTGAGGCTGAAGGCAGCAGGAAAGCCTGCAGCCCCCAGGTGTGTGGGGCTACGCAAGCGGTTCCCAAAGAGCTTTAGAACAAGGCATAGTTTTCCCTGCTGGCTCTTTGGGCGTGGGACCAAACTCCAGACATATGGCCATTTTTGTGCCTGGCGTGGCGCCAAGTGGGAAAGGGTGGTTTTGAGGCTGAAGGCAGCAGGAAAGCCTGCAGCCCCCAGGTGTGTGGGGCTACGCAAGCGGTTCCCAAAGAGCTTTAGAACAAGGCATAGTTTTCCCTGCTGGCTCTTTGGGCGTGGGACCAACCTCCAGATATATGGCCATTTTTGGGCCTGGCGTGGCGCCAAGTGGGAAAGGGTTGTTTTGAGTCTGAAGGCAGCAGGAAAGCCTGCAGCCCCCAGGTGTGTGGGGCTACGCAAGCGGTTCCCAAAGAGCTTTAGAACAAGGCATAGTTTTCCCTGCTGGCTCTTTGGGCGTGGGACCAATCTCCAGATATATGGCCATTTTTGTGCCTGAAACGGCGCCAAGTTGGAAAGGGTGGTTTTGAGGCTGAAGGCAGCAGGAAAGCCTGCAGCCCCCAGGTGTGTGGGGCTACGCAAGCGGTTCCCAAAGAGCTTTAGAACAAGGCATAGTTTTCCCTGCTGGCTCTTTGGGCGTGGGACCAGTCTCCAGACATATGGCCATTTTTGTGCCTGGTGTGGCGCCATGTGGGAAAGGGTGGTTTTGAGGCTGAAGTCAGCAGGAAAGCCTGCAGCCCCCAGGTGTGTGGGGCTACGCAAGCGGTTCCCAAAGAGCTTTAGAACAAGGCATAGTTTTCCCTGCTGGCTCTTTGGGCGTGGCACCAACCTCCAGACATATGGCCATTTTTGTGCCTGGCGTGGCGCCATGTGGAAAAGGGTTGTTTTGAGGCTGAAGGCAGCAGGAAAGCCTGCAGCCCCCAGGTGTGTGGGGCTACGCAAGCGGTTCCCAAAGAGCTTTAGAACAAGACATAGTTTTCCCTGATGGCTCTTTGGGCGTGGGACCAGTCTCCAGACATATGGCCATTTTTGGGCCTGGCGCAGCGCCAAGTGGGAAAGGGTTGTTTTGAGGCTGAAGAGAGCAGGAAAGCCTGCAGCCCCCAGGTGTGTGGGGCTACGCAAGCGGTTCCCAAAGAGCTTTAGAACAAGGCATAGTTTTCCCTGCTGGCTCTTTGGGCGTGGGACCAACTTCCAGACATATGGCCATTTTTGTTCCTGGCGGAGTGCCATGTGGGAAAGGGTGGTTTTGAGGCTGAAGGCAGCAGGAAAGCCTGCAGCCCCCAGGTGTGTGGGGCTACGCAAGCGGTTCCCAAAGAGCTTTAGAACAAGGCATAATTTTCCCTGCTGGCTCTTTGGGAAAGGGACCAGTCTCCAGACATATGGCCATTTTTGGACCTGGTGCGGGGCCAAGTGGGAAAGGGTGGTTTTGAGGCTGAAGGCAGCAGGAAAGCCTGCAGCCCCCAGGTGTGTGGGGCTACGCAAGAGGTTCCCAAAGAGCTTTAGAACAAGGCATAGTTTTCCCTGCTGGCTCTTTGGGCGTGGGACCAAACTCCAGACATATGGCCATTTTTGTGCCTGGCGTGGCGCCAAGTGGGAAAGGGTGGTTTTGAGGCTGAAGGCAGCAGGAAAGCCTGCAGCCCCCAGGTGTGTGGGGCTACGCAAGCGGTTCCCAAAGAGCTTTAGAACAAGGCATAGTTTTCCCTGCTGGCTCTTTGGGCGTGGGACCAGTCTCCAGACATATGGCCATTTTTGTGCCTGGCGTGACGCCATGTGGAAAAGGGTGTGCTTTTGAGGTTGAAGGCAGCAGGAAAGCCTGCAGCCCCCAGGTGTGTGGGGCTACGCAAGCGGTTCCCAAAGAGCTTTAGAACAAGGCATAGTTTTCCCTGCTGGCTCTTTAGGCGTGGGACCAAACTCCAGACATATGGCCATTTTTGTGCCTGGCGTGACGCCAAGTGGGAAAGGGTGGTTTTGAGGTTGAAGGCAGCAGGAAAGCCTGCAGCCCCCAGGTGTGTGGGGCTACGCAAGCGGTTCCCAAAGAGCTTTAGAACAAGGCATAGTTTTCCCTGCTGGCTCTTTGGGCGTGGGACCAATCTCCAGATATATGGCCATTTCTGGGCCTGGCACGGCGCCATGTGGGAAAGGGTGGTTTTGAGGCTGAAGGCAGCAGAAAAGCCTGCAGCCCCCAGGTGTGTGGGGCTACGCAAGCGGTTCCCAAAGAGCTTTAGAACAAGGCATAGTTTTCCCTGCTGGCTCTTTGGGTGTGGGACCAACCTCCAGATATATGGCCATTTTTGGGCCTGGCGCAGCGCCAAGTGGGAAAAGGTTGTTTTGAGTCTGAAGGCAGCAGGAAAGCCTGCAGCCCCCAGGTGTGTGGGGCTACGCAAGCCGTTCCCAAAGAGCTTTAGAACAAGGCATAGTTTTCCCTGCTGGCTCTTTGGGCGTGGGACCAATCTTCAGACATATGGCCATTTTTGGGCCTGGCGCAGCGCCAATGGCGAAAGGTTTCTTTTGAGGCTGAAGGCAGCAGGAAAGCCTGCAGCCCCCAGGTGTGTGGGGCTACGCAAGCGGTTCCCAAAGAGCTTTAGAACAAGGCATAGTTTTCCCTGCTGGCTCTTTGGGCGTGGGACCAAACTCCAGACATATGGCCATTTTTGTGCCTGGCGTGGCGCCAAGTGGGAAAGGGTGTTTTTGAGGCTGAAGGCAGCAGGAAAGCCTGCAGCCCCCAGGTGTGTGGGGCTACGCAAGCGGTTCCCAAAGAGCTTTAGAACAAGGCATAGTTTTCCCTGCTGGCTCTTTGGGCGTGGGACCAACCTCCAGATATATGGCCATTTTTGGGCCTGGCGCAGCGCCAAGTGGGAAAGGGTTGTTTTGAGTCTGAAGGCAGCAGGAAAGCCTGCAGCCCCCAGGTGTGTGGGGCTACGCAAGCGGTTCCCAAAGAGCTTTAGAACAAGGCATAGTTTTCCCTGCTGGCTCTTTGGGCGTGGGACCAATCTCCAGATATATGGCCATTTTTGTGCCTGAAACGGCGCCAAGTTGGAAAGGGTGGTTTTGAGGCTGAAGGCAGCAGGAAAGCCTGCAGCCCCCAGGTGTGTGGGGCTACGCAAGCGGTTCCCAAAGAGCTTTAGAACAAGGCATAGTTTTCCCTGCTGGCTCTTTGGGCGTGGGACCAGTCTCCAGACATATGGCCATTTTTGTGCCTGGTGTGGCGCCATGTGGGAAAGGGTGGTTTTGAGGCTGAAGTCAGCAGGAAAGCCTGCAGCCCCCAGGTGTGTGGGGCTACGCAAGCGGTTCCCAAAGAGCTTTAGAACAAGGCATAGTTTTCCCTGATGGCTCTTTGGGCGTGGCACCAACCTCCAGACATATGGCCATTTTTGTGCCTGGCGTGGCGCCATGTGGAAAAGGGTTGTTTTGAGGCTGAAGGCAGCAGGAAAGCCTGCAGCCCCCAGGTGTGTGGGGCTACGCAAGTGGTTCCCAAAGAGCTTTAGAACAAGGCATAGTTTTCCCTGATGGCTCTTTGGGCGTGGGACCAACTTCCAGACATATGGCCATTTTTGTTCCTGGCGGAGTGCCATGTGGGAAAGGGTGGTTTTGAGGCTGAAGGCAGCAGGAAAGCCTGCAGCCCCCAGGTGTGTGGGGCTACGCAAGCGGTTCCCAAAGAGCTTTAGAACAAGGCATAATTTTCCCTGCTGGCTCTTTGGGAAAGGGACCAGTCTCCAGACATATGGCCATTTTTGGACCTGGTGCGGGGCCAAGTGGGAAAGGGTGGTTTTGAGGCTGAAGGCAGCAGGAAAGCCTGCAGCCCCCAGGTGTGTGGGGCTACGCAAGAGGTTCCCAAAGAGCTTTAGAACAAGGCATAGTTTTCCCTGCTGGCTCTTTGGGCGTGGGACCAAACTCCAGACATATGGCCATTTTTGTGCCTGGCGTGGCGCCAAGTGGGAAAGGGTGGTTTTGAGGCTGAAGGCAGCAGGAAAGCCTGCAGCCCCCAGGTGTGTGGGGCTACGCAAGCGGTTCCCAAAGAGCTTTAGAACAAGGCATAGTTTTCCCTGCTGGCTCTTTGGGCGTGGGACCAACCTCCAGATATATGGCCATTTTTGGGCCTGGCGCAGCGCCAAGTGGGAAAGGGTTGTTTTGAGTCTGAAGGCAGCAGGAAAGCCTGCAGCCCCCAGGTGTGTGGGGCTACGCAAGCGGTTCCCAAAGAGCTTTAGAACAAGGCATAGTTTTCCCTGATGGCTCTTTGGGCGTGGGACCAATCTTCAGACATATGGCCATTTTTGGGCCTGGCGGGGCGCCAATGGCGAAAGGTTTCTTTTGAGGCTGAAGGCAGCAGGAAAGCCTGCAGCCCCCAGGTGTGTGGGGCTACGCAAGCGGTTCCCAAAGAGCTTTAGAACAAGGCATAGTTTTCCCTGCTGGCTCTTTGGGCGTGGGACCAGTCTCCAGACATATGGCCATTTTTGGGCCTGGCGTGACGCCATGTGGAAAAGGGTGTGCTTTTGAGGTTGAAGGCAGCAGGAAAGCCTGCAGCCCCCAGGTGTGTGGGGCTACGCAAGCGGTTCCCAAAGAGCTTTAGAACAAGGCATATTTTTCCCTGCTGGCTCTTTGGGCATGGGACTAGTCTCCAGACATATGGCCATTTTTGGGCCTGGCGCAGCGCCAAGTGGGAAAGGGTGGTTTTGAGGCTGAAGGCAGCAGGAAAGCCTGCAGCCCCCAGGTGTGTGGGGCTACGCAAGAGGTTCCCAAAGAGCTTTAGAACAAGGCATAGTTTTCCCTGCTGGCTCTTTAGGCGTGGGACCAAACTCCAGACATATGGCCATTCTTGTGCCTGGCGTGACGCCAAGTGGGAAAAGGTGGTTTTGAGGTTGAAGGCAGCAGGAAAGCCTGCAGCCCCCAGGTGTGTGGGGCTACGCAAGCGGTTCCCAAAGAGCTTTAGAACAAGGCATAGTTTTCCCTGCTGGCTCTTTGGGCGTGGGACCAGTCTCCAGACATATGGCCATTTTTGTGCCTGGCGTGACGCCATGTGGAAAAGGGTGCTTTTGAGGTTGAAGGCAGCAGGAAAGCCTGCAGCCCCCAGGTGTGTGGGGCTACGCAAGCGGTTCCCAAAGAGCTTTAGAACAAGGCATAGTTTTCCCTGCTGGCTCTTTGGGCATGGGACCAGTCTCCAGACATATGGCCATTTTTGGGCCTGGCGCGGGGCCAAGTGGGAAAGGGTGGTTTTGAGGCTGAAGGCAGCAGGAAAGCCTGCAGCCCCCAGGTGTGTGGGGCTATGCAAGAGATTCCCAAAGAGCTTTAGAACAAGGCATAGTTTTCCCTGCTGGCACTTTGGGCGTGGGACCATTCTCCAGACATATGGCCATTTTTGGGCCTGGCGCAGCGCCAAGTGGGAAAGGGTGGTTTTGAGGCTGAAAGCGAGAGAAAAGCCTGCAGCCCCCAGTTTGTGTGGGGCTACGCAAGCGGTTCCCAAAGAGCTTTAGAACAAGGCATAATTTTCCCTGCTGGCTCTTTGGGCGTGGGACCAGTCTCCAGACATATGGCCATTTTTGGGCGTGGCGTGACGCCAAGTGGGAAAGGGTGGTTTTGAGGCTGAAGGCAGCAGGAAAGCCTGCAGCCCGCAGGTGTGTGGGGCTACGCAAGCGGTTCCCAAAGAGCTTTAGAACAAGACATAGTTTTCCCTGCTGGCTCTTTGGGCGTGGGACCAATCTCCAGACATATGGCCATTTTTGGGCCTGGCGCGAAGCCAAGTGGGAAAGCGTGCTTTTGAGGCTGAGGGAGAGCAGGAAAGCCTGCAGCTCCCAGGTATGTGGGGCTACGCAAGCGGTTCCCAAAGAGCTTTAGAACAAGGCATAGTTTTCCCTGCTGGCTCTTTGGGAAAGGGACCAGTCTCCAGACATATGGCCATTTTTGGGCCTGGCGCGACGCCATGTGGAAAAGGGTGGTTTTGAGGCTGAAGGCAGCAGGAAAGCCTGCAGCCCCCAGGTGTGTGGGGCTACGCAAGCGGTTCCCAAAGAGCTTTAGAACAAGGCATAGTTTTCCCTGCTGGCTCTTTGGGCGTGGGACCAGTCTCCAGACATATGGCCATTTTTGGGCCTGGCGCGGGGCCAAGTGGGAAAGGGTGGTTTTGAGGCTGAAGGCAGCAGGAAAGCCTGCAGCCCCCAGGTGTGTGGGGCTATGCAAGCGGTTCCCAAAGAGATTTAGAACAAGGCATAGTTTTCCCTGCTGGCTCTTTGGGAAATGGACCAGTCTCCAGAAATATGGCCATTTTTGTGCCTGGCACGATGCGAAGCGGGAAAGGGTGGTTTTGAGTCTGAAGGCAGCAGGAAAGCCTGCAGCCCCCAGGTGTGTGGGGCTACGCAAGCGGTTCCCAAAGAGCTTTAGAACAAGGCATAGTTTTCCCTGCTGGCTCTTTGGGCGTGGGACCAACCTCCTGACATATGGCCATTTTTGTGCCTGGCGCAGCGCCAAGTGGGAAAGGGTGGTTTTGAGGTTGAAAGCGCGAGAAAAGCCTGCAGCCCCCAGTTTGTGTGGGGCTACGCAAGCGGTTCCCAAAGAGCTTTAGAACAAGGCATAGTTTTCCCTGCTGGCTCTTTGGGCGTGGGACCAATCTCCAGACATATGGCCATTTTTGGGCATGGCGCGGCGCCAAGTGGGAAAGGGTGGTTTTGAGGCTGAAGGCAGCAGGAAAACCTGCTGCCCCCAGGTGTGTGGGGCTACGCAAGCCGTTCCCAAAGAGCTTTAGAACAAGGCATAGTTTTCCCTGCTGGCTCTTTGGGCGTGGGACCAGTCTCCAGACATATGGCCATTTTTGTGCCTGGCGGAGTGCCATGTGGGAAAGGGTGGTTTTGAGGCTGAAGAGAGCAGGAAAGCCTGCAGCGCCCAGGTGTGTGGGGCTACGCAAGCGGTTCCCAAAGAGCTTTAGAACAAGGCATAGTTTTCCCTGCTGGCTCTTTGGGCGTGGGACCAACCTCCAGACATACGGCCATTTTTGGGCCTGGCGTGACGCCATGTGAAAAAGGGTGCTTTTGAGGTTGAAGGCAGCAGGAAAGCCTGCAGCCCCCAGGTCTGTGGGGCTATGCAAGCGGTTCCCAAAGAGCTTTAGAACAAGGCATAGTTTTCCCTGCTGGCTCTTTGGGCGTGGGACCAGTCTCCAGACATATGGCCATTTTTGGGCCTGGCGTGACGCCATGTGGAAAAGGGTGCTTTGGAGGTTGAAGGCAGCAGGAAAGCCTGCAGCCCCCAGGTGTGTGGGGCTACGCAAGCGGTTCCCAAAGAGCTTTAGAACAAGGCATAGTTTTCCCTGCTGGCTCTTTGGGCGTGGGACCAGTCTCCAGACATATGGCCATTTTTGGGCCTGGCGCGGGGCCAATTGGGAAAGGGTGGTTTTGAGGCTGAAGGCAGCAGGAAAGCCTGCAGCCCCCAGGTGTGTGGGGCTACGCAAGCGGTTCCCAAAGAGCTTTAGAACAAGGCATAGTTTTCCCTGCTGGCTCTTTGGGCGTGGGACCAGTCTCCAGACATATGGCCATTTTTGTGCCTGGTGTGGCGCCATGTGGGAAAGGGTCGTTTTGAGGCTGAAGGCAGCAGGAAAGCCTGCAGCCCCCAGGTCTGTGGGGCTACGCAAGCGGTTCCCAAAGAGCTTTAGAACAAGGCATAGTTTTCCCTGCTGGCTCTTTGGGCGTGGGACCATTCTCCAGACATATGGCCATTTTTGTGCCTGGCGCAGCGCCAAGTGGGAAAGGGTGGTTTTGAGGCTGAAGGCAGCAGGAAAGCCTGCAGCCCCCAGGTGTGTGGGGCTACGCAAGCGGTTCCCAAAGAGCTTTAGAACAAGGCATAGTTTTCCCTGCTGGCTCTTTGGGCGAAGCACCAACCTCCAGACATATGGCCATTTTTGTGCCTGGCGTGGCGCCATGTGGAAAAGGGTGGTTTTGAGGCTGAAGGCAGCAGGAAAGCCTGCAGCCCCCAGGTCTGTGGGGCTACGCAAGTGGTTCCCAAAGAGCTTTAGAACAAGGCATAGTTTTCCCTGCTGGCTCTTTGGGCGTGGCACCAACCTCCAGACATATGGCCATTTTTGTGCCTGGCGCGGCGCCAATTGCGAAAGGTTTCTTTTGAGGCTGAAGGCAGCAGGAAAGCCTTCAGCCCCCAGGTGTGTGGGGCTACGCAAGTGGTTCCCAAAGAGCTTTAGAACAAGGCATAGTTTTCCCTGCTGGCTCTTTGGGCGTGGGACCAGTCTCCAGACATATGGCCATTTTTGGGCCTGGCGGAGCGCCATGTGGGAAAGGGTGGTTTTGAGGCTGAAGGCAGCAGGAAAGCCTGCAGCCCCCAGGTGTGTGGGGCTACGCAAGCGGTTCCCAAAGAGCTTTAGAACAAGGCATAGTTTTCCCTGCTGGCTCTTTGGGCGTGGGACCAACCTCCAGACATATGGCCATTTTTGTGCCTGGCGTGACGCCATGTGAAAAAGGGTGCTTTTGAGGTTGAAGGCAGCAGGAAAGCCTGCAGCCCCCAGGTGTGTGGGGCTATGCAAGCGGTTCCCAAAGAGCTTTAGAACAAGGCATAGTTTTCCCTGCTGGCTCTTTGGGCGTGGGACCAGTCTCCAGACATATGGCCATTTTTGGGCCTGGCGTGACGCCATGTGGAAAAGGGTGCTTTTGAGGTTGAAGGCAGCAGGAAAGCCTGCAGCCCCCAGGTGTGTGGGGCTACGCAAGCGGTTCCCAAAGAGCTTTAGAACAAGGCATAGTTTTCCCTGCTGGCTCTTTGGGCGTGGGACCAGTCTCCAGACATATGGCCATTTTTGGGCCTGACGCGGGGCCAAGTGGGAAAGGGTGGTTTTGAGGCTGAAGGCAGCAGGAAAGCCTGCAGCCCCCAGGTGTGTGGGGCTACGCAAGAGGTTCCCAAAGAGCTTTAGAACAAGGCATAGTTTTCCCTGCTGGCTCTTTGGGCGTGGGACCAGTCTCCAGACATATGGCCATTTTTGTGCCTGGTGTGGCGCCATGTGGGAAAGGGTGGTTTTGAGGCTGAAGGCAGTAGGAAAGCCTGCAGCCCCCAGGTGTGTGGGGCTACGCAAGCGGTTCCCAAAGAGCTTTAGAACAAGGCATAGTTTTCCCTGCTGGCTCTTTGGGCGTGGGACCAGTCTCCAGACATATGGCCACTTTTGGGCCTGGCGCAGCGCCAAGTGGGAAAGGGTTGTTTTGAGGCAGAAGGCAGCAGGAAAGCCTGCAGCCCCCAGGTGTGTGGGGCTACGCAAGCGGTTCCCAAAGAGCTTTAGAACAAGACATAGTTTTCCCTGATGGCTCTTTGGGCGTGGGACCAGTCTCCAGACATATGGCCATTTTTGGGCCTGGCGCAGCGCCAAGTGGGAAAGGGTTTTTTTGAGGCTGAAGGCAGCAGGAAAGACTGCAGCCCCCAGGTGTGTGGGGCTACGCAAGCGGTTCCCAAAGAGCTTTAGAACAAGGCATAGTTTTCCCTGCTGGCTCTTTGGGAATGGGACCAACCTCCAGACATATGGCCATTTTTGGGCCTGGCGCAGCGCCAATTGCGAAAGGCTTCTTTTGAGGCTGAAGGCAGCAGGAAAGCCTTCAGCCCCCAGGTGTGTGGGGCTACGCAAGTGGTTCCCTAAGAGCTTTAGAACAAGGCATAGTTTTCCCTGCTGGCTCTTTGGGCGTGGGACCAACCTCCAGACATATGGCCATTTTTGTGCCTGGCGTGACGCCATGTGAAAAAGGGTGCTTTTGAGGTTGAAGGCAGCAGGAAAGCCTGCAGCCCACAGGTGTGTGGGGCTATGCAAGCGGTTCCCAAAGAGCTTTAGAACAAGGCATAGTTTTCCCTGCTGGCTCTTTGGGCGTGGGACCAGTCTCCAGACATATGGCCATTTTTGGGCCTGGCGTGACGCCATGTGGAAAAGGGTGCTTTTGAGGTTGAAGGCAGCAGGAAAGCCTGCAGCCCCCAGGTGTGTGGGGCTACGCAAGCGGTTCCCAAAGAGCTTTAGAACAAGGCATAGTTTTCCCTGCTGGCTCTTTGGGCGTGGGACCAGTCTCCAGACATATGGCCATTTTTGGGCCTGACGCGGGGCCAAGTGGGAAAGGGTGGTTTTGAGGCTGAAGGCAGCAGGAAAGCCTGCAGCCCCCAGGTGTGTGGGGCTACGCAAGCGGTTCCCAAAGAGATTTAGAACAAGGCATAGTTTTCCCTGCTGGCTCTTTGGGCGTGGGACCAGTCTCCAGACATATGGCCACTTTTGGGCCTGGCGCAGCGCCAAGTGGGAAAGGGTTGTTTTGAGGCAGAAGGCAGCAGGAAAGCCTGCAGCCCCCAGGTGTGTGGGGCTACGCAAGCGGTTCCCAAAGAGCTTTAGAACAAGACATAGTTTTCCCTGATGGCTCTTTGGGAAAGGGACCAGTCTCCAGACATATGGCCATTTTTGGGCCTGGCGCAGCGCCAAGTGGGAAAGGGTTTTTTTGAGGCTGAAGGCAGCAGGAAAGACTGCAGCCCCCAGGTGTGTGGGGCTACGCAAGCGGTTCCCAAAGAGCTTTAGAACAAGGCATAGTTTTCCCTGCTGGCTCTTTGGGAATGGGACCAACCTCCAGACATATGGCCATTTTTGTGCCTGGCGCGGCGCCAATTGCGAAAGGCTTCTTTTGAGGCTGAAGGCAGCAGGAAAGCCTTCAGCCCCCAGGTGTGTGGGGCTACGCAAGTGGTTCCCAAAGAGCTTTAGAACAAGGCATAGTTTTCCCTGCTGGCTCTTTGGGCGTGGGACCAACCTCCAGACATATGGCCATTTTTGTGCCTGGCGTGACGCCATGTGAAAACGGGTGCTTTTGAGGTTGAAGGCAGCAGGAAAGCCTGCAGCCCCCAGGTGTGTGGGGCTATGCAAGCGGTTCCCAAAGAGCTTTAGAACAAGGCATAGTTTTCCCTGCTGGCTCTTTGGGCGTGGGACCAACCTCCAGACATATGGCCATTTTTGTGCCTGGCGTGGCGCCAAGTGGGAAAGGGTGGTTTTGAGGCTGAAGGCAGCAGGAAAGCCTGCAGCCCCCAGGTGTGTGGGGCTACGCAAGCGGTTCCCAAAGAGCTTTAGAACAAGGCATAGTTTTCCCTGCTGGCTCTTTGGGCGTGGGACCAACCTCCAGATATATGGCCATTTTTGGGCCTGGCGCAGCGCCAAGTGGGAAAGGGTTGTTTTGAGTCTGAAGGCAGCAGGAAAGCCTGCAGCCCCCAGGTGTGTGGGGCTACGCAAGCGGTTCCCAAAGAGCTTTAGAACAAGGCATAGTTTTCCCTGCTGGCTCTTTGGGCGTGGGACCAGTCTCCAGACATATGGCCATTTTTGGGCCTGGCGCGGGGCCAAGTTGGAAAGGGTTGTTTTGAGGCTGAAGGCACCAGGAAAGCCTGCAGCCCCCAGGTGTGTGGGGCTACGCAAGCGGATCCCAAAGAGCTTTAGAACAAGGCATAGTTTTCCCTGCTGGCTCTTTGGGCGTGGGACCAATCTCCAGATATATGGCCATTTCTGGGCCTGGCACGGCGCCATGTGGGAAAGGGTGGTTTTGAGGCTGAAGGCAGCAGGAAAGCCTGCAGCCCCCACGTCTCTGGGGCTACGCAAGCGGTTCCCAAAGAGCTTTAGAACAAGGCATAGTTTTCCGTGCTGGCTCTTTAGGCGTGGGACCAATCTCCAGATATATGGCCATTTTTGTGCCTGGCACGGCGCCAAGTTGGAAAGGGTGGTTTTGAGGCTGAAGGCAGCAGGAAAGCCTGCAGCCCCCAGGTGTGTGGGGCTACGCAAGCGGTTCCCAAAGAGCTTTAGAACAAGGCATAGTTTTCCCTGCTGGCTCTTTGGGCGTGGGACCAGTCTCCAGACATATGGCCATTTTTGTGCCTGGTGTGGCGCCATGTGGGAAAGGGTGGTTTTGAGGCTGAAGTCAGCAGGAAAGCCTGCAGCCCCCAGGTGTGTGGGGCTACGCAAGCGGTTCCCAAAGAGCTTTAGAACAAGGCATAGTTTTCCCTGCTGGCTCTTTGGGCGTGGCACCAACCTCCAGACATATGGCCATTTTTGTGCCTGGCGTGGCGCCATGTGGAAAAGGGTGGTTTTGAGGCTGAAGGCAGCAGGAAAGCCTGCAGCCCCCAGGTGTGTGGGGCTACGCAAGCGGTTCCCAAAGAGCTTTAGAACAAGACATAGTTTTCCCTGATGGCTCTTTGGGCGTGGGACCAGTCTCCAGACATATGGCCATTTTTGGGCCTGGCGCAGCGCCAAGTGGGAAAGGGTTGTTTTGAGGCTGAAGAGAGCAGGAAAGCCTGCAGCCCCCAGGTGTGTGGGGCTACGCAAGCGGTTCCCAAAGAGCTTTAGAACAAGGCATAGTTTTCCCTGCTGGCTCTTTGGGCGTGGGACCAACTTCCAGACATATGGCCATTTTTGTTCCTGGCGGAGTGCCATGTGGGAAAGGGTGGTTTTGAGGCTGAAGGCAGCAGGAAAGCCTGCAGCCCCCAGGTGTGTGGGGCTACGCAAGCGGTTCCCAAAGAGCTTTAGAACAAGGCATAGTTTTCCCTGCTGGCTCTTTGGGAAAGGGACCAGTCTCCAGACATATGGCCATTTTTGGACCTGGTGCGGGGCCAAGTGGGAAAGGGTGGTTTTGAGGCTGAAGGCAGCAGGAAAGCCTGCAGCCCCCAGGTGTGTGGGGCTACGCAAGAGGTTCCCAAAGAGCTTTAGAACAAGGCATAGTTTTCCCTGCTGGCTCTTTGGGCGTGGGACCAAACTCCAGACATATGGCCATTTTTGTGCCTGGCGTGGCGCCAAGTGGGAAAGGGTGGTTTTGAGGCTGAAGGCAGCAGGAAAGCCTGCAGCCCCCAGGTGTGTGGGGCTACGCAAGCGGTTCCCAAAGAGCTTTAGAACAAGGCATAGTTTTCCCTGCTGGCTCTTTGGGCGTGGGACCAACCTCCAGATATATGGCCATTTTTGGGCCTGGCGCAGCGCCAAGTGGGAAAGGGTTGTTTTGAGTCTGAAGGCAGCAGGAAAGCCTGCAGCCCCCAGGTGTGTGGGGCTACGCAAGCGGTTCCCAAAGAGCTTTAGAACAAGGCATAGTTTTCCCTGATGGCTCTTTGGGCGTGGGACCAATCTTCATACATATGGCCATTTTTGGGCCTGGCGGGGCGCCAATGGCGAAAGGTTTCTTTTGAGGCTGAAGGCAGCAGGAAAGCCTGCAGCCCCCAGGTGTGTGGGGCTACGCAAGCGGTTCCCAAAGAGCTTTAGAACAAGGCATAGTTTTCCCTGCTGGCTCTTTGGGCGTGGGACCAGTCTCCAGACATATGGCCATTTTTGTGCCTGGCGTGACGCCATGTGGAAAAGGGTGTGCTTTTGAGGTTGAAGGCAGCAGGAAACCCTGCAGCCCCCAGGTGTGTGGGGCTACGCAAGCGGTTCCCAAAGAGCTTTAGAACAAGGCATATTTTTCCCTGCTGGCTCTTTGGGCATGGGACTAGTCTCCAGACATATGGCCATTTTTGGGCCTGGCGCAGCGCCAAGTGGGAAAGGGTGGTTTTGAGGCTGAAGGCAGCAGGAAAGCCTGCAGCCCCCAGGTGTGTGGGGCTACGCAAGAGGTTCCCAAAGAGCTTTAGAACAAGGCATAGTTTTCCCTGCTGGCTCTTTAGGCGTGGGACCAAACTCCAGACATATGGCCATTTTTGTGCCTGGCGTGACGCCAAGTGGGAAAAGGTGGTTTTGAGGTTGAAGGCAGCAGGAAAGCCTGCAGCCCCCAGGTGTGTGGGGCTACGCAAGCGGTTCCCAAAGAGCTTTAGAACAAGGCATAGTTTTCCCTGCTGGCTCTTTGGGCGTGGGACCAGTCTCCAGACATATGGCCATTTTTGTGCCTGGCGTGACGCCATGTGGAAAAGGGTGCTTTTGAGGTTGAAGGCAGCAGGAAAGCCTGCAGCCCCCAGGTGTGTGGGGCTACGCAAGCGGTTCCCAAAGAGCTTTAGAACAAGGCATAGTTTTCCCTGCTGGCTCTTTGGGCATGGGACCAGTCTCCAGACATATGGCCATTTTTGGGCCTGGCGCGGGGCCAAGTGGGAAAGGGTGGTTTTGAGGCTGAAGGCAGCAGGAAAGCCTGCAGCCCCCAGGTGTGTGGGGCTATGCAAGAGATTCCCAAAGAGCTTTAGAACAAGGCATAGTTTTCCCTGCTGGCACTTTGGGCGTGGGACCATTCTCCAGACATATGGCCATTTTTGGGCCTGGCGCAGCGCCAAGTGGGAAAGGGTGGTTTTGAGGCTGAAAGCGAGAGAAAAGCCTGCAGCCCCCAGTTTGTGTGGGGCTACGCAAGCGGTTCCCAAAGAGCTTTAGAACAAGGCATAGTTTTCCCTGCTGGCTCTTTGGGCGTGGGACCAGTCTCCAGACATATGGCCATTTTTGGGCGTGGCGTGACGCCAAGTGGGAAAGGGTGGTTTTGAGGCTGAAGGCAGCAGGAAAGCCTGCAGCCCGCAGGTGTGTGGGGCTACGCAAGCGGTTCCCAAAGAGCTTTAGAACAAGACATAGTTTTCCCTGCTGGCTCTTTGGGCGTGGGACCAATCTCCAGACATATGGCCATTTTTGGGCCTGGCGCGAAGCCAAGTGGGAAAGCGTGCTTTTGAGGCTGAGGGAGAGCAGGAAAGCCTGCAGCTCCCAGGTATGTGGGGCTACGCAAGCGGTTCCCAAAGAGCTTTAGAACAAGGCATAGTTTTCCCTGCTGGCTCTTTGGGAAAGGGACCAGTCTCCAGACATATGGCCATTTTTGGGCCTGGCGCGACGCCATGTGGAAAAGGGTGGTTTTGAGGCTGAAGGCAGCAGGAAAGCCTGCAGCCCCCAGGTGTGTGGGGCTACGCAAGCGGTTCTCAAAGAGCTTTAGAACAAGGCATAGTTTTCCCTGCTGGCTCTTTGGGCGTGGGACCAGTCTCCAGACATATGGCCATTTTTGGGCCTGGCGCGGGGCCAAGTGGGAAAGGGTGGTTTTGAGGCTGAAGGCAGCAGGAAAGCCTGCAGCCCCCAGGTGTGTGGGGCTATGCAAGCGGTTCCCAAAGAGATTTAGAACAAGGCATAGTTTTCCCTGCTGGCTCTTTGGGAAATGGACCAGTCTCCAGAAATATGGCCATTTTTGTGCCTGGCACGATGCGAAGCGGGAAAGGGTGGTTTTGAGTCTGAAGGCAGCAGGAAAGCCTGCAGCCCCCAGGTGTGTGGGGCTACGCAAGCGGTTCCCAAAGAGCTTTAGAACAAGGCATAGTTTTCCCTGCTGGCTCTTTGGGCGTGGGACCAACCTCCTGACATATGGCCATTTTTGTGCCTGGCGCAGCGCCAAGTGGGAAAGGGTGGTTTTGAGGTTGAAAGCGCGAGAAAAGCCTGCAGCCCCCAGTTTGTGTGGGGCTACGCAAGCGGTTCCCAAAGAGCTTTAGAACAAGGCATAGTTTTCCCTGCTGGCTCTTTGGGCGTGGGACCAACTTCCAGACATATGGCCATTTTTGGGCATGGCGCGGCGCCAAGTGGGAAAGGGTGGTTTTGAGGCTGAAGGCAGCAGGAAAGCCTGCAGCCCCCAGGTGTGTGGGGCTACGCAAGCGGTTCCCAAAGAGCTTTAGAACAAGGCATAGTTTTCCCTGATGGCTCTTTGAGCATGGGACCATTCTCCAGACATATAGCCATTTTTGGGCCTGGCGCGGTGCCAAGTGGGAAAGGGTTGTTTTGAGGCTGAAGGCAGCAGGAAAACCTGCTGCCCCCAGGTGTGTGGGGCTACGCAAGCCGTTCCCAAAGAGCTTTAGAACAAGGCATAGTTTTCCCTGCTGGCTCTTTGGGCGTGGGACCAGTCTCCAGACATATGGCCATTTTTGTGCCTGGCGGAGTGCCATGTGGGAAAGGGTGGTTTTGAGGCTGAAGAGAGCAGGAAAGCCTGCAGCCCCCAGGTGTGTGGGGCTACGCAAGCGGTTCCCAAAGAGCTTTAGAACAAGGCATAGTTTTCCCTGCTGGCTCTTTGGGCGTGGGACCAGCCTCCAGACATATGGCCATTTTTGTGCCTGGCGTGACGCCATGTGAAAAAGGGTGCTTTTGAGGTTGAAGGCAGCAGGAAAGCCTGCAGCCCCCAGGTCTGTGGGGCTATGCAAGCGGTTCCCAAAGAGCTTTAGAACAAGGCATAGTTTTCCCTGCTGGCTCTTTGGGCGTGGGACCAGTCTCCAGACATATGGCCATTTTTGGGCCTGGCGTGACGCCATGTGGAAAAGGGTGCTTTGGAGGTTGAAGGCAGCAGGAAAGCCTGCAGCCCCCAGGTGTGTGGGGCTACGCAAGCGGTTCCCAAAGAGCTTTAGAACAAGGCATAGTTTTCCCTGCTGGCTCTTTGGGCGTGGCACCAACCTCTAGACATATG
Source organism: Chroicocephalus ridibundus (assembly GCF_963924245.1). Classification (NCBI taxonomy): domain Eukaryota; kingdom Metazoa; phylum Chordata; class Aves; order Charadriiformes; family Laridae; genus Chroicocephalus; species Chroicocephalus ridibundus. The sequence goes on from NW_026961507.1 coordinate 91,587, forward strand.
GCCATTTTTGTGCCTGGCGGAGTGCCATGTGGGAAAGGGTGGTTTTGAGGCTGAAGGCAGCAGGAAAGCCTGCAGCCCCCAGGTGTGTGGGGCTACGCAAGCGGTTCCCAAAGAGCTTTAGAACAAGGCATAGTTTTCCCTGCTGGCTCTTTGGGCGTGGGACCAGTCTCCAGACATATGGCCATTTTTGGGCCTGGCGCGGGGCCAAGTGGGAAAGGGTGGTTTTGAGGCTGAAGGCACCAGGAAAGCCTGCAGCCCCCAGGTGTGTGGGGCTACGCAAGCGGTTCCCAAAGAGCTTTAGAACAAGGCATAGTTTTCCCTGCTGGCTGTTTGGGAAAGGGACCAGTCTCCAGATATATGGCCAATTTGGGCCTGGAGAGGCACCAAGTGGGAAAGGGTGGTTTTGAGGCTGAAGGCAGCAGGAAAGCCTGCAGCCCCCAGGTGTGTGGAGCTACGCAAGCGGTTCCCAAAGAGCTTTAGAACAAGGCATAGTTTTCCCTGCTGGCTCTTTGGGCGTGGGACCAGTCTCCAGACATATGGCCATTTTTGGGCCTGGCGCAGCGCCAAGTGGGAAAGGGTTGTTTTGAGGCTGAAGAGAGCAGGAAAGCCTGCAGCCCCCAGGTGTGTGGGGCTACGCAAGCGGTTCCCAAAGAGCTTTAGAACAAGGCATAGTTTTCCCTGCTGGCTCTTTGGGCTTGGGACCATTCTCCAGACATATGGCCATTTTTGGGCCTGGCGCAGCGCCAAGTGGGAAAGGGTTGTTTTGAGGCTGAAGGCAGCAGGAAAGCCTGCAGCCCCCAGGTGTGTGGGGCTACGCAAGCGTTTCCCAAAGAGCTTTAGAACAAGGCATAGTTTTCCCTGCTGGCTCTTTGGGAAATGGACCAGTCTCCAGAAATATGGCCATTTTTGTGCCTGGCACGATGCGAAGCGGGAAAGGGTGGTTTTGAGTCTGAAGGCAGCAGGAAAGCCTGCAGCCCCCAGGTGTGTGGGGCTACGCAAGCGGTTCCCAAAGAGCTTTAGAACAAGGCATAGTTTTCCCTGCTGGCTCTTTGGGCGTGGGACCAACCTCCTGACATATGGCCATTTTTGTGCCTGGCGCAGCGCCAAGTGGGAAAGGGTGGTTTTGAGGTTGAAAGCGCGAGAAAAGCCTGCAGCCCCCAGTTTGTGTGGGGCTACGCAAGCGGTTCCCAAAGAGCTTTAGAACAAGGCATAGTTTTCCCTGCTGGCTCTTTGGGCGTGGGACCAACTTCCAGACATATGGCCATTTTTGGGCATGGCGCGGCGCCAAGTGGGAAAGGGTGGTTTTGAGGCTGAAGGCAGCAGGAAAGCCTGCAGCCCCCAGGTGTGTGGGGCTACGCAAGCGGTTCCCAAAGAGCTTTAGAACAAGGCATAGTTTTCCCTGATGGCTCTTTGAGCATGGGACCATTCTCCAGACATATAGCCATTTTTGGGCCTGGCGCGGTGCCAAGTGGGAAAGGGTTGTTTTGAGGCTGAAGGCAGCAGGAAAACCTGCTGCCCCCAGGTGTGTGGGGCTACGCAAGCCGTTCCCAAAGAGCTTTAGAACAAGGCATAGTTTTCCCTGCTGGCTCTTTGGGCGTGGGACCAGTCTCCAGACATATGGCCATTTTTGTGCCTGGCGGAGTGCCATGTGGGAAAGGGTGGTTTTGAGGCTGAAGAGAGCAGGAAAGCCTGCAGCCCCCAGGTGTGTGGGGCTACGCAAGCGGTTCCCAAAGAGCTTTAGAACAAGGCATAGTTTTCCCTGCTGGCTCTTTGGGCGTGGGACCAGCCTCCAGACATATGGCCATTTTTGTGCCTGGCGTGACGCCATGTGAAAAAGGGTGCTTTTGAGGTTGAAGGCAGCAGGAAAGCCTGCAGCCCCCAGGTCTGTGGGGCTATGCAAGCGGTTCCCAAAGAGCTTTAGAACAAGGCATAGTTTTCCCTGCTGGCTCTTTGGGCGTGGGACCAGTCTCCAGACATATGGCCATTTTTGGGCCTGGCGTGACGCCATGTGGAAAAGGGTGCTTTGGAGGTTGAAGGCAGCAGGAAAGCCTGCAGCCCCCAGGTGTGTGGGGCTACGCAAGCGGTTCCCAAAGAGCTTTAGAACAAGGCATAGTTTTCCCTGCTGGCTCTTTGGGCGTGGCACCAACCTCTAGACATATGGCCATTTTTGTGCCTGGCGGAGTGCCATGTGGGAAAGGGTGGTTTTGAGGCTGAAGGCAGCAGGAAAGCCTGCAGCCCCCAGGTGTGTGGGGCTACGCAAGCGGTTCCCAAAGAGCTTTAGAACAAGGCATAGTTTTCCCTGCTGGCTCTTTGGGCGTGGGACCAGTCTCCAGACATATGGCCATTTTTGGGCCTGGCGCGGGGCCAAGTGGGAAAGGGTGGTTTTGAGGCTGAAGGGACCAGGAAAGCCTGCAGCCCCCAGGTGTGTGGGGCTACGCAAGCGGTTCCCAAAGAGCTTTAGAACAAGGCATAGTTTTCCCTGCTGGCTGTTTGGGAAAGGGACCAGTCTCCAGATATATGGCCAATTTGGGCCTGGAGAGGCACCAAGTGGGAAAGGGTGGTTTTGAGGCTGAAGGCAGCAGGAAAGCCTGCAGCCCCCAGGTGTGTGGAGCTACGCAAGCGGTTCCCAAAGAGCTTTAGAACAAGGCATAGTTTTCCCTGCTGGCTCTTTGGGCGTGGGACCAGTCTCCAGACATATGGCCATTTTTGGGCCTGGCGCAGCGCCAAGTGGGAAAGGGTTGTTTTGAGGCTGAAGAGAGCAGGAAAGCCTGCAGCCCCCAGGTGTGTGGGGCTACGCAAGCGGTTCCCAAAGAGCTTTAGAACAAGGCATAGTTTTCCCTGCTGGCTCTTTGGGCTTGGGACCATTCTCCAGACATATGGCCATTTTTGGGCCTGGCGCAGCGCCAAGTGGGAAAGGGTTGTTTTGAGGCTGAAGGCAGCAGGAAAGCCTGCAGCCCCCAGGTGTGTGGGGCTACGCAAGCGTTTCCCAAAGAGCTTTAGAACAAGGCATAGTTTTCCCTGCTGGCTCTTTGGGCGTGGGACCAATCTTCAGACATATGGCCATTTTTGGGCCTGGCGTGACGCCAAGCGGGAAAGGGTTGTTTTGAGGCTGAAGGCAGCAGGAAAGCCTGCAGCCCGCAGGTGTGTGGGGCTACGCAAGCGGTTCCCAAAGAGCTTTAGAACAAGGCATAGTTTCCCCTGCTGGCTCTTTGAGCGTGGGACCAGTCTCCAGACATATGGCCATTTTTGGGCCTGGCGCGACGCCATGTGGAAAAGGGTGGTTTTGAGGCTGAAGGCAGCAGGAAAGCCTGCAGCCCCCAGGTGTGTGGGGCTACGCAAGCGGTTCCCAAAGAGCTTTAGAACAAGGCATAGTTTTCCCTGCTGGCTCTTTGGGCGTGGGACCAGTCTCCAGACATATGGCCATTTTTGGGCCTGGCGCGGGGCCAAGTGGGAAAGGGTGGTTTTGAGGCTGAAGGCAGCAGGAAAGCCTGCAGCCCCCAGGTGTGTGGGGCTATGCAAGCGGTTCCCAAAGAGATTTAGAACAAGGCATAGTTTTCCCTGCTGGCTCTTTGGGAAATGGACCAGTCTCCAGAAATATGGCCATTTTTGTGCCTGGCACGATGCGAAGCGGGAAAGGGTGGTTTTGAGGCTGAAGGCAGCAGGAAAGCCTGCAGCCCCCAGGTGTGTGGGGCTACGCAAGCGGTTCCCAAAGAGCTTTAGAACAAGGCATAGTTTTCCCTGCTGGCTCTTTGGGCGTGGGACCAACCTCCTGACATATGGCCATTTTTGTGCCTGGCGCAGCGCCAAGTGGGAAAGGGTGGTTTTGAGGTTGAAAGCGCGAGAAAAGCCTGCAGCCCCCAGTTTGTGTGGGGCTACGCAAGCGGTTCCCAAAGAGCTTTAGAACAAGGCATAGTTTTCCCTGCTGGCTCTTTGGGCGTGGGACCAATCTCCAGACATATGGCCATTTTTGGGCATGGCGCGGCGCCAAGTGGGAAAGGGTGGTTTTGAGGCTGAAGGCAGCAGGAAAGCCTGCAGCCCCCAGGTGTGTGGGGCTACGCAAGCGGTTCCCAAAGAGCTTTAGAACAAGGCATAGTTTTCCCTGATGGCTCTTTGAGCATGGGACCATTCTCCAGACATATAGCCATTTTTGGGCCTGGCGCGGTGCCAAGTGGGAAAGGGTTGTTTTGAGGCTGAAGGCAGCAGGAAAACCTGCTGCCCCCAGGTGTGTGGGGCTACGCAAGCCGTTCCCAAAGAGCTTTAGAACAAGGCATAGTTTTCCCTGCTGGCTCTTTGGGCGTGGGACCAGTCTCCAGACATATGGCCATTTTTGTGCCTGGCGGAGTGCCATGTGGGAAAGGGTGGTTTTGAGGCTGAAGAGAGCAGGAAAGCCTGCAGCCCCCAGGTGTGTGGGGCTACGCAAGCGGTTCCCAAAGAGCTTTAGAACAAGGCATAGTTTTCCCTGCTGGCTCTTTGGGCGTGGGACCAACCTCCAGACATATGGCCATTTTTGGGCCTGGCGTGACGCCATGTGAAAAAGGGTGCTTTTGAGGTTGAAGGCAGCAGGAAAGCCTGCAGCCCCCAGGTCTGTGGGGCTATGCAAGCGGTTCCCAAAGAGCTTTAGAACAAGGCATAGTTTTCCCTGCTGGCTCTTTGGGCGTGGGACCAGTCTCCAGACATATGGCCATTTTTGGGCCTGGCGTGACGCCATGTGGAAAAGGGTGCTTTGGAGGTTGAAGGCAGCAGGAAAGCCTGCAGCCCCCAGGTGTGTGGGGCTACGCAAGCGGTTCCCAAAGAGCTTTAGAACAAGGCATAGTTTTCCCTGCTGGCTCTTTGGGCGTGGGACCAGTCTCCAGACATATGGCCATTTTTGGGCCTGGCGCGGGGCCAAGTGGGAAAGGGTGGTTTTGAGGCTGAAGGCAGGAGGAAAGCCTGCAGCCCCCAGGTGTGTGGGGCTACGCAAGCGGTTCCCAAAGAGCTTTAGAACAAGGCATAGTTTTCCCTGCTGGCTCTTTGGGCGTGGGACCAGTCTCCAGACATATGGCCATTTTTGTGCCTGGTGTGGCGCCATGTGGGAAAGGGTCGTTTTGAGGCTGAAGGCAGCAGGAAAGCCTGCAGCCCCCAGGTGTGTGGGGCTACGCAAGCGGTTCCCAAAGAGCTTTAGAACAAGGCATATTTTTCCCTGCTGGCTCTTTGGGCGTGGGACCATTCTCCAGACATATGGCCATTTTTGTGCCTGGCGCAGCGCCAAGTGGGAAAGGGTGGTTTTGAGGCTGAAGGCAGCAGGAAAGCCTGCAGCCCCCAGGTCTGTGGGGCTACGCAAGTGGTTCCCAAAGAGCTTTAGAACAAGGCATAGTTTTCCCTGCTGGCTCTTTGGGCGTGGCACCAACCTCCAGACATATGGCCATTTTTGTGCCTGGCGCGGCGCCAATTGCGAAAGGTTTCTTTTGAGGCTGAAGGCAGCAGGAAAGCCTGCAGCCCCCAGGTGTGTGGGGCTACGCAAGTGGTTCCCAAAGAGCTTTAGAACAAGGCATAGTTTTCCCTGCTGGCTCTTTGGGCGTGGGACCAGTCTCCAGACATATGGCCATTTTTGGGCCTGGCGCAGCGCCATGTGGGAAAGGGTTGTTTTGAGGCTGAAGAGAGCAGGAAAGCCTGCAGCCCCCAGGTGTGTGGGGCTACGCAAGCGGTTCCCAAAGAGCTTTAGAACAAGGCATAGTTTTCCCTGCTGGCTCTTTGGGCGTGGGACCAACCTCCAGACATATGGCCATTTTTGTGCCTGGCGTGACGCCATGTGAAAAAGGGTGCTTTTGAGGTTGAAGGCAGCAGGAAAGCCTGCAGCCCCCAGGTGTGTGGGGCTATGCAAGCGGTTCCCAAAGAGCTTTAGAACAAGGCATAGTTTTCCCTGCTGGGTCTTTGGGCGTGGGACCAGTCTCCAGACATATGGCCATTTTTGGGCCTGGCGTGACGCCATGTGGAAAAGGGTGCTTTTGAGGTTGAAGGCAGCAGGAAAGCCTGCAGCCCCCAGGTGTGTGGGGCTACGCAAGCGGTTCCCAAAGAGCTTTAGAACAAGGCATAGTTTTCCCTGCTGGCTCTTTGGGCGTGGGACCAGTCTCCAGACATATGGCCATTTTTGGGCCTGACGCGGGGCCAAGTGGGAAAGGGTGGTTTTGAGGCTGAAGGCAGCAGGAAAGCCTGCAGCCCCCAGGTGTGTGGGGCTACGCAAGAGGTTCCCAAAGAGCTTTAGAACAAGGCATAGTTTTCCCTGCTGGCTCTTTGGGCGTGGGACCAGTCTCCAGACATATGGCCATTTTTGTGCCTGGTGTGGCGCCATGTGGGAAAGGGTGGTTTTGAGGCTGAAGGCAGTAGGAAAGCCTGCAGCCCCCAGGTGTGTGGGGCTACGCAAGCGGTTCCCAAAGAGCTTTAGAACAAGGCATAGTTTTCCCTGCTGGCTCTTTGGGCGTGGGACCAGTCTCCAGACATATGGCCACTTTTGGGCCTGGCGCAGCGCCAAGTGGGAAAGGGTTGTTTTGAGGCAGAAGGCAGCAGGAAAGCCTGCAGCCCCCAGGTGTGTGGGGCTACGCAAGCGGTTCCCAAAGAGCTTTAGAACAAGACATAGTTTTCCCTGATGGCTCTTTGGGCGTGGGACCAGTCTCCAGACATATGGCCATTTTTGGGCCTGGCGCAGCGCCAAGTGGGAAAGGGTTTTTTTGAGGCTGAAGGCAGCAGGAAAGCCTGCAGCCCCCACGTGTGTGGGGCTACGCAAGCGGTTCCCAAAGAGCTTTAGAACAAGGCATAGTTTTCCCTGCTGGCTCTTTGGGAATGGGACCAACCTCCAGACATATGGCCATTTTTGGGCCTGGCGCAGCGCCAATTGCGAAAGGCTTCTTTTGAGGCTGAAGGCAGCAGGAAAGCCTGCAGCCCCCAGGTGTGTGGGGCTACGCAAGTGGTTCCCAAAGAGCTTTAGAACAAGGCATAGTTTTCCCTGCTGGCTCTTTGGGCGTGGGACCAACCTCCAGACATATGGCCATTTTTGTGCCTGGCGTGACGCCATGTGAAAAAGGGTGCTTTTGAGGTTGAAGGCAGCAGGAAAGCCTGCAGCCCCCAGGTGTGTGGGGCTATGCAAGCGGTTCCCAAAGAGCTTTAGAACAAGGCATAGTTTTCCCTGCTGGCTCTTTGGGCGTGGGACCAGTCTCCAGACATATGGCCACTTTTGGGCCTGGCGCAGCGCCAAGTGGGAAAGGGTTGTTTTGAGGCAGAAGGCAGCAGGAAAGCCTGCAGCCCCCAGGTGTGTGGGGCTACGCAAGCGGTTCCCAAAGAGCTTTAGAACAAGACATAGTTTTCCCTGATGGCTCTTTGGGAAAGGGACCAGTCTCCAGACATATGGCCATTTTTGGGCCTGGCGCAGCGCCAAGTGGGAAAGGGTTTTTTTGAGGCTGAAGGCAGCAGGAAAGACTGCAGCCCCCAGGTGTGTGGGGCTACGCAAGCGGTTCCCAAAGAGCTTTAGAACAAGGCATAGTTTTCCCTGCTGGCTCTTTGGGAATGGGACCAACCTCCAGACATATGGCCATTTTTGTGCCTGGCGCGGCGCCAATTGCGAAAGGCTTCTTTTGAGGCTGAAGGCAGCAGGAAAGCCTTCAGCCCCCAGGTGTGTGGGGCTACGCAAGCGGTTCCCAAAGAGCTTTAGAACAAGGCATAGTTTTCCCTGCTGGCTCTTTGGGCGTGGGACCAACCTCCAGACATATGGCCATTTTTGGGCCTGGCGTGACGCCAAGTGGGAAAGGGTGCTTTTGAGGTTGAAGGCAGCAGGAAAGCCTGCAGCCCCCAGGTGTGTGGGGCTATGCAAGCGGTTCCCAAAGAGCTTTAGAACAAGGCATAGTTTTCCCTGCTGGCTCTTTGGGCGTGGGACCAGTCTCCAGACATATGGCCATTTTTGGGCCTGGAGTGACGCCATGTGGAAAAGGGTGCTTTTGAGGTTGAAGGCAGCAGGAAAGCCTGCAGCCCCCAGGTGTGTGGGGCTACGCAAGCGGTTCCCAAAGAGCTTTAGAACAAGGCATAGTTTTCCCTGCTGGCTCTTTGGGCGTGGGACCAGTCTCCAGACATATGGCCATTTTTGGGCCTGACGCGGGGCCAAGTGGGAAAGGGTGGTTTTGAGGCTGAAGGCACCAGGAAAGCCTGCAGCCCCCAGGTGTGTGGGGCTACGCAAGAGGTTCCCAAAGAGCTTTAGAACAAGGCATAGTTTTCCCTGCTGGCTCTTTGGGCGTGGGACCAGTCTCCAGACATATGGCCATTTTTGGGCCTGGCGCAGCGCCAAGTGGGAAAGGGTTTTTTTGAGGCTGAAGGCAGCAGGAAAGACTGCAGCCCCCAGGTGTGTGGGGCTACGCAAGCGGTTCCCAAAGAGCTTTAGAACAAGGCATAGTTTTCCCTGCTGGCTCTTTGGGCGTGGGACCAGTCTCCAGACATATGGCCATTTTTGGGCCTGACGCGGGGCCAAGTGGGAAAGGGTGGTTTTGAGGCTGAAGGCACCAGGAAAGCCTGCAGCCCCCAGGTGTGTGGGGCTACGCAAGAGGTTCCCAAAGAGCTTTAGAACAAGGCATAGTTTTCCCTGCTGGCTCTTTGGGCGTGGGACCAGTCTCCAGACATATGGCCATTTTTGGGCCTGGCGCAGCGCCAAGTGGGAAAGGGTTTTTTTGAGGCTGAAGGCAGCAGGAAAGACTGCAGCCCCCAGGTGTGTGGGGCTACGCAAGCGGTTCCCAAAGAGCTTTAGAACAAGGCATAGTTTTCCCTGCTGGCTCTTTGGGCGTGGGACCAACCTCCAGACATATGGCCATTTTTGGGCCTGGCGTGACGCCATGTGGAAAAGGGTGCTTTTGAGGTTGAAGGCAGCAGGAAAGCCTGCAGCCCCCAGGTGTGTGGGGCTACGCAAGCGGTTCCCAAAGAGCTTTAGAACAAGGCATAGTTTTCCCTGCTGGCTCTTTGGGCGTGGGACCAGTCTCCAGACATACGGCCATTTTTGGGCCTGACGCGGGGCCAAGTGGGAAAGGGTGGTTTTGAGGCTGAAGGCACCAGGAAAGCCTGCAGCCCCCAGGTGTGTGGGGCTACGCAAGAGGTTCCCAAAGAGCTTTAGAACAAGGCATAGTTTTCCCTGCTGGCTCTTTGGGCGTGGGACCAACCTCCAGACATATGGCCATTTTTGGGCCTGGCGCAGCGCCAAGTGGGAAAGGGTTTTTTTGAGGCTGAAGGCAGCAGGAAAGACTGCAGCCCCCAGGTGTGTGGGGCTACGCAAGTGGTTCCCAAAGAGCTTTAGAACAAGGCATAGTTTTCCCTGCTGGCTCTTTGGGCGTGGGACCAGTCTCCAGACATATGGCCATTTTTGGGCCTGGCGCGGGGCCAAGTTGGAAAGGGTGGTTTTGAGGCTGAAGGCACCAGGAAAGCCTGCAGCCCCCAGGTGTGTGGGGCTACGCAAGCGGTTCCCAAACAGCTTTAGAACAAGGCATAGTTTTCCCTGCTGGCTGTTTGGGAAAGGGACCAGTCTCCAGATATATGGCCAATTTGGGCCTGGAGAGGCACCAAGTGGGAAAGGGTGGTTTTGAGGCTGAAGGCAGCAGGAAAGCCTGCAGCCCCCAGGTGTGTGGGGCTACGCAAGCGGTTCCCAAAGAGCTTTAGAACAAGGCATAGTTTTCCCTGCTGGCTCTTTAGGCGTGGGACCATTCTCCAGACATATGGCCATTTTTGGGCCTGGCGCAGCGCCAAGTGGGAAAGGATGGTTTTGAGGCTGAAGAGAGCAAGAAAGCCTGCAGCCCCCAGGTGTGTGGGGCTACGCAAGAGGTTCCCAAAGAGCTTTAGAACAAGGCATAGTTTTCCCTGCTGCCTCTTTAGGCGTGGGACCAGTCTCCAGACATATGGCCATTTTTGGGCCTGGCATGGCACCAAGTGGGAAAGGGTGGTTTTGAGGCTGAAGAGAGCAGGAAAGCCTGCAGCCCCCAGGTGTGTGGGGCTACGCAAGCGGTTCCCAAAGAGCTTTAGAACAAGGCATAGTTTTCCCTGCTGGCTCTTTGGGCGTGGGACCAGTCTCCAGACATATGGCCATTTTTGGGCCTGACGCGGGGCCAAGTTGGAAAGGGTGGTTTTGAGGCTGAAGGCACCAGGAAAGCCTGCAGCCCCCAGGTGTGTGGGGCTACGCAAGAGGTTCCCAAAGAGCTTTAGAACAAGGCATAGTTTTCCCTGCTGGCTCTTTGGGCGTGGGACCAGTCTCCAGACATATGGCCATTTTTGTGCCTGGTGTGGCGCCATGTGGGAAAGGGTGGTTTTGAGGCTGAAGGCAGTAGGAAAGCCTGCAGCCCCCAGGTGTGTGGGGCTACGCAAGCGGTTCCCAAAGAGCTTTAGAACAAGGCATAGTTTTCCCTGCTGGCTCTTTGGGCGTGGGACCAGTCTCCAGACATATGGCCACTTTTGGGCCTGGCGCAGCGCCAAGTGGGAAAGGGTTGTTTTGAGGCAGAAGGCAGCAGGAAAGCCTGCAGCCCCCAGGTGTGTGGGGCTACGCAAGCGGTTCCCAAAGAGCTTTAGAACAAGGCATAGTTTTCCCTGCTGGCTCTTTGGGAATGGGACCAACCTCCAGACATATGGCCATTTTTGTGCCTGGCGCGGCGCCAATTGCGAAAGGCTTCTTTTGAGGCTGAAGGCAGCAGGAAAGCCTTCAGCCCCCAGGTGTGTGGGGCTACGCAAGCGGTTCCCAAAGAGCTTTAGAACAAGACATAGTTTTCCCTGATGGCTCTTTGGGCGTGGGACCAGTCTCCAGACATATGGCCATTTTTGGGCCTGGCGCAGCGCCAAGTGGGAAAGGGTTTTTTTGAGGCTGACGGCAGCAGGAAAGACTGCAGCCCCCAGGTGTGTGGGGCTATGCAAGCGGTTCCCAAAGAGCTTTAGAACAAGGCATAGTTTTCCCTGCTGGCTCTTTGGGCGTGGGACCAGTCTCCAGACATATGGCCATTTTTGGGCCTGGCGTGACGCCATGTGGAAAAGGGTGCTTTTGAGGTTGAAGGCAGCAGGAAAGCCTGCAGCCCCCAGGTGTGTGGGGCTACGCAAGCGGTTCCCAAAGAGCTTTAGAACAAGGCATAGTTTTCCCTGCTGGCTCTTTGGGCGTGGGACCAGTCTCCAGACATATGGCCACTTTTGGGCCTGGCGCAGCGCCAAGTGGGAAAGGGTTGTTTTGAGGCAGAAGGCAGCAGGAAAGCCTGCAGCCCCCAGGTGTGTGGGGCTACGCAAGCGGTTCCCAAAGAGCTTTAGAACAAGGCATAGTTTTCCCTGCTGGCTCTTTGGGAATGGGACCAACCTCCAGACATATGGCCATTTTTGGGCCTGGCGCAGCGCCAAGTGGGAAAGGGTTTTTTTGAGGCTGAAGGCAGCAGGAAAGACTGCAGCCCCCAGGTGTGTGGGGCTACGCAAGTGGTTCCCAAAGAGCTTTAGAACAAGGCATAGTTTTCCCTGCTGGCTCTTTGGGCGTGGGACCAGTCTCCAGACATATGGCCATTTTTGGGCCTGGCGCGGGGCCAAGTTGGAAAGGGTGGTTTTGAGGCTGAAGGCACCAGGAAAGCCTGCAGCCCCCACGTGTGTGGGGCTACGCAAGCGGTTCCCAAAGAGCTTTAGAACAAGGCATAGTTTTCCCTGCTGGCTGTTTGGGAAAGGGACCAGTCTCCAGATATATGGCCAATTTGGGCCTGGAGAGGCACCAAGTGGGAAAGGGTGGTTTTGAGGCTGAAGGCAGCAGGAAAGCCTGCAGCCCCCAGGTGTGTGGGGCTACGCAAGCGGTTCCCAAAGAGCTTTAGAACAAGGCATAGTTTTCCCTGCTGGCTCTTTAGGCGTGGGACCATTCTCCAGACATATGGCCATTTTTGGGCCTGGCGCAGCGCCAAGTGGGAAAGGATGGTTTTGAGGCTGAAGAGAGCAAGAAAGCCTGCAGCCCCCAGGTGTGTGGGGCTACGCAAGAGGTTCCCAAAGAGCTTTAGAACAAGGCATAGTTTTCCCTGCTGCCTCTTTAGGCGTGGGACCAACCTCCAGACATATGGCCATTTTTGGGCCTGGCATGGCACCAAGTGGGAAAGGGTGGTTTTGAGGCTGAAGAGAGCAGGAAAGCCTGCAGCCCGCAGGTGTGTGGGGCTACGCAAGTGGTTCCCAAAGAGCTTTAGAACAAGGCATAGTTTTCCCTGCTGGCTCTTTGGGCGTGGGACCAGTCTCCAGACATATGGCCATTTTTGTGCCTGGCGGAGTGCCATGTGGGAAAGGGTGGTTTTGAGGCTGAAGGCAGCAGGAAAGCCTGCAGCCCGCAGGTGTGTGGGGCTACGCAAGCGGTTCCCAAAGAGCTTTAGAACAAGGCATAATTTTCCCTGCTGGCTCTTTGGGCGTGGGACCAGTCTCCAGACATATGGCCATTTTTGGGCCTGGCGCGGGGCCAAGTTGGAAAGGGTTGTTTTGAGGCTGAAGGCAGCAGGAAAGCCTGCAGCCCCCAGGTGTGTGGGGCTACGCAAGCGGTTCCCAAAGAGCTTTAGAACAAGGCATAGTTTTCCCTGCTGGCTCTTTGGGCGTGGAACCAATCTCCAGATATATGGCCATTTTTGTGCCTGGCACGGCGCCATGTGGGAAAGGGTGGTTTTGAGGCTGAAGGCAGCAGGAAAGCCTGCAGCCCCCACGTCTCTGGGGCTACGCAAGCGGTTCCCAAAGAGCTTTAGAACAAGGCATAGTTTTCCCTGCTGGCTCTTTGGGCGTGGAACCAATCTCCAGATATATGGCCATTTTTGTGCCTGGCACGGCGCCAAGTGGGAAAGGGTGGTTTTGAGGTTGAAGGCAGCAGGGAAGCCTGCAGCCCCCAGGTCTGTGGGGCTACGCAAGCGGTTCCCAAAGAGCTTTAGAACAAGGCATAGTTTTCCCTGCTGGCTCTTTGGGAAAGGGACCAGTCTCCAGATATATGGCCAATTTGGGCCTGGAGAGGCACCAAGTGGGAAAGGGTGGTTTTGAGGCTGAAGGTAGCAGGAAAGCCTGCAGCCCCCAGGTCTGTGGGGCTACGCAAGCGGTTCCCAAAGAGCTTTAGAACAAGGCATAGTTTTCCCTGCTGGCTCTTTGGGCGTGGCACCAACCTCCAGACATATGGCCATTTTTGTGCCTGGCGTGGCGCCATGTGGAAAAGGGTGGTTATGAGGCTGAAGGCAGCAGGAAAGCCTGCAGCCCCCAGGTGTGTGGGGCTACGCAAGCGGTTCCCAAAGAGCTTTAGAACAAGGCATAGTTTTCCCTGCTGGCTCTTTGGGCATGGGACTAGTCTCCAGACATATGGCCATTTTTGTGCCTGGCACGGCGCCATGTGGGAAAGGGTGGTTTTGAGGCTGAAGGCAGCAGGAAAGCCTGCAGCCCCCAGGTGTGTGGGCTACGCAAGCGGTTCCCAAAGAGCTTTAGAACAAGGCATAGTTTTCCCTGCTGGCTCTTTGGGCGAAGCACCAACCTCCAGACATATGGCCATTTTTGTGCCTGGCGTGGCGCCATGTGGAAAAGGGTGGTTTTGAGGCTGAAGGCAGCAGGAAAGCCTGCAGCCCCCAGGTCTGTGGGGCTACGCATGTGGTTCCCAAAGAGCTTTAGAACAAGGCATAGTTTTCCCTGCTGGCTCTTTGGGCGTGGGATCAGTCTCCAGATATATGGCCATTTTTGTGACTGGCGTGGCGCCATGTGGAAAAGGGTGGTTTTGAGGCTGAAGGCAGCAGGAAAGCCTGCAGCCCCCAGGTGTGTGGGGCTACGCAAGCGGTTCCCAAAGAGCTTTAGAACAAGGCATAGTTTTCCCTGCTGGCTCTTTGGGCGTGGGACCAGCCTCCAGACATATGGCCACTTTTGGGCCTGGCGCAGCGCCAAGTGGGAAAGGGTTGTTTTGAGGCAGAAGGCAGCAGGAAAGCCTGCAGCCCCCAGGTGTGTGGGGCTACGCAAGCGGTTCCCAAAGAGCTTTAGAACAAGGCATAGTTTTCCCTGCTGGCTCTTTGGGCGTGGGACCAGTCTCCAGACATATGGCCATTTTTGTGACTGGCGTGACGCCATGTGGGAAAGGGTGGTTTTGAGGCTGAAGGCAGCAGGAAAGCCTGCAGCCCCCAGGTGTGTGGGACTATGCAAGCGGTTCCCAAAGAGCTTTAGAACAAGGCATAGTTTTCCCTGCTGGCTCTTTGGGCGTGGGACCAGTCTCCAGACATATGGCCATTTTTGGGCCTGGCGTGACGCCATGTGGAAAAGGGTGCTTTTGAGGTTGAAGGCAGCAGGAAACCCTGCAGCCCCCAGGTGTGTGGGGCTACGCAAGCGGTTCCCAAAGAGCTTTAGAACAAGGCATAGTTTTCCCTGCTGGCTCTTTGGGCGTGGGACCAGTCTCCAGACATATGGCCATTTTTGGGCCTGGCGCGGGGCCAAGTGGGAAAGGGTGGTTTTGAGGCTGAAGGCAGCAGGAAAGCCTGCAGCCCCCAGGTGTGTGGGGCTATGCAAGAGGTTCCCAAAGAGCTTTAGAACAAGGCATAGTTTTCCCTGCTGGCTCTTTGGGCGTGGGACCAGTCTCCAGACATATGGCCACTTTTGGGCCTGGCACAGCGCCAAGTGGGAAAGGGTTGTTTTGAGGCAGAAGGCAGCAGGAAAGCCTGCAGCCCCCAGGTGTGTGGGGCTACGCAAGCGGTTCCCAAAGAGCTTTAGAACAAGACATAGTTTTCCCTGATGGCACTTTGGGCGTGGGACCAGTCTCCAGACATATGGCCATTTTTGGGCCTGGCGCAGCGCCAAGTGGGAAAGGCTTTTTTGAGGCTGAAGGCAGCAGGAAAGCCTGCAGCCCCCACGTGTGTGGGGCTACGCAAGCGGTTCCCAAAGAGCTTTAGAACAAGGCATAGTTTTCCCTGCTGGCTCTTTGGGAATGGGACCAACCTCCAGACATATGGCCATTTTTGTGCCTGGCGCGGCGCCAATTGCGAAAGGCTTCTTTTGAGGCTGAAGGCAGCAGGAAAGCCTTCAGCCCCCAGGTGTGTGGGGCTACGCAAGTGGTTCCCAAAGAGCTTTAGAACAAGGCATAGTTTTCCCTGCTGGCTCTTTGGGCGTGGGACCAGTCTCCAGACATATGGCCATTTTTGGGCCTGGCGCGGGGCCAAGTTGGAAAGGGTGGTTTTGAGGCTGAAGGCACCAGGAAAGCCTGCAGCCCCCACGTGTGTGGGGCTACGCAAGCGGTTCCCAAAGAGCTTTAGAACAAGGCATAGTTTTCCCTGCTGGCTGTTTGGGAAAGGGACCAGTCTCCAGATATATGGCCAATTTGGGCCTGGAGAGGCACCAAGTGGGAAAGGGTGGTTTTGAGGCTGAAGGCAGCAGGAAAGCCTGCAGCCCGCAGGTGTGTGGGGCTACGCAAGCGGTTCCCAAAGAGCTTTAGAACAAGGCATAGTTTTCCCTGCTGGCTCTTTGGGCGTGGAACCAATCTCCAGATATATGGCCATTTTTGTGCCTGGCACGGTGCCATGTGGGAAAGGGTGGTTTTGACGCTGAAGGCAGCAGGAAAGCCTGCAGCCCCCAGGTCTGTGGGGCTACGCAAGCGGTTCCCAAAGAGCTTTAGAACAAGGCATAGTTTTCCCTGCTGGCTCTTTGGGCGTGGAACCAATCTCCATATATATGGCCATTTTTGTGCCTGGCACGGCGCCAAGTGGGAAAGGGTGGTTTTGAGGCTGAAGGCAGCAGGAAAGCCTGCAGCCCCCAGGTGTGTGGGGCTACGCAAGCGGTTCCCAAAGAGCTTTAGAACAAGGCATAGTTTTCCCTGCTGGCTCTTTGGGCGTGGGACCAGTCTCCAGACATATGGCCATTTTTGTGCCTGGCGCGGGGCCAAGTGGGAAAGGGTGGTTTTGAGGCTGAAGGCAGCAGGAAAGCCTGCAGCCCCCACGTGTGTGGGGCTACGCAAGCGGTTCCCAAAGAGCTTTAGAACAAGGCATAGTTTTCCCTGCTGGCTCTTTGGGCGTGGAACCAATCTTCAGACATATGGCCATTTTTGGGCCTGGCGGGGCGCCAATTGCGAAAGGTTTCTTTTGAGGCTGAAGGCAGCAGGAAAGCCTGCAGCCCGCAGGTGTGTGGGGCTACGCAAGCGGTTCCCAAAGAGCTTTAGAACAAGGCATAGTTTTCCCTGCTGGCTCTTTGGGCGTGGGACCAACCTCCAGACATATGGCCATTTTTGTGCCTGGCGTAAATCCATGTGGAAAAGGGTGTGCTTTTGAGGTTGAAGGCAGCAGGAAAGCCTGCAGCCCCCAGGTCTGTGGGGCTACGCAAGCGGTTCTCAAAGAGCTTTAGAACAAGGCATAGTTTTCCCTGCTGGCTCTTTGGGCATGGGACCAACCTCCAGACATATGGCCATTTTTGGGCCTGGCGCAGCGCCAAGTGGGAAAGTGTTGTTTTGAGGTTGAAGGCAGCAGGAAAGCCTGCAGCCCCCAGGTGTGTGGGGCTACGCAAGCGGTTCCCAAAGAGCTTTAGAACAAGGCATAGTTTTCCCTGCTGGCTCTTTGGGCGTGGGACCAATCTTCAGACATATGGCCATTTTTGGGCCTGGCGCGTCGCCAATTGCAAAAGGTTTCTTTTGAGGCTGAAGAGAGCAGGAAAGCCTGCAGCCCCCAGGTCTGTGGGGCCACGCAAGCGGTTCCCAAAGAGCTTTAGAACAAGGCATAGTTTTCCCTGCTGGCTCTTTGGGCGTGGGACCAACCTCCAGACATATGGCCATTTTTGGGCCTGGCACGGCGCCATGTGGGAAAGGGTGGTTTTGAGGCTGAAGAGAGCAGGAAAGCCTGCAGCCCCCAGGTGTGTGGGGCTACGCAAGCGGTTCCCAAAGAGCTTTAGAACAAGGCATAGTTTTCCCTGCTGGCTCTTTGGGCGTGGGACCAGTCTCCAGACATATGGCCATTTTTGTGCCTGGCGTGACGCCATGTGGGAAAGGGTGCTTTTGAGGTTGAAGGCAGCAGGAAAGCCTGCAGCCCCCAGGTGTGTGGGGCTACGCAAGCGGTTCCCAAAGAGCTTTAGAACAAGGCATAGTTTTCCCTGCTGGCTCTTTGGGCGTGGGACCAGTCTCCAGACATATGGCCATTTTTGTGCCTGGCGTGACGCAGTGTGGGAAAGGGTGGTTTTGAGGCTGAAGGCAGCAGGAAAGCCTGCAGCCCCCAGGTGTGTGGGGCTACGCAAGCGGTTCCCAAAGAGCTTTAGAACAAGGCATAGTTTTCCCTGCTGGCTCTTTGGGCGTGGGACCAGTCTCCAGACATATGGCCATTTTTGGGCCTGGCGCGGGGCCAAGTGGGAAAAGGCGGTTTGGAGGCTGAAGGCAGCAGGAAAGCCTGCAGCCCCCAGGTGTGTGGGGCTACGCAAGCGGTTCCCAAAGAGCTTTAGAACAAGGCATAGTTTTCCCTGCTGGCTCTTTGGGCGTGGGACCAACCTCCAGACATATGGCCATTTTTGTGCCTGGCGTGACGCCATGTGGAAAAGGGTGGTTTTGAGGATGAAAGCGCAAGAAAAGCCTGCAGCCACCAGGTCTGTGGGGCTACGCAAGCGGTTCCCAAAGAGCTTTAGAACAAGGCATAGTTTTCCCTGCTGGCTCTTTGGGCGTGGGACCAGTCTCCAGATATATGGCCATTTTTGGGCCTGGCGCAGCGCCAAGTGGGAAAGGGTGGTTTTGAGGCTGAAGGCAGAAGAAAGCCTGCAGCCCCCAGGTGTGTGGGGCTACGCAAGCGGTTCCCAAAGAGCTTTAGAACAAGGCATAGTTTTCCCTGCTGGCTCTTTGGGCGTGGGACCAGTTTCCAGACATATGGCCATTTTTGGGCCTGGCGCGGCGCCAAGTGGGAAAGGGTGCTTTTGACGCTGAAGAGAGCAGGAAAGCCTGCAGCCCCCAGGTGTGTGGGGCCACGCAAGCGGTTCCCAAAGAGCTTTAGAACAAGGCATAATTTTCCCTGCTGGCTCTTTGGGCGTGGGACCAGTCTCCAGATATATGGCCATTTTTGGGCCTGGCGCGATGCCAAGTGGGAAAGGGTGGTTTTGAGTCTGAAGGCTGCAGGAAAGCTTGCAGCCCCCAGGTGTGTGGGGCTACGCAAGCGGTTCCCAAAGAGCTTTAGAACAAGGCATAGTTTTCCCTGCTGGCTCTTTGTGCGTGGAACCAATCTCCAGACATATGGCCATTTTTTGGCCTGGCGCGGGGCCAAGTGGGAAAAGGTGGTTTGGAGGCTGAAGGCAGCAGGAAAGCCTGCAGCCCCCACGTCTCTGGGGCTACGCAAGCGGTTCCCAAAGAGCTTTAGAACAAGGCATAGTTTTCCCTGCTGGCTCTTTGGGCGTGGAACCAATCTCCAGATATATGGCCATTTTTGTGCCTGGCACGGCGCCATGTGGGAAAGGGTGGTTTTGAGTCTGAAGGCAGCAGGAAAGCCTGCAGCCCCCACGTGTGTGGGGCTACGCAAGCGGTTCCCAAAGAGCTTTAGAACAAGGCATAGTTTTCCCTGCTGGCTCTTTGGGCGTGGAACCAATCTCCAGATATATGGCCATTTTTGTGCCTGGCACGGCGCCAAGTGGGAAAGGGTGGTTTTGAGGCTGAAGGCAGCAGGAAAGCCTGCAGCCCCCAGGTGTGTGGGGCTACGCAAGCGGTTCCCAAAGAGCTTTAGAACAAGGCATAGTTTTCCCTGCTGGCTCTTTGGGCGTGGGACCAGTCTCCAGACATATGGCCATTTTTGTGCCTGGCGCGGGGCCAAGTTGGGAAAGGGTGGTTTTGAGGCTGAAGGCAGCAGGAAAGCCTGCAGCCCCCAGGTCTGTGGGGCTATGCAAGCGGTTCCCAAAGAGCTTTAGAACAAGGCATAGTTTTCCCTGCTGGCTCTTTGGGCGTGGAACCAATCTTCAGACATATGGCCATTTTTGGGCCTGGCGGGGCGCCAATTGCGAAAGGTTTCTTTTGAGGCTGAAGGCAGCAGGAAAGCCTGCAGCCCGCATGTGTGTGGGGCTACGCAAGCGGTTCCCAAAGAGCTTTAGAACAAGGCATAGTTTTCCCTGCTGGCTCTTTGGGCGTGGGACCAACCTCCAGACATATGGCCATTTTTGTGCCTGGCGTAAATCCATGTGGAAAAGGGTGTGCTTTTGAGGTTGAAGGCCGCAGGAAAGCCTGCAGCCCCCAGGTGTGTGGGGCTACGCAAGCGGTTCTCAAAGAGCTTTAGAACAAGGCATAGTTTTCCCTGCTGGCTCTTTGGGCATGGGACCAACCTCCAGACATATGGCCATTTTTGGGCCTGGCGCAGCGCCAAGTGGGAAAGTGTTGTTTTGAGGTTGAAGGCAGCAGGAAAGCCTGCAGCCCCCAGGTGTGTGGGGCTACGCAAGCGGTTCCCAAAGAGCTTTAGAACAAGGCATAGTTTTCCCTGCTGGCTCTTTGGGCGTGGGACCAATCTTCAGACATATGGCCATTTTTGGGCCTGGCGCGTCGCCAATTGCAAAAGGTTTCTTTTGAGGCTGAAGAGAGCAGGAAAGCCTGCAGCCCCCAGGTCTGTGGGGCCACGCAAGCGGTTCCCAAAGAGCTTTAGAACAAGGCATAGTTTTCCCTGCTGGCTCTTTGGGCGTGGGACCAACCTCCAGACATATGGCCATTTTTCTGCCTGCCGTGACGCCATGTGGAAAAGGGTGCTTTTGAGGTTGAAGGCGGCAGGAAAGCCTGCAGCCCCCAGGTGTGTGGGGCTACGCAAGCGGTTCCCAAAGAGCTTTAGAACAAGGCATAGTTTTCCCTGCTGGCTCTTTGGGCGTGGGACCAACCTCCAGACATATGGCCATTTTTGTGCCTGGCGTAACTCCATGTGGAAAAGGGTGTGCTTTTGAGGTTGAAGGCAGCAGGAAAGCCTGCAGCCCCCAGGTGTGTGGGGCTACGCAAGCGGTTCCCAAAGAGCTTTAGAACAAGGCATAGTTTTCCCTGCTGGCTCTTTGGGCGTGGGACCAGTCTCCAGACATATGGCCATTTTTGGGCCTGGCTTGGCGCCAAGTGGGAAATGGTGGTTTTGAGGCTGAAGGCAGCAGGAAAGCCTGCAGCCCCCAGGTCTGTGGGGCTACGCAAGCGGTTCCCAAAGAGCTTTAGAACAAGGCATAGTTTTCCCTGCTGGCTCTTTAGGCGTGGGACCAACCTCCAGACATATGGCCATTTTTGTGCCTGGCACGGCGCCATGTGGGAAAGGGTGGTTTTGAGGCTGAAGAGAGCAGGAAAGCCTGCAGCCCCCAGGTGTGTGGGGCTACGCAAGCGGTTCCCAAAGAGCTTTAGAACAAGGCATAGTTTTCCCTGCTGGCTCTTTGGGCGTGGGACCAGCCTCCAGACATATGGCCATTTTTGTGCCTGGCGTGACGCCATGTGGGAAAGGGTGCTTTTGAGGTTGAAGGCAGCAGGAAAGCCTGCAGCCCCCAGGTGTGTGGGGCTACGCAAGCGGTTCCCAAAGAGCTTTAGAACAAGGCATAGTTTTCCCTGCTGGCTCTTTGGGCGTGGGACCAGTCTCCAGACATATGGCCATTTTTGGGCCTGGCGCGGGGCCAAGTGGGAAAAGGCGGTTTGGAGGCTGAAGGCAGCAGGAAAGCCTGCAGCCCCCAGGTGTGTGGGGCTACGCAAGCGGTTCCCAAAGAGCTTTAGAACAAGGCATAGTTTTCCCTGCTGGCTCTTTGGGCGTGGGACCAGTCTCCAGACATATGGCCATTTTTGTGCTTGTCGTGGCGCCATGTGGGAAAGGGTGGTTTTGAGTCTGAAGGCAGCAGGAAAGCCTGCAGCTCTCAGCTGTGTGGGGCTACGCAAGCGGTTCCCAAAGAGCTTTAGAACAAGGCATAGTTTTCCCTGCTGGCTCTTTGGGCGTGGGACCAGTAACAGACATATGGCCATTTTGGGGCCTGGCGAGGCGCCAAGTGGGAAAGGGTGGTTTTGAGGCTGAAGGCAGCAGGAAAGCCTGCAGCCCCCAGGTGTGTGGGGCTACGCAAGCGGTTCCCAAAGAGCTTTAGAACAAGGCATAGTTTTCCCTGCTGGCTCTTTGGGCGTGGGACCAACCTCCAGACATATGGCCATTTATGTACCTGGCGTGACGCCATGTTGAAAAGGGTGGTTTTGAGGCTGAAAGCGAGAGAAAAGCCTGCAGCCCCCAGGTGTGTGGGGCTACGCAAGCGGTTCCCAAAGAGCTTTAGAACAAGGCATAGTTTTCCCTGCTGGCTCTTTTGGCGTGGGACCAATCTCCAGACATATGGCCATTTCTGGGCCTGGCGCGATGCCAAGTGGGAAAGCGTGCTTTTTAGGCTGAAGAGAGCAGGAAAGCCTGCAGCCCCCAGGTGTGTGGGGCTACGCAAGCGGTTCCCAAAGAGCTTTAGAACAAGGCATAGTTTTCCCTGCTGGCTCTTTGGGCGTGGAACCAACCTCCAGACATATGGCCATTTTTGGGCCTGGCGTGACGCCATGTGGAAAAGGGTGCTTCTGAGGTTGGAGGCAGCAGGAAAGCGTGCAGCCCCCAGGTCTGTGGGGCTACGCAAGCGGTTCCCAAAGAGCTTTAGAACAAGGCATAGTTTTCCCTGCTGGCTCTTTGAGCGTGGGACCAACCTCCAGACATATGGCCATTTTTGTGCCTGGCGCGGGGCCAAGTGGGAAAGGGTGGTTTTGAGGCTGAAGGCAGCAGGAAAGCCTGCAGCCCCCAGGTCTGTGGGGTTACGCAAGCGGTTCCCAAAGAGCTTTAGAACAAGGCATAGTTTTCCCTGCTGGCTCTTTGGGCGTGGGACCAGTCTCCAGACATATGGCCATTTTTGTGCCTGGCGTGACGCCATGTGGGAAAGGGTGGTTTTGAGGCTGAAGGCAGCATGAAAGCCTGCAGCCCCCAGGTGTGTGGGGCTACGCAAGCGGTTCCCAAAGAGCTTTAGAACAAGGCATAGTTTTCCCTGCTAGCTCTTTGGGCGTGGGACCAACCTCCAGACATATGGCCATTTTTGGGCCTGGCGCAGCGCCAAGTTGGAAAGGGTGGTTTTGAGGCTGAAAGCGCGAGAAAAGCCTGCAGCCCCCAGTTTCTGTGGGGCTACGCAAGCGGTTCCCAAATAGCTTTAGAACAAGGCATAGTTTTCCCTGCTGGCTCTTTGGGCGTGGGACCAACCTCCAGACATATGGCCATTTTTGTGCCTGGCGTGACGCAGTGTGGGAAAGGGTGGTTTTGAGTCTGAAGGCAGCAGGAAAGCCTGCAGCCCCCAGGTGTGTGGGGCTACGCAAGCGGTTCCCAAAGAGCTTTAGAACAAGGCATAGTTTTCCCTGCTGGCTCTTTGGGCGTGGGACCAGTCTCCAGACATATGGCCATTTTTGGGCCTGGCGCGTCGCCAAGTCGGAAAGGGTTCTTTTGAGGCTGAAGAGAGCAGGAAAGCCTGCAGCCCCCAGGTGTGTGGGGCTACGCAAGCGGTTCCCAAAGAGCTTTAGAACAAGGCATAGTTTTCCCTGCTGGCTCTTTCGGCGTGGGACCAATCTCCAGACATATGGCCATTTCTGGGCCTGGCGCGATGCCAAGTGGGAAAGCGTGCTTTTGAGGCTGAAGAGAGCAGGAAAGCCTGCAGCCCCCAGGTGTGTGGGGCTACGCAAGCGGTTCCCAAAGACCTTTAGAACAAGGCATAGTTTTCCCTGCTGGCTCTTTGGGCGTGGGACCAGTCTCCAGACATATGGCCATTTTTGTGCCTGGCGTGACGCCATGTGGAAAAGGGTGCTTCTGAGGTTGGAGGCAGCAGGAAAGCGTGCAGCCCCCAGGTGTGTGGGGCTACGCAAGCGGTTCCCAAAGAGCTTTAGAACAAGGCATAGTTTTCCCTGCTGGCTCTTTGGGCGTGGCACCAACCTCCAGACATATGGCCATTTTTGTGCCTGGCGTGACGCCATGTGGAAAAGGGTGGTTTGAGGCTGAAGGCAGCAGGAAAGCCTGCAGCCCCCAGGTCTGTGGGGTTACGCAAGCGGTTCCCAAAGAGCTTTAGAACAAGGCATAGTTTTCCCTGCTGGCTCTTTGGGCGTGGGACCAGTCTACAGACATATGGCCATTTTTGGGCCTGGCGTGACGCCATGTGGGAAAGGGTGGTTTTGAGGCTGAAGGCAGCATGAAAGCCTGCAGCCCCCAGGTGTGTGGGGCTATGCAAGAGGTTCCCAAAGAGCTTTAGAACAAGGCATAGTTTTCCCTGCTAGCTCTTTGGGCGTGGGACCAACCTCCAGACATATGGCCATTTTCGGGCCTGGCGCAGCGCCAAGTGGGAAAGGGTGGTTTTGAGGCTGAAAGCGCGAGAAAAGCCTGCAGCCCCCAGTTTCTGTGGGGCTACGCAAGCGGTTCCCAAATAGCTTTAGAACAAGGCATAGTTTTCCCTGCTGGCTCTTTGGGTGTGGGACCAGTCTCCAGACATATGTCCATTTTTGGACCTGGCGTGGCGCCAAGTGGGAAAGGGTGCTTTTGAGGTTGAAGGCAGCAGGAAAGCCTGCAGCCCCCAGGTGTGTGGGGCTACGCAAGCGGTTCCCAAAGAGCTTTAGAACAAGGCATAGATTTCCCTGCTGGCTCTTTGGGCGTGGGACCAGTCTCCAGACATATGGCCATTTTTGTGCCTGGCGTGACGCAGTGTGGGAAAGGGTGGTTTTGAGGCTGAAGGCAGCAGGAAAGCCTGCAGCCCCCAGGTGTGTGGGGCTACGCAAGCGGTTCCCAAAGAGCTTTAGAACAAGGCATAGTTTTCCCTGCTGGCTCTTTGGGCGTGGGACCAACCTCCAGACATATGGCCATTTTTGGGCCTGGCGCGTCGCCAAGTCGGAAAGGGTTCTTTTGAGGCTGAAGAGAGCAGGAAAGCCTGCAGCCCCCAGGTGTGTGGGGCTACGCAAGCGGTTCCCAAAGAGCTTTAGAACAAGGCATAGTTTTCCCTGCTGGCTCTTTGGGCGTGGGACCAACCTCCAGACATATGGCCATTTTTGTGCCTGGTGGAGCGCCAAGTAGGAAAGGGTGGTTTTGAGTCTGAAGGCAGCAGGAAAGCCTGCAGCCCCCAGGTGTGAGGGGCCACGCAAGCGGTTCCCAAAGAGCTTTAGAACAAGGCATAGTTTTTCCTGCTGGCTCTTTGGGCGTGGGACCAGTCTCCAGACATATGGCCATTTTTGTGCCTGGCGTGACGCCATGTGGGAAAGGGTGGTTTTGAGGCTGAAGGCAGCGGGAAAGCCTGCAGCCCCCAGGTGTGTGGGGCCACGCAAGCGGTTCCCAAAGAGCTTTAGAACAAGGCATAGTTTTCCCTGCTGGCTCTTTGGGAAAGGGACCAGTCTCCAGACATATGGCCATTTTTGGGCCTGTCACGATGGCAAGTGGGAAAGGGTGGGTTTGAGGCTGAAGGCAGCAGGAAAGCCTGCAGCCCCCAGGTGTGTGGGGCTACGCAAGCCGTTCCCAAATAGCTTTAGAACAAGGCATAGTTTTCCCTGCTGGCTCTTTGGGCGTGGGACCAACTTCCAGACATATGGCCTTTTTTGTGCCTGGCGGAGCGCCAAGTGGGAAAGCGTGGTTTTGAGGCTGAAGGCAGCAGGAAAGCCTGCAGCCCCCAGGTGTGTGGGGCTACGCAAGCGGTTCCCAAAGAGCTTTAGAACAAGGCATAGTTTTCCCTGCTGGCTCTTTGGGCATGGGACCAGTCTCCAGACATATGGCCATTTTTGGGCCTGGCGCGGCGCCAAGTGGGAAAGCGTGCTTTTGAGGCTGAAGAGAGCAGGAAAGCCTGCAGCCCACAGGTCTGTGGGGCTACGCAATCTGTTCCCAAAGAGCTTTAGAACAAGGCATAGTTTTCCCTGCTGGCTCTTTGGGCGTGGGACCAACCTCCATACATATGGCCATTTTTGGGCCTGGCGCGGGGCCAAGTGGGAAAGGGTGGTTTTGAGGCTGAAGAGAGCAGGAAAGCCTGCAGCCCCCAGGTGTGTGTGGCTACGCAAGCGGTTCCCAAAGAGCTTTAGAACAAGGCATAGTTTTCCCTGCTGGCTCTTTGGGCGTGGGACCAGTCTCCAGACATATGGCCATTTTTGTGCCTGGCGTGACGCCAAGTGGGAAAGGGTGGTTTTGAGGCTGAAGGCAGCAGGAAAGCCTGCAGCCCGCAGGTCTGTGGGGCCACGCAAGCGGTTCCCAAAGAGCTTTAGAACAAGGCATAGTTTTCCCTGCTGGCTCTTTGGGCGTGGGACCAGTCTCCAGACATATGGCCATTTTTGTGCCTGGCGTGACGCCATGTGGAAAAGGGTGCTTCTGAGGTTGGAGGCAGCAGGAAAGCGTGCAGCCCCCAGGTGTGTGGGGCTACGCAAGCGGTTCCCAAAGAGCTTTAGAACAAGGCATAGTTTTCCCTGCTGGCTCTTTGGGCGTGGCACCAACCTCCAGACATATGGCCATTTTTGTGCCTGGCGTGACGCCATGTGGAAAAGGGTGGTTTGAGGCTGAAGGCAGCAGGAAAGCCTGCAGCCCCCAGGTCTGTGGGGTTACGCAAGCGGTTCCCAAAGAGCTTTAGAACAAGGCATAGTTTTCCCTGCTGGCTCTTTGGGCGTGGGACCAGTCTACAGACATATGGCCATTTTTGGGCCTGGCGTGACGCCATGTGGGAAAGGGTGGTTTTGAGGCTGAAGGCAGCATGAAAGCCTGCAGCCCCCAGGTGTGTGGGGCTATGCAAGAGGTTCCCAAAGAGCTTTAGAACAAGGCATAGTTTTCCCTGCTAGCTCTTTGGGCGTGGGACCAACCTCCAGACATATGGCCATTTTCGGGCCTGGCGCAGCGCCAAGTGGGAAAGGGTGGTTTTGAGGCTGAAAGCGCGAGAAAAGCCTGCAGCCCCCAGTTTCTGTGGGGCTACGCAAGCGGTTCCCAAATAGCTTTAGAACAAGGCATAGTTTTCCCTGCTGGCTCTTTGGGTGTGGGACCAGTCTCCAGACATATGTCCATTTTTGGACCTGGCGTGGCGCCAAGTGGGAAAGGGTGCTTTTGAGGTTGAAG
Organism: Chroicocephalus ridibundus; assembly: GCF_963924245.1. Classification (NCBI taxonomy): domain Eukaryota; kingdom Metazoa; phylum Chordata; class Aves; order Charadriiformes; family Laridae; genus Chroicocephalus; species Chroicocephalus ridibundus. The sequence goes on from NW_026961507.1 coordinate 117,563, forward strand.
GCAGCAGGAAAGCCTGCAGCCCCCAGGTGTGTGGGGCTACGCAAGCGGTTCCCAAAGAGCTTTAGAACAAGGCATAGATTTCCCTGCTGGCTCTTTGGGCGTGGGACCAGTCTCCAGACATATGGCCATTTTTGTGCCTGGCGTGACGCAGTGTGGGAAAGGGTGGTTTTGAGGCTGAAGGCAGCAGGAAAGCCTGCAGCCCCCAGGTGTGTGGGGCTACGCAAGCGGTTCCCAAAGAGCTTTAGAACAAGGCATAGTTTTCCCTGCTGGCTCTTTGGGCGTGGGACCAACCTCCAGACATATGGCCATTTTTGGGCCTGGCGCGTCGCCAAGTCGGAAAGGGTTCTTTTGAGGCTGAAGAGAGCAGGAAAGCCTGCAGCCCCCAGGTGTGTGGGGCTACGCAAGCGGTTCCCAAAGAGCTTTAGAACAAGGCATAGTTTTCCCTGCTGGCTCTTTGGGCGTGGCACCAACCTCCAGACATATGGCCATTTTTATGCCTGGTGGAGCGCCAAGTAGGAAAGGGTGGTTTTGAGTCTGAAGGCAGCAGGAAAGCCTGCAGCCCCCAGGTGTGAGGGGCCACGCAAGCGGTTCCCAAAGAGCTTTAGAACAAGGCATAGTTTTCCCTGCTGGCTCTTTGGGCGTGGGACCAGTCTCCAGACATATGGCCATTTTTGTGCCTGGCGTGACGCCATGTGGGAAAGGGTGGTTTTGAGGCTGAAGGCAGCAGGAAAGCCTGCAGCCCCCAGGTGTGTGGGGCCACGCAAGCGGTTCCCAAAGAGCTTTAGAACAAGGCATAGTTTTCCCTGCTGGCTCTTTGGGAAAGGGACCAGTCTCCAGACATATGGCCATTTTTGGGCCTGTCACGATGGCAAGTGGGAAAGGGTGGGTTTGAGGCTGAAGGCAGCAGGAAAGCCTGCAGCCCCCAGGTGTGTGGGGCTACGCAAGCCGTTCCCAAATAGCTTTAGAACAAGGCATAGTTTTCCCTGCTGGCTCTTTGGGCGTGGGACCAACTTCCAGACATATGGCCTTTTTTGTGCCTGGCGGAGCGCCAAGTGGGAAAGCGTGGTTTTGAGGCTGAAGGCAGCAGGAAAGCCTGCAGCCCCCAGGTGTGTGGGGCTACGCAAGCGGTTCCCAAAGAGCTTTAGAACAAGGCATAGTTTTCCCTGCTGGCTCTTTGGGCATGGGACCAGTCTCCAGACATATGGCCATTTTTGGGCCTGGCGCGGCGCCAAGTGGGAAAGCGTGCTTTTGAGGCTGAAGAGAGCAGGAAAGCCTGCAGCCCACAGGTCTGTGGGGCTACGCAATCTGTTCCCAAAGAGCTTTAGAACAAGGCATAGTTTTCCCTGCTGGCTCTTTGGGCGTGGGACCAACCTCCATACATATGGCCATTTTTGGGCCTGGCGCGGGGCCAAGTGGGAAAGGGTGGTTTTGAGGCTGAAGAGAGCAGGAAAGCCTGCAGCCCCCAGGTGTGTGTGGCTACGCAAGCGGTTCCCAAAGAGCTTTAGAACAAGGCATAGTTTTCCCTGCTGGCTCTTTGGGCGTGGGACCAGTCTCCAGACATATGGCCATTTTTGTGCCTGGCGTGACGCCAAGTGGGAAAGGGTGGTTTTGAGGCTGAAGGCAGCAGGAAAGCCTGCAGCCCGCAGGTCTGTGGGGCCACGCAAGGGGTTCCCAAAGAGCTTTAGAACAAGGCATAGTTTTCCCTGCTGGCTCTTTGGGCGTGGGACCAGTCTCCAGACATATGGCCATTTTTGTGCCTGGCGGAGCGCCATGTGGGAAAGGGTGGTTTTGAGGCTGAAGGCAGCAGGAAAGCCTGCAGCCCCCAGGTGTGTGGGGCTACGCAAGCGGTTCCCAAAGAGCTTTAGAACAAGGCATAGTTTTCCCTGCTGGCTCTTTGGGAAAGGGACCAGTCTCCAGAAATATGGCCATTTTTGGGCCTGTCACGATGGCAAGTGGGAAAGGGTGGGTTTGAGGCTGAAGGCAGCAGGAAAGCCTGCAGCCCGCAGGTCTGTGGGGCCACGCAAGCGGTTCCCAAAGAGCTTTAGAACAAGGCATAGTTTTCCCTGCTGGCTCTTTGGGAAAGGGACCAGTCTCCAGAAATATGGCCATTTTTGGGCATGTCACGATGGCAAGTGGGAAAGGGTGGGTTTGAGGCTGAAGGCAGCAGGAAACTCTGCAGCCCCCAGGTGTGTGGGGCTACGCAAGCCGTTCCCAAATAGCTTTAGAACAAGGCATAGTTTTCCCTGCTGGCTCTTTGGGCGTGGGACCAACTTCCAGACATATGGCCTTTTTTGTGCCTGGCGGAGCGCCAAGTGGGAAAGGGTGGTTTTGAGGCTGAAGGCAGCAGGAAAGCCTGCAGCCCCCAGGTGTGTGGGGCTACGCAAGCGGTTCCCAAAGAGCTTTAGAACAAGGCATAGTTTTCCCTGCTGGCTCTTTGGGCATGGGACCAGTCTCCAGACATATGGCCATTTTTGGGCCTGGCGCGGCGCCAAGTGGGAAAGCGTGCTTTTGAGGCTGAAGAGAGCAGGAAAGCCTGCAGCCCACAGGTCTGTGGGGCTACGCAATCTGTTCCCAAAGAGCTTTAGAACAAGGCATAGTTTTCCCTGCTGGCTCTTTGGGCGTGGGACCAACCTCCATACATATGGCCATTTTTGGGCCTGGCGCGGGGCCAAGTGGGAAAGGGTGGTTTTGAGGCTGAAGAGAGCAGGAAAGCCTGCAGCCCCCAGGTGTGTGTGGCTACGCAAGCGGTTCCCAAAGAGCTTTAGAACAAGGCATAGTTTTCCCTGCTGGCTCTTTGGGCGTGGGACCAGTCTCCAGACATATGGCCATTTTTGTGCCTGGCGTGACGCCATGTAGGAAAGGTGGGTTTGAGGCTGAAGGCAGCAGGAAAGCCTGCAGCCCGCAGGTCTGTGGGGCCACGCAAGCGGTTCCCAAAGAGCTTTAGAACAAGGCATAGTTTTCCCTGCTGGCTCTTTGGGCGTGGGACCAGTCTCCAGACATATGGCCATTTTTGTGCCTGGCGGAGCGCCATGTGGGAAAGGGTGGTTTTGAGGCTGAAGGCAGCAGGAAAGCCTGCAGCCCCCAGGTGTGTGGGGCTACGCAAGCGGTTCCCAAAGAGCTTTAGAACAAGGCATAGTTTTCCCTGCTGGCTCTTTGGGCGTGGGACCAGTCTCCAGACATATGGCCATTTTTGTGCCTGGCGGAGCGCCATGTGGGAAAGGGTGGTTTTGAGGCTGAAGAGAGCAGGAAAGCCTGCAGCCCCCAGGTGTGTGGGGCTACGCAAGTGGTTCCCAAAGAGCTTTAGAACAAGGCATATTTTTCCCTGCTGGCTCTTTGGGCGTGGGACCAATCTCCAGACATATGGCCATTTTTGTGCCTGGCGCAGCGCCAAGTGGGAAAGGGTGGTTTTGAGTCTGAAGGCAGCAGGAAAGCCTGCAGCCCCCAGGTGTGTGGGGCTACGCAAGCGGTTCCCAAAGAGCTTTAGAACAAGGCATAGTTTTCCCTGCTGGCTCTTTGGGCGTGGGACCAACCTCCAGACATATGGCCATTTTTGTGCCTGGCGCAGCGCCAAGTGGGAAAGGGTGGTTTTGAGGCTGAAAGCGCGAGAAAAGCCTGCAGCCCCCAGTTTGTGTGGGGCTATGCAAGCGGTTCCCAAAGAGCTTTAGAACAAGGCATAATTTTCCCTGCTGGCTCTTTGAGCGTGGGACCAGTCTCCAGAAATATGGCCATTTTTGTGCCTGGCACGATGCGAAGTGGGAAAGGGTGGTTTTGAGGCTGAAGGCAGCAGGAAAGCCTGCAGCCCCCAGGTGTGTGGGGCTATGCAAGCGGTTCCCAAAGAGCTTTAGAACAAGGCATAGTTTTCCCTGCTGGCTCTTCGGGCGTGGGACCAGCCTCCAGACATATGGCCATTTTTGGGCCTGGCGCGGCGCCAAGTGGGAAAGGGTGGTTTTGAGGCTGAAGGCAGCAGGAAAGCCTGCAGCCCCCAGGTGTGTGGGGCTACGCAAGCGGTTCCCAAAGAGCTTTAGAACAAGGCATAGTTTTCCCTGCTGGCTCTTTGGGCATGGGACCAGTCTCCTGACATATGGCCATTTTTGGGCCTGGCGCGGGGCCAAGTGGGAAAGGGTGGTTTTGAGGCTGAAGGCAGCAGGAAAGCCTGCAGCCCCCAGGTGTGTGGGGCTACGCAAGCGGTTCCCAAAGAGCTTTAGAACAAGGCATAGTTTTCCCTGCTGGTTCTTTGGGCGTGGGACCAGTCTCCAGACATATGGCCATTTTTGTGCCTGGCGGAGCGCCATGTGGGAAAGGGTGGTTTTGAGGCTGAAGGTAGCAGGAAAGCCTGCAGCCCCCAGGTGTGTGGGGCTACGCAAGCGGTTCCCAAAGAGCTTTAGAACAAGGCATAGTTTTCCCTGCTGGCTCTTTGGGCGTGGGACCAACCTCCAGACATATGGCCATTTTTGTGCCTGGCGCAGCGCCAAGTGGGAAAGGGTGGTTTTGAGGTTGAAAGCGCGAGAAAAGCCTGCAGCCCCCAGTTTGTGTGGGGCTATGCAAGCGGTTCCCAAAGAGCTTTAGAACAAGGCATAGTTTTCCCTGCTGGCTCTTTGAGCGTGGGACCAATCTCCAGACATATGGCCATTTTTGTGCCTGGCGCGGCGGCAAGTGGGAAAGCGTGCTTTTGAGGCTGAAGAGAGCAGGAAAGCCTGCAGCCCCCAGGTGTGTGGGGCTACGCAAGCGGTTCCCAAAGAGCTTTAGAACAAGGCATAGTTTTCCCTGCTGGCTCTTTGGGCGTGGGACCAGTCTCCTGACATATGGCCATTTTTGGGCCTGGCGCGGGGCCACGTGGGAAAAGGGTGGTTTTGAGGCTGAAGGCAGCAGGAAAGCCTGCAGCCCCCAGGTGTGTGGGGCTACGCAAGCCGTTCCCAAAGAGCTTTAGAACAAGGCATAGTTTTCCCTGCTGGCTCTTTGGGCGTGGGACCAATCTCCAGACATATGGCCATTTTTGGGCCTGGCGCGTCGCCAAGTCGGAAAGGGTTCTTTTGAGGCTGAAGAGAGCAGGAAAGCCTGCAGCCCCCAGGTGTGTGGGGCCACGCAAGCGGTTCCCAAAGAGCTTTAGAACAAGGCATAGTTTTCCCTGCTGGCTCTTTGGGAAAGGGACCAGTCTCCAGAAATATGGCCATTTTTGGGCCTGTCACGATGGCAAGTGGGAAAGGGTGGGTTTGAGGCTGAAGGCAGCAGGAAAGCCTGCAGCCCGCAGGTCTGTGGGGCCACGCAAGCGGTTCCCAAAGAGATTTAGAACAAGGCATAGTTTTCCCTGCTGGCTCTTTGGGAAAGGGACCAGTCTCCAGAAATATGGCCATTTTTGTGCCTGCCACGATGCGAAGCGGGAAAGGGTGGTTTTGAGGCTGAAGAGAGCAGGAAAGCCTGCAGCCCCCAGGTGTGTGGGGCTACGCAAGCGGTTCCCAAAGAGCTTTAGAACAAGGCATAGTTTTCCCTGCTGGCTCTTTGGGCGTGGGACCAACTTCCAGACATATGGCCTTTTTTGTGCCTGGCGGAGCGCCAAGTGGGAAAGGGTGGTTTTGAGGCTGAAGGCAGCAGGAAAGCCTGCAGCCCCCAGGTGTGTGGGGCTACGCAAGCGGTTCCCAAAGAGCTTTAGAACAAGGCATAGTTTTCCCTGCTGGCTCTTTGGGCATGGGACCAGTCTCCAGACATATGGCCATTTTTGGGCCTGGCGCGGCGCCAAGTGGGAAAGGGTGGTTTTGAGGCTGAAGAGAGCAGGAAAGCCTGCAGCCCCCAGGTGTGTGGGGCTACGCAAGCGGTTCCCAAAGAGCTTTAGAACAAGGCATAGTTTTCCCTGCTGGCTCTTTGGGCGTGGGACCAGTCTCCAGACATATGGCCATTTTTGTGCCTGGCGTGACGCCATGTGGGAAAGGTGGGTTTGAGGCTGAAGGCAGCAGGAAAGCCTGCAGCCCGCAGGTCTGTGGGGCCACGCAAGCGGTTCCCAAAGAGCTTTAGAACAAGGCATAGTTTTCCCTGCTGGCTCTTTGGGCGTGGGACCAGTCTCCAGACTTATGGCCATTTTTGTGCCTGGCGGAGCGCCATGTGGGAAAGGGTGGTTTTGAGGCTGAAGGCAGCAGGAAAGCCTGCAGCCCCCAGGTGTGTGGGGCTACGCAAGCGGTTCCCAAAGAGCTTTAGAACAAGGCATAGTTTTCCCTGCTGGATCTTTGGGCGTGGGACCAACCTTCAGACATATGGCCATTTTTGTGCCTGGCGCAGCGCCAAGTGGGAAAGGGTGGTTTTGAGGCTGAAAGCGCGAGAAAAGCCTGCAGCCCCCAGTTTGTGTGGGGCTATGCAAGCGGTTCCCAAAGAGCTTTAGAACAAGGCATAGTTTTCCCTGCTGGCTCTTTGAGCGTGGGACCAATCTCCAGACATATGGCCATTTTTGTGCCTGGCGCGGCGGCAAGTGGGAAAGCGTGCTTTTGAGGCTGAAGAGAGCAGGAAAGCCTGCAGCCCCCAGGTGTGTGGGGCTACGCAAGCGGTTCCCAAAGAGCTTTAGAACAAGGCATAGTTTTCCCTGCTGGCTCTTTGGGCGTGGGACCAGTCTCCAGACATATGGCCATTTTTGGGCCTGGCGCGGAGCCAAGTGGGAAAAGGTGGTTTTGAGGCTGAAGGCAGCAGGAAAGCCTGCAGCCCCCAGGTGTGTGGGGCTACGCAAGCGGTTCCAAAAGAGCTTTAGAACAAGGCATAGTTTTCCCTGCTGGCTCTTTGGGCATGGGACCAGTCTCCAGAAATATGGCCATTTTTGTGCCTGGCACGATGCGAAGTGGGAAAGGGTGGTTTTGAGGCTGAAGGCAGCAGGAAAGCCTGCAGCCCCCAGGTGTGTGGGGCTATGCAAGCGGTTCCCAAAGAGCTTTAGAACAAGGCATAGTTTTCCCTGCTGGCTCTTCGGGCGTGGGACCAGCCTCCAGACATATGGCCATTTTTGGGCCTGGCGCGGCGCCAAGTGGGAAAGGGTGGTTTTGAGGCTGAAGGCAGCAGGAAAGCCTGCAGCCCCCAGGTGTGTGGGGCTACGCAAGCGGTTCCCAAAGAGCTTTAGAACAAGGCATAGTTTTCCGTGCTGGCTCTTTGGGCATGGGACCAGTCTCCTGACATATGGCCATTTTTGGGCCTGGCGCGGGGCCAAGTGGGAAAGGGTGGTTTTGAGGCTGAAGGCAGCAGGAAAGCCTGCAGCCCCCAGGTGTGTGGGGCTACGCAAGCGGTTCCCAAAGAGCTTTAGAACAAGGCATAGTTTTCCCTGCTGGCTCTTTGGGCGTGGGACCAGTCTCCAGACATATGGCCATTTTTGTGCCTGGCGGAGCGCCATGTGGGAAAGGGTGGTTTTGAGGCTGAAGGTAGCAGGAAAGCCTGCAGCCCCCAGGTGTGTGGGGCTACGCAAGCGGTTCCCAAAGAGCTTTAGAACAAGGCATAGTTTTCCCTGCTGGCTCTTTGGGCGTGGGACCAACCTCCAGACATATGGCCATTTTTGTGCCTGGCGCAGCGCCAAGTGGGAAAGGGTGGTTTTGAGGCTGAAAGCGCGAGAAAAGCCTGCAGCCCCCAGTTTGTGTGGGGCTATGCAAGCGGTTCCCAAAGAGCTTTAGAACAAGGCATAGTTTTCCCTGCTGGCTCTTTGAGCGTGGGACCAATCTCCAGACATATGGCCATTTTTGTGCCTGGCGCGGCGGCAAGTGGGAAAGCGTGCTTTTGAGGCTGAAGAGAGCAGGAAAGCCTGCAGCCCCCAGGTGTGTGGGGCTACGCAAGCGGTTCCCAAAGAGCTTTAGAACAAGGCATAGTTTTCCCTGCTGGCTCTTTGGGCGTGGGACCAGTCTCCTGACATATGGCCATTTTTGGGCCTGGCGCGGGGCCACGTGGGAAAAGGGTGGTTTTGAGGCTGAAGGCAGCAGGAAAGCCTGCAGCCCCCAGGTGTGTGGGGCTACGCAAGCCGTTCCCAAAGAGCTTTAGAACAAGGCATAGTTTTCCCTGCTGGCTCTTTGGGAAAGGGACAAGTCTCCAGAAATATGGCCATTTTTGTGCCTGGCACGATGCAAAGTGGGAAAGGGTGGTTTTGAGTCTGAAGGCAGCAGGAAAGCCTGCAGCCCCCAGGTCTGTGGGGCTACGCAAGCGGTTCCCAAAGAGCTTTAGAACAAGGCATAGTTTTCCCTGCTGGCTCTTTGGGCGTGGGACCAGTCTCCAGACATATGGCCATTTTTGGGCCTGGCGCGGGGCCAAGTTGGAAAGGGTGGTTTTGAGGCTGAAGGCACCAGGAAAGCCTGCAGCCCCCACGTGTGTGGGGCTACGCAAGCGGTTCCCAAAGAGCTTTAGAACAAGGCATAGTTTTCCCTGCTGGCTCTTTGGGCGTGGGACCAGTCTCCAGACATATGGCCATTTTTGAGCCTGGCGTGACGCCATGTGGGAAAGGTGGGTTTGAGGCTGAAGGCAGCAGGAAAGCCTGCAGCCCCCAGGTGTGTGGGGCTACGCAAGCGGTTCCCAAAGAGCTTTAGAACAAGGCATAGTTTTCCCTGCTGGCTCTTTGGGCGTGGAACCAATCTCCAGATATATGGCCATTTTTGTGCCTGGCGCGGGGCCAAGTGGGAAAGGGTGGTTTTGAGGCTGAAGGCAGCAGGAAAGCCTGCAGCCCCCAGGTGTGTGGGGCTACGCAAGCGGTTCCCAAAGAGCTTTAGAACAAGGCATAGTTTTCCCTGCTGGTTCTTTGGGCGTGGGACCAGTCTCCAGACATATGGCCATTTTTGTGCCTGGCGGAGCGCCATGTGGGAAAGGGTGGTTTTGAGGCTGAAGGTAGCAGGAAAGCCTGCAGCCCCCAGGTGTGTGGGGCTACGCAAGCGGTTCCCAAAGAGCTTTAGAACAAGGCATAGTTTTCCCTGCTGGCTCTTTGGGCGTGGGACCAACCTCCAGACATATGGCCATTTTTGTGCCTGGCGCAGCGCCAAGTGGGAAAGGGTGGTTTTGAGGCTGAAAGCGCGAGAAAAGCCTGCAGCCCCCAGTTTGTGTGGGGCTATGCAAGCGGTTCCCAAAGAGCTTTAGAACAAGGCATAGTTTTCCCTGCTGGTTCTTTGGGCGTGGGACCAGTCTCCAGACATATGGCCATTTTTGTGCCTGGCGGAGCGCCATGTGGGAAAGGGTGGTTTTGAGGCTGAAGGTAGCAGGAAAGCCTGCAGCCCCCAGGTGTGTGGGGCTACGCAAGCGGTTCCCAAAGAGCTTTAGAACAAGGCATAGTTTTCCCTGCTGGCTCTTTGGGCGTGGGACCAACCTCCAGACATATGGCCATTTTTGTGCCTGGCGCAGCGCCAAGTGGGAAAGGGTGGTTTTGAGGCTGAAAGCGCGAGAAAAGCCTGCAGCCCCCAGTTTGTGTGGGGCTATGCAAGCGGTTCCCAAAGAGCTTTAGAACAAGGCATAGTTTTCCCTGCTGGCTCTTTGAGCGTGGGACCAATCTCCAGACATATGGCCATTTTTGTGCCTGGCGCGGCGGCAAGTGGGAAAGCGTGCTTTTGAGGCTGAAGAGAGCAGGAAAGCCTGCAGCCCCCAGGTGTGTGGGGCTACGCAAGCGGTTCCCAAAGAGCTTTAGAACAAGGCATAGTTTTCCCTGCTGGCTCTTTGGGCGTGGGACCAGTCTCCTGACATATGGCCATTTTTGGGCCTGGCGCGGGGCCACGTGGGAAAAGGGTGGTTTTGAGGCTGAAGGCAGCAGGAAAGCCTGCAGCCCCCAGGTGTGTGGGGCTACGCAAGCCGTTCCCAAAGAGCTTTAGAACAAGGCATAGTTTTCCCTGCTGGCTCTTTGGGAAAGGGACAAGTCTCCAGAAATATGGCCATTTTTGTGCCTGGCACGATGCAAAGTGGGAAAGGGTGGTTTTGAGTCTGAAGGCAGCAGGAAATCCTGCAGCCCCCACGTGTGTGGGGCTACGCAAGCGGTTCCCAAAGAGCTTTAGAACAAGGCATAGTTTTCCCTGCTGGCTCTTTGGGCGTGGAACCAATCTCCAGATATATGGCCATTTTTGTGCCTGGCACGGCGCCATGTGCGAAAGGGTTGTTTTGAGGCTGAAGGCAGCAGGAAAGCCTGCAGCCCCCAGGTGTGTTGGGCTACGCAAGCGGTTCCCAAAGAGCTTTAGAACAAGGCATAGTTTTCCCTGCTGGCTCTTTGGGCGTGGGACCAATCTTCAGACATATGGCCATTTTTGGGCCTGGCGGGGCGCCAATTGCGAAAGGTTTCTTTTGAGGCTGAAGGCAGCAGGAAAGCCTGCAGCCCCCAGGTGTGTGGGGCTACGCAAGCGGTTCCCAAAGAGCTTTAGAACAAGGCATAGTTTTCCCTGCTGGCTCTTTGGGCGTGGGACCAACCTCCAGACATATGGCCATTTTTGGGCCTGGCGCGGGGCCAAGTGGGAAAAGGTGGTTTGGAGGCTGAAGGCAGCAGGAAAGCCTGCAGCCCCCAGGTCTGTGGGGCTACGCAAGCGGTTCCAAAAGAGCTTTAGAACAAGGCATAGTTTTCCCTGCTGGCTCTTCGGGCGTGGGACCAGCCTCCAGAAATATGGCCATTTTTGTGCCTGGCACGATGCGAAGTGGGAAAGGGTGGTTTTGAGGCTGAAGGCAGCAGGAAAGCCTGCAGCCCCCAGGTGTGTGGGGCTACGCAAGCGGTTCCCAAAGAGCTTTAGAACAAGGCATATTTTTCCGTGCTGGCTCTTTGGGCATGGGACCAGTCTCCTGACATATGGCCATTTTTGGGCCTGGCGCGGGGCCAAGTGGGAAAGGGTGGTTTTGAGGCTGAAGGCAGCAGGAAAGCCTGCAGCCCCCAGGTGTGTGGGGCTACGCAAGCGGTTCCCAAAGAGCTTTAGAACAAGGCATAGTTTTCCCTGCTGGCTCTTTGGGCGTGGGACCAGTCTCCAGACATATGGCCATTTTTGTGCCTGGCGGAGCGCCATGTGGGAAAGGGTGGTTTTGAGGCTGAAGAGAGCAGGAAAGCCTGCAGCCCCCAGGTGTGTGGGGCTACGCAAGCGGTTCCCAAAGAGCTTTAGAACAAGGCATAGTTTTCCCTGCTGGCTCTTTGGGCGTGGGACCATTCTCCAGACATATGGCCATTTTTGTGCCTGGCGCAGCGCCAAGTGGGAAAAGGTGGTTTTGAGTCTGAAGGCAGCAGGAAAGCCTGCAGCCCCCAGGTGTGTGGGGCTACGCAAGCGGTTCCCAAAGAGCTTTAGAACAAGACATAGTTTTCCCTGCTGGCTCTTTGGGCGTGGGACCAACCTCCAGACATATGGCCATTTTTGTGCCTGGCGCAGCGCCAAGTGGGAAAGGGTGGTTTTGAGGCTGAAAGCGCGAGAAAAGCCTGCAGCCCCCAGTTTGTGTGGGGCTATGCAAGCGGTTCCCTAAGAGCTTTAGAACAAGGCATAGTTTTCCCTGCTGGCTCTTTGAGCGTGGAACCAATCTCCAGACATATGGCCATTTTTGTGCCTGGCGCGGCGGCAAGTGGGAAAGAGTGCTTTTGAGGCTGAAGAGAGCAGGAAAGCCTGCAGCCCCCACGTGTGTGGGGCTACGCAAGCGGTTCCCAAAGAGCTTTAGAACAAGGCATAGTTTTCCCTGCTGGCTCTTTGGGCGTGGGACCATTCTCCAGACATATGGCCATTTTTGGGCCATGCGCGGGGCCACGTGGGAAAAGGTGGTTTGGAGGCTGAAGGCAGCAGGAAAGCCTGCAGCCCCCAGGTGTGTGGGGCTACGCAAGCGGTTCCCAAAGAGCTTTAGAACAAGGCATAGTTTTCCCTGCTGGCTCTTTGGGCGTGGGACCAGTGTCCAGACATATGGCCATTTTTGTGCCTGGCGCGGGGCCAAGTTGGAAAGGGTGGTTTTGAGGCTGAAGGCAGCAGGAAATCCTGCAGCCCCCACATGTGTGGGGCTACGCAAGCGGTTCCCAAAGAGCTTTAGAACAAGGCATAGTTTTCCCTGCTGGCTCTTTGGGCGTGGAACCAATCTTCAGACATATGGCCATTTTTGGGCCTGGCGGGGCGCCAATTGCGAAAGGTTTCTTTTGAGGCTGAAGGCAGCAGGAAAGCCTGCAGCCCCCAGGTCTGTGGGGCTACGCAAGCGGTTCCCAAAGAGCTTTAGAACAAGGCATAGTTTTCCCTGCTGGCTCTTTGGGCGTGGGACCAACCTCCAGACATATGGCCATTTTTGGGCCTGGCGTAACGCCATGTGGAAAAGGGTGTGCTTTTGAGGTTGAAGGCAGCAGGAAAGCCTGCAGCCCCCAGGTCTGTGGGGCTACGCAAGCGGTTCTCAAAGAGCTTTAGAACAAGGCATAGTTTTCCCTGCTGGCTCTTTGGGCATGGGACCAACCTCCAGACATATGGCCATTTTTGGGCCTGGCGCAGCGCCAAGTGGGAAAGTGTTGTTTTGAAGTTGAAGGCAGCAGGAAAGCCTGCAGCCCCCAGGTGTGTGGGGCTACGCAAGCAGTTCCCAAAGAGCTTTAGAACAAGGCATAGTTTTCCCTGCTGGCTCTTTGGGCGTGGGACCAATCTTCAGACATATGGCCATTTTTGAGCCTGGCGCGTCGCCAATTGCAAAAGGATTCTTTTGAGGCTGAAGAGAGCAGGAAAGCCTGCAGCCCCCAGGTCTGTGGGGCCACGCAAGCGGTTCCCAAAGAGCTTTAGAACAAGGCATATTTTTCCCTGCTGGCTCTTTGGGCGGGGGACCAACCTCCAGACATATGGCCATTTTTCTGCCTGCCGTGACGCCATGTGGAAAAGAGTGCTTTTGAGGTTGAAGGCGGCAGGAAAGCCTGCAGCCCCCAGGTGTGTGGGGCTACGCAAGCGGTGCCCAAAGAGCTTTAGAACAAGGCATAGTTTTCCCTGCTGGCTCTTTGGGCGTGGGACCAGTCTCCAGACATATGGCCATTTTTGGGCCTGGCTTGGCGCCAAGTGGGAAATGGTGGTTTTGAGGCTGAAGGCAGCAGGAAAGCCTGCAGCCCCCAGGTCTGTGGGGCTACGCAAGCGGTTCCCAAAGAGCTTTAGAACAAGGCATAGTTTTCCCTGCTGGCTCTTTAGGCGTGGGACCAACCTCCAGACATATGGCCATTTTTGTGCCTGGCACGGCGCCATGTGGGAAAGGGTGGTTTTGAGGCTGAAGAGAGCAGGAAAGCCTGCAGCCCCCAGGTGTGTGGGGCTACGCAAGCGGTTCCCAAAGAGCTTTAGAACAAGGCATAGTTTTCCCTGCTGGCTCTTTGGGCATGGGACCAATCTCCAGAAATATGGCCATTTTTGTGCCTGGCACGATGCGAAGTGGGAAAGGGTGGTTTTGAGGCTGAAGGCAGCAGGAAAGCCTGCAGCCCCCAGGTGTGTGGGGCTATGCAAGCGGTTCCCAAAGAGCTTTAGAACAAGGCATAGTTTTCCCTGCTGGCTCTTCGGGCGTGGGACCAGCCTCCAGACATATGGCCATTTTTGGGCCTGGCGCGGCGCCAAGTGGGAAAGGGTGGTTTTGAGGCTGAAGGCAGCAGGAAAGCCTGCAGCCCCCAGGTGTGTGGGGCTACGCAAGCGGTTCCCAAAGAGCTTTAGAACAAGGCATAGTTTTCCGTGCTGGCTCTTTGGGCATGGGACCAGTCTCCTGACATATGGCCATTTCTGGGCCTGGCGCGGGGCCAAGTGGGAAAGGGTGGTTTTGAGGCTGAAGGCAGCAGGAAAGCCTGCAGCCCCCAGGTGTGTGGGGCTACGCAAGCGGTTCCCAAAGAGCTTTAGAACAAGGCATAGTTTTCCCTGCTTGTTCTTTGGGCGTGGGACCAATCTCCAGACATATGGCCATTTTTGTGCCTGGCGGAGCGCCATGTGGGAAAGGGTGGTTTTGAGGCTGAAGGTAGCAGGAAAGCCTGCAGCCCCCAGGTGTGTGGGGCTACGCAAGCGGTTCCCAAAGAGCTTTAGAACAAGGCATAGTTTTCCCTGCTGGCTCTTTGGGCGTGGGACCAACCTCCAGACATATGGCCATTTTTGTGCCTGGCGCAGCGCCAAGTGGGAAAGGGTGGTTTTGAGGCTGAAAGCGCGAGAAAAGCCTGCAGCCCCCAGTTTGTGTGGGGCTATGCAAGCGGTTCCCAAAGAGCTTTAGAACAAGGCATAGTTTTCCCTGCTGGCTCTTTGAGCGTGGGACCAATCTCCAGACATATGGCCATTTTTGTGCCTGGCGCGGCGGCAAGTGGGAAAGCGTGCTTTTGAGGCTGAAGAGAGCAGGAAAGCCTGCAGCCCCCAGGTGTGTGGGGCTACGCAAGCGGTTCCCAAAGAGCTTTAGAACAAGGCATAGTTTTCCCTGCTGGCTCTTTGGGCGTGGGACCAGTCTCCTGACATATGGCCATTTTTGGGCCTGGCGCGGGGCCACGTGGGAAAAGGGTGGTTTTGAGGCTGAAGGCAGCAGGAAAGCCTGCAGCCCCTAGGTGTGTGGGGCTACGCAAGCCGTTCCCAAAGAGCTTTAGAACAAGGCATAGTTTTCCCTGCTGGCTCTTTGGGAAAGGGACAAGTCTCCAGAAATATGGCCATTTTTGTGCCTGGCACGATGCAAAGTGGGAAAGGGTGGTTTTGAGTCTGAAGGCAGCAGGAAAGCCTGCAGCCCCCAGGTCTGTGGGGCTACGCAAGCGGTTCCCAAAGAGCTTTAGAACAAGGCATAGTTTTCCCTGCTGGCTCTTTGGGCGTGGGACCAGTCTCCAGACATATGGCCATTTTTGGGCCTGGCGCGGGGCCAAGTTGGAAAGGGTGGTTTTGAGGCTGAAGGCACCAGGAAATCCTGCAGCCCCCACGTGTGTGGGGCTACGCAAGCGGTTCCCAAAGAGGTTTAGAACAAGGCATAGTTTTCCCTGCTGGCTCTTTGGGCGTGGAACCAATCTCCAGATATATGGCCATTTTTGTGCCTGGCACGGCGCCATGTGCGAAAGGGTTGTTTTGAGGCTGAAGGCAGCAGGAAAGCCTGCAGCCCCCAGGTGTGTGGGGCTATGCAAGTAGTTCCCAAAGAGCTTTAGAACAAGGCATAGTTTTCCCTGCTGGCTCTTTGGGCGTGGGACCAATCTTCAGACATATGGCCATTTTTGGGCCTGGCGGGGCGCCAATTGCGAAAGGTTTCTTTTGAGGCTGAAGGCAGCAGGAAAGCCTGCAGCCCGCAGGTGTGTGGGGCTACGCAAGCGGTTCCCAAAGAGCTTTAGAACAAGGCATAGTTTTCCCTGCTGGCTCTTTGGGTGTGGGACCAACCTCCAGACATATGGCCATTTTTGGGCCTGGCGCGGGGCCAAGTGGGAAAAGGTGGTTTGGAGGCTGAAGGCAGCAGGAAAGCCTGCAGCCCCCAGGTGTGTGGGGCTACGCAAGCGGTTCCAAAAGAGCTTTAGAACAAGGCATAGTTTTCCCTGCTGGCTCTTTGGGAAAGGGACAAGTCTCCAGAAATATGGCCATTTTTGTGCCTGGCACGATGCGAAGTGGGAAAGGGTGGTTTTGAGGCTGAAAGCGCGAGAAAAGCCTGCAGCCCCCAGTTTGTGTGGGGCTATGCAAGCGGTTCCCAAAGAGCTTTAGAACAAGGCATAGTTTTCCCTGCTGGCTCTTTGAGCGTGGGACCAATCTCCAGACATATGGCCATTTTTGTGCCTGGCGCGGCGGCAAGTGGGAAAGCGTGCTTTTGAGGCTGAAGAGAGCAGGAAAGCCTGCAGCCCCCAGGTGTGTGGGGCTACGCAAGCGGTTCCCAAAGAGCTTTAGAACAAGGCATAATTTTCCCTGCTGGCTCTTTGGGCGTGGGACCAGTCTCCTGACATATGGCCATTTTTGGGCCTGGCGCGGGGCCACGTGGGAAAAGGGTGGTTTTGAGGCTGAAGGCAGCAGGAAAGCCTGCAGCCCCTAGGTGTGTGGGGCTACGCAAGCCGTTCCCAAAGAGCTTTAGAACAAGGCATAGTTTTCCCTGCTGGCTCTTTGGGAAAGGGACAAGTCTCCAGAAATATGGCCATTTTTGTGCCTGGCACGATGCAAAGTGGGAAAGGGTGGTTTTGAGTCTGAAGGCAGCAGGAAAGCCTGCAGCCCCCAGGTCTGTGGGGCTACGCAAGCGGTTCCCAAAGAGCTTTAGAACAAGGCATAGTTTTCCCTGCTGGCTCTTTGGGCGTGGGACCAGTCTCCAGACATATGGCCATTTTTGGGCCTGGCGCGGGGCCAAGTTGGAAAGGGTGGTTTTGAGGCTGAAGGCACCAGGAAATCCTGCAGCCCCCACGTGTGTGGGGCTACGCAAGCGGTTCCCAAAGAGCTTTAGAACAAGGCATAGTTTTCCCTGCTGGCTCTTTGGGCGTGGAACCAATCTCCAGATATATGGCCATTTTTGTGCCTGGCACGGCGCCATGTGCGAAAGGGTTGTTTTGAGGCTGAAGGCAGCAGGAAAGCCTGCAGCCCCCAGGTGTGTGGGGCTATGCAAGTAGTTCCCAAAGAGCTTTAGAACAAGGCATAGTTTTCCCTGCTGGCTCTTTGGGCGTGGGACCAATCTTCAGACATATGGCCATTTTTGGGCCTGGCGGGGCGCCAATTGCGAAAGGTTTCTTTTGAGGCTGAAGGCAGCAGGAAAGCCTGCAGCCCGCAGGTGTGTGGGGCTACGCAAGCGGTTCCCAAAGAGCTTTAGAACAAGGCATAGTTTTCCCTGCTGGCTCTTTGGGTGTGGGACCAACCTCCAGACATATGGCCATTTTTGGGCCTGGCGCGGGGCCAAGTGGGAAAAGGTGGTTTGGAGGCTGAAGGCAGCAGGAAAGCCTGCAGCCCCCAGGTGTGTGGGGCTACGCAAGCGGTTCCAAAAGAGCTTTAGAACAAGACATAGTTTTCCCTGCTGGCTCTTTGGGAAAGGGACAAGTCTCCAGAAATATGGCCATTTTTGTGCCTGGCACGATGCGAAGTGGGAAAGGGTGGTTTTGAGGCTGAAGGCAGCAGGAAAGCCTGCAGCCCCCACGTGTGTGGGGCTACGCAAGCGGTTCCCAAAGAGCTTTAGAACAAGGCATAGTTTTCCCTGCTGGCTCTTCGGGCGTGGGACCATTCTCCAGACATATGGCCATTTTTGTGCCTGGCGCGGCGCCAACTGGGAAAGGGTGGTTTTGAGGCTGAAGGCAGCAGGAAAGCCTGCAGCCCCCAGGTGTGTGGGGCTACGCAAGCGGTTCCCAAAGAGCTTTAGAACAAGGCATATTTTTCCGTGCTGGCTCTTTGGGCATGGGACCAGTCTCCTGACATATGGCCATTTTTGGGCCTGGCGCGGGGCCAAGTGGGAAAGGGTGGTTTTGAGGCTGAAGGCAGCAGGAAAGCCTGCAGCCCCCAGGTGTGTGGGGCTACGCAAGCGGTTCCCAAAGAGCTTTAGAACAAGGCATAGTTTTCCCTGCTGGCTCTTTGGGCGTGGGACCAGTCTCCTGACATATGGCCATTTTTGGGCCTGGCGGAGCGCCATGTGGGAAAGGGTGGTTTTGAGGCTGAAGAGAGCAGGAAAGCCTGCAGCCCCCAGGTGTGTGGGGCTACGCAAGCGGTTCCCAAAGAGCTTTAGAACAAGACATAGTTTTCCCTGCTGGCTCTTTGGGCGTGGGACCATTCTCCAGACATATGGCCATTTTTGTGCCTGGCGCGATGCCAAGTGGGAAAGGGTGGTTTTGAGGCTGAAAGCGCGAGAAAAGCCTGCAGCCCCCAGTTTGTGTGGGGCTATGCAAGCGGTTCCCTAAGAGCTTTAGAACAAGGCATAGTTTTCCCTGCTGGCTCTTTGAGCGTGGGACCAATCTCCAGACATATGGCCATTTTTGTGCCTGGCGCGGCGGCAAGTGGGAAAGAGTGCTTTTGAGGCTGAAGAGAGCAGGAAAGCCTGCAGCCCCCAGGTGTGTGGGGCTACGCAAGCGGTTCCCAAAGAGCTTTAGAACAAGGCATAGTTTTCCCTGCTGGCTCTTTGGGCGTGGGACCATTCTCCAGACATATGGCCATTTTTGGGCCTGGCGCGGGGCCACGTGGGAAAAGGTGGTTTGGAGGCTGAAGGCAGCAGGAAAGCCTGCAGCCCCCAGGTGTGTGGGGCTACGCAAGCGGTTCCCAAAGAGCTTTAGAACAAGGCATAGTTTTCCCTGCTGGCTCTTTGGGCGTGGGACCAGTGTCCAGACATATGGCCATTTTTGGGCCTGGCGCGGGGCCAAGTGGGAAAGGGTGGTTTTGAGGCTGAAGGCAGCAGGAAATCCTGCAGCCCCCACATGTGTGGGGCTACGCAAGCGGTTCCCAAAGAGCTTTAGAACAAGGCATAGTTTTCCCTGCTGGCTCTTTGGGCGTGGAACCAATCTTCAGACATATGGCCATTTTTGGGCCTGGCGGGGCGCCAATTGCGAAAGGTTTCTTTTGAGGCTGAAGGCAGCAGGAAAGCCTGCAGCCCCCAGGTCTGTGGGGCTACGCAAGCGGTTCCCAAAGAGCTTTAGAACAAGGCATAGTTTTCCCTGCTGGCTCTTTGGGCGTGGGACCAACCTCCAGACATATGGCCATTTTTGGGCCTGGCGTAACGCCATGTGGAAAAGGGTGTGCTTTTGAGGTTGAAGGCAGCAGGAAAGCCTGCAGCCCCCAGGTCTGTGGGGCTACGCAAGCGGTTCTCAAAGAGCTTTAGAACAAGGCATAGTTTTCCCTGCTGGCTCTTTGGGCATGGGACCAACCTCCAGACATATGGCCATTTTTGGGCCTGGCGCAGCGCCAAGTGGGAAAGTGTTGTTTTGAAGTTGAAGGCAGCAGGAAAGCCTGCAGCCCCCAGGTGTGTGGGGCTACGCAAGCAGTTCCCAAAGAGCTTTAGAACAAGGCATAGTTTTCCCTGCTGGCTCTTTGGGCGTGGGACCAATCTTCAGACATATGGCCATTTTTGGGCCTGGCGCGTCGCCAATTGCAAAAGGATTCTTTTGAGGCTGAAGAGAGCAGGAAAGCCTGCAGCCCCCAGGTCTGTGGGGCCACGCAAGCGGTTCCCAAAGAGCTTTAGAACAAGGCATATTTTTCCCTGCTGGCTCTTTGGGCGTGGGACCAACCTCCAGACATATGGCCATTTTTCTGCCTGCCGTGACGCCATGTGGAAAAGAGTGCTTTTGAGGTTGAAGGCGGCAGGAAAGCCTGCAGCCCCCAGGTGTGTGGGGCTACGCAAGCGGTGCCCAAAGAGCTTTAGAACAAGGCATAGTTTTCCCTGCTGGCTCTTTGGGCGTGGGACCAGTCTCCAGACATATGGCCATTTTTGGGCCTGGCTTGGCGCCAAGTGGGAAATGGTGGTTTTGAGGCTGAAGGCAGCAGGAAAGCCTGCAGCCCCCAGGTCTGTGGGGCTACGCAAGCGGTTCCCAAAGAGCTTTAGAACAAGGCATAGTTTTCCCTGCTGGCTCTTTGGGCGTGGGACCAGTCTCCAGACATATGGCCATTTTTGTGCCTGGCGTGACGCCATGTGGGAAAGGGTGCTTTTGAGCTTGAAGGCAGCAGGAAAGCCTGCAGCCCCCAGGTGTGTGGGGCTACGCAAGCGGTTCCCAAAGAGCTTTAGAACAAGGCATAGTTTTCCCTGCTGGCTCTTTGGGCGTGGGACCAGTCTTCAGACATATGGCCATTTTTGGGCCTGGCGGGGCGCCAATTGCGAAAGGTTTCTTTTGAGGCTGAAGAGAGCAGGAAAGCCTGCAGCCCGCAGGTGTGTGGGGCTACGCAAGCGGTTCCCAAAGAGCTTTAGAACAAGGCATAGTTTTCCCTGCTGGCTCTTTGGGCGTGGGACCAACCTCCAGACATATGGCCATTTTTGGGCCTGGCGCGGGGCCAAGTGGGAAAAGGTGGTTTGGAGGCTGAAGGCAGCAGGAAAGCCTGCAGCCCCCAGGTGTGTGGGGCTACGCAAGCGGTTCCAAAAGAGCTTTAGAACAAGACATAGTTTTCCCTGCTGGCTCTTTGGGAAAGGGACAAGTCTCCAGAAATATGGCCATTTTTGTGCCTGGCACAATGCGAAGTGGGAAAGGGTGGTTTTGAGGCTGAAAGCGCGAGAAAAGCCTGCAGCCCCCAGTTTGTGTGGGGCTATGCAAGCGGTTCCCAAAGAGCTTTAGAACAAGGCATAGTTTTCCCTGCTGGCTCTTTGAGCGTGGGACCAATCTCCAGACATATGGCCATTTTTGTGCCTGGCGCGGCGGCAAGTGGGAAAGCGTGCTTTTGAGGCTGAAGAGAGCAGGAAAGCCTGCAGCCCCCAGGTGTGTGGGGCTACGCAAGCGGTTCCCAAAGAGCTTTAGAACAAGGCATAGTTTTCCCTGCTGGCTCTTTGGGCGTGGGACCAGTCTCCTGACATATGGCCATTTTTGGGCCTGGCGCGGGGCCACGTGGGAAAAGGGTGGTTTTGAGGCTGAAGGCAGCAGGAAAGCCTGCAGCCCCCAGGTCTGTGGGGCTACGCAAGCCGTTCCCAAAGAGCTTTAGAACAAGGCATAGTTTTCCCTGCTGGCTCTTTGGGCGTGGGACCAGTCTCCAGACATATGGCCATTTTTGGGCCTGGCGCGGGGCCAAGTTGGAAAGGGTGGTTTTGAGGCTGAAGGCACCAGGAAATCCTGCAGCCCCCACGTGTGTGGGGCTACGCAAGCGGTTCCCAAAGAGCTTTAGAACAAGGCATAGTTTTCCCTGCTGGCTCTTTGGGCGTGGAACCAATCTCCAGATATATGGCCATTTTTGTGCCTGGCACGGCGCCATGTGCGAAAGGGTTGTTTTGAGGCTGAAGGCAGCAGGAAAGCCTGCAGCCCCCAGGTGTGTGGGGCTATGCAAGTAGTTCCCAAAGAGCTTTAGAACAAGGCATAGTTTTCCCTGCTGGCTCTTTGGGCGTGGGACCAATCTTCAGACATATGGCCATTTTTGGGCCTGGCGGGGCGCCAATTGCGAAAGGTTTCTTTTGAGGCTGAAGGCAGCAGGAAAGCCTGCAGCCCGCAGGTGTGTGGGGCTACGCAAGCGGTTCCCAAAGAGCTTTAGAACAAGGCATAGTTTTCCCTGCTGGCTCTTTGGGTGTGGGACCAACCTCCAGACATATGGCCATTTTTGGGCCTGGCGCGGGGCCAAGTGGGAAAAGGTGGTTTGGAGGCTGAAGGCAGCAGGAAAGCCTGCAGCCCCCAGGTGTGTGGGGCTACGCAAGCGGTTCCAAAAGAGCTTTAGAACAAGACATAGTTTTCCCTGCTGGCTCTTTGGGAAAGGGACAAGTCTCCAGAAATATGGCCATTTTTGTGCCTGGCACGATGCGAAGTGGGAAAGGGTGGTTTTGAGGCTGAAGGCAGCAGGAAAGCCTGCAGCCCCCACGTGTGTGGGGCTACGCAAGCGGTTCCCAAAGAGCTTTAGAACAAGGCATAGTTTTCCCTGCTGGCTCTTCGGGCGTGGGACCATTCTCCAGACATATGGCCATTTTTGTGCCTGGCGCGGCGCCAACTGGGAAAGGGTGGTTTTGAGGCTGAAGGCAGCAGGAAAGCCTGCAGCCCCCAGGTGTGTGGGGCTACGCAAGCGGTTCCCAAAGAGCTTTAGAACAAGGCATATTTTTCCGTGCTGGCTCTTTGGGCATGGGACCAGTCTCCTGACATATGGCCATTTTTGGGCCTGGCGCGGGGCCAAGTGGGAAAGGGTGGTTTTGAGGCTGAAGGCAGCAGGAAAGCCTGCAGCCCCCAGGTGTGTGGGGCTACGCAAGCGGTTCCCAAAGAGCTTTAGAACAAGGCATAGTTTTCCCTGCTGGCTCTTTGGGCGTGGGACCAGTCTCCTGACATATGGCCATTTTTGGGCCTGGCGGAGCGCCATGTGGGAAAGGGTGGTTTTGAGGCTGAAGAGAGCAGGAAAGCCTGCAGCCCCCAGGTGTGTGGGGCTACGCAAGCGGTTCCCAAAGAGCTTTAGAACAAGACATAGTTTTCCCTGCTGGCTCTTTGGGCGTGGGACCATTCTCCAGACATATGGCCATTTTTGTGCCTGGCGCGATGCCAAGTGGGAAAGGGTGGTTTTGAGGCTGAAAGCGCGAGAAAAGCCTGCAGCCCCCAGTTTGTGTGGGGCTATGCAAGCGGTTCCCTAAGAGCTTTAGAACAAGGCATAGTTTTCCCTGCTGGCTCTTTGAGCGTGGGACCAATCTCCAGACATATGGCCATTTTTGTGCCTGGCGCGGCGGCAAGTGGGAAAGAGTGCTTTTGAGGCTGAAGAGAGCAGGAAAGCCTGCAGCCCCCAGGTGTGTGGGGCTACGCAAGCGGTTCCCAAAGAGCTTTAGAACAAGGCATAGTTTTCCCTGCTGGCTCTTTGGGCGTGGGACCATTCTCCAGACATATGGCCATTTTTGGGCCTGGCGCGGGGCCACGTGGGAAAAGGTGGTTTGGAGGCTGAAGGCAGCAGGAAAGCCTGCAGCCCCCAGGTGTGTGGGGCTACGCAAGCGGTTCCCAAAGAGCTTTAGAACAAGGCATAGTTTTCCCTGCTGGCTCTTTGGGCGTGGGACCAGTGTCCAGACATATGGCCATTTTTGGGCCTGGCGCGGGGCCAAGTGGGAAAGGGTGGTTTTGAGGCTGAAGGCAGCAGGAAATCCTGCAGCCCCCACATGTGTGGGGCTACGCAAGCGGTTCCCAAAGAGCTTTAGAACAAGGCATAGTTTTCCCTGCTGGCTCTTTGGGCGTGGAACCAATCTTCAGACATATGGCCATTTTTGGGCCTGGCGGGGCGCCAATTGCGAAAGGTTTCTTTTGAGGCTGAAGGCAGCAGGAAAGCCTGCAGCCCCCAGGTCTGTGGGGCTACGCAAGCGGTTCCCAAAGAGCTTTAGAACAAGGCATAGTTTTCCCTGCTGGCTCTTTGGGCGTGGGACCAACCTCCAGACATATGGCCATTTTTGGGCCTGGCGTAACGCCATGTGGAAAAGGGTGTGCTTTTGAGGTTGAAGGCAGCAGGAAAGCCTGCAGCCCCCAGGTCTGTGGGGCTACGCAAGCGGTTCTCAAAGAGCTTTAGAACAAGGCATAGTTTTCCCTGCTGGCTCTTTGGGCATGGGACCAACCTCCAGACATATGGCCATTTTTGGGCCTGGCGCAGCGCCAAGTGGGAAAGTGTTGTTTTGAAGTTGAAGGCAGCAGGAAAGCCTGCAGCCCCCAGGTGTGTGGGGCTACGCAAGCAGTTCCCAAAGAGCTTTAGAACAAGGCATAGTTTTCCCTGCTGGCTCTTTGGGCGTGGGACCAATCTTCAGACATATGGCCATTTTTGGGCCTGGCGCGTCGCCAATTGCAAAAGGATTCTTTTGAGGCTGAAGAGAGCAGGAAAGCCTGCAGCCCCCAGGTCTGTGGGGCCACGCAAGCGGTTCCCAAAGAGCTTTAGAACAAGGCATATTTTTCCCTGCTGGCTCTTTGGGCGTGGGACCAACCTCCAGACATATGGCCATTTTTCTGCCTGCCGTGACGCCATGTGGAAAAGAGTGCTTTTGAGGTTGAAGGCGGCAGGAAAGCCTGCAGCCCCCAGGTGTGTGGGGCTACGCAAGCGGTGCCCAAAGAGCTTTAGAACAAGGCATAGTTTTCCCTGCTGGCTCTTTGGGCGTGGGACCAGTCTCCAGACATATGGCCATTTTTGGGCCTGGCTTGGCGCCAAGTGGGAAATGGTGGTTTTGAGGCTGAAGGCAGCAGGAAAGCCTGCAGCCCCCAGGTCTGTGGGGCTACGCAAGCGGTTCCCAAAGAGCTTTAGAACAAGGCATAGTTTTCCCTGCTGGCTCTTTGGGCGTGGGACCAGTCTCCAGACATATGGCCATTTTTGTGCCTGGCGTGACGCCATGTGGGAAAGGGTGCTTTTGAGCTTGAAGGCAGCAGGAAAGCCTGCAGCCCCCAGGTGTGTGGGGCTACGCAAGCGGTTCCCAAAGAGCTTTAGAACAAGGCATAGTTTTCCCTGCTGGCTCTTTGGGCGTGGGACCAGTCTTCAGACATATGGCCATTTTTGGGCCTGGCGGGGCGCCAATTGCGAAAGGTTTCTTTTGAGGCTGAAGAGAGCAGGAAAGCCTGCAGCCCGCAGGTGTGTGGGGCTACGCAAGCGGTTCCCAAAGAGCTTTAGAACAAGGCATAGTTTTCCCTGCTGGCTCTTTGGGCGTGGGACCAACCTCCAGACATATGGCCATTTTTGGGCCTGGCGCGGGGCCAAGTGGGAAAAGGTGGTTTGGAGGCTGAAGGCAGCAGGAAAGCCTGCAGCCCCCAGGTGTGTGGGGCTACGCAAGCGGTTCCAAAAGAGCTTTAGAACAAGACATAGTTTTCCCTGCTGGCTCTTTGGGAAAGGGACAAGTCTCCAGAAATATGGCCATTTTTGTGCCTGGCACGATGCGAAGTGGGAAAGGGTGGTTTTGAGGCTGAAGGCAGCAGGAAAGCCTGCAGCCCCCACGTGTGTGGGGCTACGCAAGCGGTTCCCAAAGAGCTTTAGAACAAGGCATAGTTTTCCCTGCTGGCTCTTCGGGCGTGGGACCATTCTCCAGACATATGGCCATTTTTGTGCCTGGCGCGGCGCCAACTGGGAAAGGGTGGTTTTGAGGCTGAAGGCAGCAGGAAAGCCTGCAGCCCCCAGGTGTGTGGGGCTACGCAAGCGGTTCCCAAAGAGCTTTAGAACAAGGCATATTTTTCCGTGCTGGCTCTTTGGGCATGGGACCAGTCTCCTGACATATGGCCATTTTTGGGCCTGGCGCGGGGCCAAGTGGGAAAGGGTGGTTTTGAGGCTGAAGGCAGCAGGAAAGCCTGCAGCCCCCAGGTGTGTGGGGCTACGCAAGCGGTTCCCAAAGAGCTTTAGAACAAGGCATAGTTTTCCCTGCTGGCTCTTTGGGCGTGGGACCAGTCTCCTGACATATGGCCATTTTTGGGCCTGGCGGAGCGCCAAGTGGGAAAGGGTGGTTTTGAGGCTGAAGAGAGCAGGAAAGCCTGCAGCCCCCAGGTGTGTGGGGCTACGCAAGCGGTTCCCAAAGAGCTTTAGAACAAGGCATAGTTTTCCCTGCTGGCTCTTTGGGCGTGGGACCATTCTCCAGACATATGGCCATTTTTGTGCCTGGCGCAGCGCCAAGTGGGAAAAGGTGGTTTTGAGTCTGAAGGCAGCAGGAAAGCCTGCAGCCCCCAGGTGTGTGGGGCTACGCAAGCGGTTCCCAAAGAGCTTTAGAACAAGACATAGTTTTCCCTGCTGGCTCTTTGGGCGTGGGACCATTCTCCAGACATATGGCCATTTTTGGGCCTGGCGCAGCGCCAAGTGGGAAAGGGTGGTTTTGAGGCTGAAAGCGCGAGAAAAGCCTGCAGCCCCCAGTTTGTGTGGGGCTATGCAAGCGGTTCCCTAAGAGCTTTAGAACAAGGCATAGTTTTCCCTGCTGGCTCTTTGAGCGTGGGACCAATCTCCAGACATATGGCCATTTTTGTGCCTGGCGCGGCGCCAACTGGGAAAGGGTGGTTTTGAGGCTGAAGGCAGCAGGAAAGCCTGCAGCCCCCAGGTGTGTGGGGCTACGCAAGCGGTTCCCAAAGAGCTTTAGAACAAGGCATATTTTTCCGTGCTGGCTCTTTGGGCATGGGACCAGTCTCCTGACATATGGCCATTTTTGGGCCTGGCGCGGGGCCAAGTGGGAAAGGGTGGTTTTGAGGCTGAAGGCAGCAGGAAAGCCTGCAGCCCCCAGGTGTGTGGGGCTACGCAAGCGGTTCCCAAAGAGCTTTAGAACAAGGCATAGTTTTCCCTGCTGGCTCTTTGGGCGTGGGACCAGTCTCCTGACATATGGCCATTTTTGGGCCTGGCGGAGCGCCAAGTGGGAAAGGGTGGTTTTGAGGCTGAAGAGAGCAGGAAAGCCTGCAGCCCCCAGGTGTGTGGGGCTACGCAAGCGGTTCCCAAAGAGCTTTAGAACAAGGCATAGTTTTCCCTGCTGGCTCTTTGGGCGTGGGACCATTCTCCAGACATATGGCCATTTTTGTGCCTGGCGCAGCGCCAAGTGGGAAAAGGTGGTTTTGAGTCTGAAGGCAGCAGGAAAGCCTGCAGCCCCCAGGTGTGTGGGGCTACGCAAGCGGTTCCCAAAGAGCTTTAGAACAAGACATAGTTTTCCCTGCTGGCTCTTTGGGCGTGGGACCATTCTCCAGACATATGGCCATTTTTGGGCCTGGCGCAGCGCCAAGTGGGAAAGGGTGGTTTTGAGGCTGAAAGCGCGAGAAAAGCCTGCAGCCCCCAGTTTGTGTGGGGCTATGCAAGCGGTTCCCTAAGAGCTTTAGAACAAGGCATAGTTTTCCCTGCTGGCTCTTTGAGCGTGGGACCAATCTCCAGACATATGGCCATTTTTGTGCCTGGCGCGGCGCCAACTGGGAAAGGGTGGTTTTGAGGCTGAAGGCAGCAGGAAAGCCTGCAGCCCCCAGGTGTGTGGGGCTACGCAAGCGGTTCCCAAAGAGCTTTAGAACAAGGCATATTTTTCCGTGCTGGCTCTTTGGGCATGGGACCAGTCTCCTGACATATGGCCATTTTTGGGCCTGGCGCGGGGCCAAGTGGGAAAGGGTGGTTTTGAGGCTGAAGGCAGCAGGAAAGCCTGCAGCCCCCAGGTGTGTGGGGCTACGCAAGCGGTTCCCAAAGAGCTTTAGAACAAGGCATAGTTTTCCCTGCTGGCTCTTTGGGCGTGGGACCAGTCTCCTGACATATGGCCATTTTTGGGCCTGGCGGAGCGCCAAGTGGGAAAGGGTGGTTTTGAGGCTGAAGAGAGCAGGAAAGCCTGCAGCCCCCAGGTGTGTGGGGCTACGCAAGCGGTTCCCAAAGAGCTTTAGAACAAGGCATAGTTTTCCCTGCTGGCTCTTTGGGCGTGGGACCATTCTCCAGACATATGGCCATTTTTGTGCCTGGCGCAGCGCCAAGTGGGAAAAGGTGGTTTTGAGTCTGAAGGCAGCAGGAAAGCCTGCAGCCCCCAGGTGTGTGGGGCTACGCAAGCGGTTCCCAAAGAGCTTTAGAACAAGACATAGTTTTCCCTGCTGGCTCTTTGGGCGTGGGACCATTCTCCAGACATATGGCCATTTTTGTGCCTGGCGCAGCGCCAAGTGGGAAAGGGTGGTTTTGAGGCTGAAAGCGCGAGAAAAGCCTGCAGCCCCCAGTTTGTGTGGGGCTATGCAAGCGGTTCCCTAAGAGCTTTAGAACAAGGCATAGTTTTCCCTGCTGGCTCTTTGAGCGTGGGACCAATCTCCAGACATATGGCCATTTTTGTGCCTGGCGCGGCGGCAAGTGGGAAAGAGTGCTTTTGAGGCTGAAGAGAGCAGGAAAGCCTGCAGCCCCCAGGTGTGTGGGGCTACGCAAGCGGTTCCCAAAGAGCTTTAGAACAAGGCATAGTTTTCCCTGCTGGCTCTTTGGGCGTGGGACCAACCTCCAGACATATGGCCATTTTTGGGCCTGGCGCGGGGCCACGTGGGAAAAGGTGGTTTGGAGGCTGAAGGCAGCAGGAAAGCCTGCAGCCCCCAGGTGTGTGGGGCTACGCAAGCGGTTCCCAAAGAGCTTTAGAACAAGGCATAGTTTTCCCTGCTGGCTCTTTGGGCGTGGGACCAGTCTCCAGACATATGGCCATTTTTGGGCCTGGCGCGGGGCCAAGTGGGAAAGTGTTGTTTTGAAGTTGAAGGCAGCAGGAAAGCCTGCAGCCCCCAGGTGTGTGGGGCTACGCAAGCAGTTCCCAAAGAGCTTTAGAACAAGGCATAGTTTTCCCTGCTGGCTCTTTGGGCGTGGGACCAATCTTCAGACATATGGCCATTTTTGGGCCTGGCGCGTCGCCAATTGCAAAAGGATTCTTTTGAGGCTGAAGAGAGCAGGAAAGCCTGCAGCCCCCAGGTCTGTGGGGCCACGCAAGCGGTTCCCAAAGAGCTTTAGAACAAGGCATATTTTTCCCTGCTGGCTCTTTGGGCGTGGGACCAACCTCCAGACATATGGCCATTTTTCTGCCTGCCGTGACGCCATGTGGAAAAGAGTGCTTTTGAGGTTGAAGGCGGCAGGAAAGCCTGCAGCCCCCAGGTGTGTGGGGCTACGCAAGCGGTGCCCAAAGAGCTTTAGAACAAGGCATAGTTTTCCCTGCTGGCTCTTTGGGCGTGGGACCAGTCTCCAGACATATGGCCATTTTTGGGCCTGGCTTGGCGCCAAGTGGGAAATGGTGGTTTGAGGCTGAAGGCAGCAGGAAAGCCTGCAGCCCCCAGGTCTGTGGGGCTACGCAAGCGGTTCCCAAAGAGCTTTAGAACAAGGCATAGTTTTCCCTGCTGGCTCTTTGGGCGTGGGACCAGTCTCCAGACATATGGCCATTTTTGTGCCTGGCGTGACGCCATGTGGGAAAGGGTGCTTTTGAGCTTGAAGGCAGCAGGAAAGCCTGCAGCCCCCAGGTGTGTGGGGCTACGCAAGCGGTTCCCAAAGAGCTTTAGAACAAGGCATAGTTTTCCCTGCTGGCTCTTTGGGCGTGGGACCAGTCTCCAGACATATGGCCATTTTTGGGCCTGGCGCGGGGCCAAGTGGGAAAAGGCGGTTTGGAGGCTGAAGGCAGCAGGAAAGCCTGCAGCCCCCAGGTGTGTGGGGCTACGCAAGCGGTTCCCAAAGAGCTTTAGAACAAGGCATAGTTTTCCCTGCTGGCTCTTTGGGCGTGGGACCAACCTCCAGACATATGGCCATTTTTGTGCCTGGCATGACGCCATGTGGAAAAGGGTGGTTTTGAGGATGAAAGCGCAAGAAAAGCCTGCAGCCCCCAGGTGTGTGGGGCTACGCAAGCGGTTCCCAAAGAGCTTTAGAACAAGGCATAGTTTTCCCTGCTGGCTCTTTGGGCGTGGGACCAGTCTCCAGATATATGGCCATTTTTGGGCCTGGCGCAGCGCCAAGTGGGAAAGGGTGGTTTTGAGGCTGAAGGCAGAAGAAAGCCTGCAGCCCCCAGGTGGGTGGGGCTACGCAAGCGGTTCCCAAAGAGCTTTAGAACAAGGCATAGTTTTCCCTACTGGCTCTTTGGGCGTGGGACCAGTTTCCAGACATATGGCCATTTTTGGGCCTGGCGCGGCGCCAAGTGGGAAAGGGTGCTTTTGACGCTGAAGAGAGCAGGAAAGCCTGCAGCCCCCAGGTGTGTGGGGCCACGCAAGCGGTTCCCAAAGAGCTTTAGAACAAGGCATAATTTTCCCTGCTGGCTCTTTGGGCGTGGGACCAGTCTCCAGATATATGGCCATTTTTGGGCCTGGCGCGGCGCCAAGTGGGAAAGGGTGGTTTTGAGTCTGAAGGCTGCAGGAAAGCTTGCAGCCCCAAGGTGTGTGGGGCTACGCAAGCGGTTCCCAAAGAGCTTTAGAACAAGGCATAGTTTTCCCTGCTGGCTCTTTGTGCGTGGAACCAATCTCCAGACATATGGCCATTTTTTGGCCTGGCGCGGGGCCAAGTGGGAAAAGGTGGTTTGGAGGCTGAAGGCAGCAGGAAAGCCTGCAGCTCTCAGCTGTGTGGGGCTACGCAAGCGGTTCCCAAAGAGCTTTAGAACAAGGCATAGTTTTCCCTGCTGGCTCTTTGGGCGTGGGACCAAACTCCAGACATATGGCCATTTTTGTACCTGGCGTGACGCCATGTTGAAAAGGGTGGTTTTGAGGCTGAAAGCGAGAGAAAAGCCTGCAGCCCCCAGGTGTGTGGGGCTACGCAAGCGGTTCCCAAAGAGCTTTAGAACAAGGCATAGTTTTCCCTGCTGGCTCTTTGGGCGTGGGACCAACCTCCAGACATATGGCCATTTTTGGGCCTGGCGCAGCGCCAAGTGGGAAAGGGTTGTTTTGAGGCTGAAGGCAGCAGGAAAGCCTGCAGCCCCCAGGTGTGTGGGGCTACGCAAGCGGTTCCCAAAGAGCTTTAGAACAAGGCATAGTTTTCCCTGCTGGCTCTTTGGGCGTGGGACCAGTCTCCAGATATATGGCCATTTTTGTGCCTGGCGCAGCGCCAAGTGGGAAAGGGTGGTTTTGAGGCTGAAGGCAGAAGAAAGCCTGCAGCCCCCAGGTGTGTGGGGCTACGCAAGCAGTTCCCAAAGAGCTTTAGAACAAGGCATAGTTTTCCCTACTGGCTCTTTGGGCGTGGGACCAGTTTCCAGACATATGGCCATTTTTGGGCCTGGCGTGGCGCCAAGTGGGAAAGGGTGCTTTTGACGCTGAAGAGAGCAGGAAAGCCTGCAGCCCCCAGGTGTGTGGGGCCACGCAAGCGGTTCCCAAAGAGCTTTAGAACAAGGCATAATTTTCCCTGCTGGCTCTTTGGGCGTGGGACCAGTCTCCAGATATATGGCCATTTTTGGGCCTGGCGCGATGCCAAGTGGGAAAGGGTGGTTTTGAGTCTGAAGGCTGCAGGAAAGCTTGCAGCCCCAAGGTGTGTGGGGCTACGCAAGCGGTTCCCAAAGAGCTTTAGAACAAGGCATAGTTTTCCCTGCTGGCTCTTTGGGCGTGGGACCAACCTCCAGACATACGGCCATTTTTGGGCCTGGCGCGGGGCCAAGTGGGAAAAGGTGGTTTGGAGGCTGAAGGCAGCAGGAAAGCCTGCAGCCCCCAGGTGTGTGGGGCTACGCAAGCGGTTCCAAAAGAGCTTTAGAACAAG
Source organism: Chroicocephalus ridibundus (assembly GCF_963924245.1). NCBI lineage: Eukaryota > Metazoa > Chordata > Aves > Charadriiformes > Laridae > Chroicocephalus > Chroicocephalus ridibundus. Next base: position 148,075 of record NW_026961507.1, read on the forward strand.
ACATAGTTTTCCCTGCTGGCTCTTTGGGAAAGGGACAAGTCTCCAGAAATATGGCCATTTTTGTGCCTGGCACGATGCGAAGTGGGTAAGGGTGGTTTTGAGGCTGAAGGCAGCAGGAAAGCCTGCAGCCCCCACGTGTGTGGGGCTACGCAAGCGGTTCCCAAAGAGCTTTAGAACAAGGCATAGTTTTCCCTGCTGGCTCTTCGGGCGTGGGACCATTCTCCAGACATATGGCCATTTTTGTGCCTGGCGCGGCGCCAAGTGGGAAAGGGTGGTTTTGAGGCTGAAGGCAGCAGGAAAGCCTGCAGCCCCCAGGTGTGTGGGGCTACGCAAGCGGTTCCCAAAGAGCTTTAGAACAAGGCATATTTTTCCGTGCTGGCTCTTTGGGCATGGGACCAGTCTCCTGACATATGGCCATTTTTGGGCCTGGCGCGGGGCCAAGTGGGAAAGGGTGGTTTTGAGGCTGAAGGCAGCAGGAAAGCCTGCAGCCCCCAGGTGTGTGGGGCTACGCAAGCGGTTCCCAAAGAGCTTTAGAACAAGGCATAGTTTTCCCTGCTGGCTCTTTGGGCGTGGGACCAGTCTCCTGACATATGGCCATTTTTGGGCCTGGCGGAGCGCCATGTGGGAAAGGGTGGTTTTGAGGCTGAAGAGAGCAGGAAAGCCTGCAGCCCCCAGGTGTGTGGGGCTACGCAAGCGGTTCCCAAAGAGCTTTAGAACAAGGCATAGTTTTCCCTGCTGGCTCTTTGGGCGTGGGACCATTCTCCAGACATATGGCCATTTTTGTGCCTGGCGCAGCGCCAAGTGGGAAAAGGTGGTTTTGAGTCTGAAGGCAGCAGGAAAGCCTGCAGCCCCCAGGTGTGTGGGGCTACGCAAGCGGTTCCCAAAGAGCTTTAGAACAAGGCATAGTTTTCCCTGCTGGCTCTTTGGGCGTGGGACCATTCTCCAGACATATGGCCATTTTTGTGCCTGGCGCAGCGCCAAGTGGGAAAGGGTGGTTTTGAGGCTGAAAGCGCGAGAAAAGCCTGCAGTCCCCAGTTTGTGTGGGGCTATGCAAGCGGTTCCCTAAGAGCTTTAGAACAAGGCATAGTTTTCCCTGCTGGCTCTTTGAGCGTGGGACCAATCTCCAGACATATGGCCATTTTTGTGCCTGGCGCGGCGGCAAGTGGGAAAGAGTGCTTTTGAGGCTGAAGAGAGCAGGAAAGCCTGCAGCCCCCAGGTGTGTGGGGCTACGCAAGCGGTTCCCAAAGAGCTTTAGAACAAGGCATAGTTTTCCCTGCTGGCTCTTTGGGCGTGGGACCATTCTCCAGACATATGGCCATTTTTGGGCCTGGCGCGGGGCCACGTGGGAAAAGGTGGTTTGGAGGCTGAAGGCAGCAGGAAAGCCTGCAGCCCCCAGGTGTGTGGGGCTACGCAAGCGGTTCCCAAAGAGCTTTAGAACAAGGCATAGTTTTCCCTGCTGGCTCTTTGGGCGTGGGACCAGTGTCCAGACATATGGCCATTTTTGGGCCTGGCGCGGGGCCAAGTGGGAAAGGGTGGTTTTGAGGCTGAAGGCAGCAGGAAATCCTGCAGCCCCCACATGTGTGGGGCTACGCAAGCGGTTCCCAAAGAGCTATAGAACAAGGCATAGTTTTCCCTGCTGGCTCTTTGGGCGTGGAACCAATCTTCAGACATATGGCCATTTTTGGGCCTGGCGGGGCGCCAATTGCGAAAGGTTTCTTTTGAGGCTGAAGGCAGCAGGAAAGCCTGCAGCCCCCAGGTGTGTGGGGCTACGCAAGCGGTTCCCAAAGAGCTTTAGAACAAGGCATAGTTTTCCCTGCTGGCTCTTTGGGCGTGGGACCAACCTCCAGACATATGGCCATTTTTGTGCCTGGCGTAACGCCATGTGGAAAAGGGTGTGCTTTTGAGGTTGAAGGCAGCAGGAAAGCCTGCAGCCCCCAGGTCTGTGGGGCTACGCAAGCGGTTCTCAAAGAGCTTTAGAACAAGGCATAGTTTTCCCTGCTGGCTCTTTGGGCATGGGACCAACCTCCAGACATATGGCCATTTTTGGGCCTGGCGCAGCGCCAAGTGGGAAAGTGTTGTTTTGAAGTTGAAGGCAGCAGGAAAGCCTGCAGCCCCCAGGTGTGTGGGGCTACGCAAGCAGTTCCCAAAGAGCTTTAGAACAAGGCATAGTTTTCCCTGCTGGCTCTTTGGGCGTGGGACCAATCTTCAGACATATGGCCATTTTTGGGCCTGGCGCGTCGCCAATTGCAAAAGGATTCTTTTGAGGCTGAAGAGAGCAGGAAAGCCTGCAGCCCCCAGGTCTGTGGGGCCACGCAAGCGGTTCCCAAAGAGCTTTAGAACAAGGCATATTTTTCCCTGCTGGCTCTTTGGGCGTGGGACCAACCTCCAGACATATGGCCATTTTTCTGCCTGCCGTGACGCCATGTGGAAAAGAGTGCTTTTGAGGTTGAAGGCGGCAGGAAAGCCTGCAGCCCCCAGGTGTGTGGGGCTACGCAAGCGGTGCCCAAAGAGCTTTAGAACAAGGCATAGTTTTCCCTGCTGGCTCTTTGGGCGTGGGACCAGTCTCCAGACATATGGCCATTTTTGGGCCTGGCTTGGCGCCAAGTGGGAAATGGTGGTTTTGAGGCTGAAGGCAGCAGGAAAGCCTGCAGCCCCCAGGTCTGTGGGGCTACGCAAGCGGTTCCCAAAGAGCTTTAGAACAAGGCATAGTTTTCCCTGCTGGCTCTTTGGGCGTGGGACCAGTCTCCAGACATATGGCCATTTTTGTGCCTGGCGTGACGCCATGTGGGAAAGGGTGCTTTTGAGCTTGAAGGCAGCAGGAAAGCCTGCAGCCCCCAGGTGTGTGGGGCTACGCAAGCGGTTCCCAAAGAGCTTTAGAACAAGGCATAGTTTTCCCTGCTGGCTCTTTGGGCGTGGGACCAGTCTCCAGACATATGGCCATTTTTGGGCCTGGCGCGGGGCCAAGTGGGAAAAGGCGGTTTGGAGGCTGAAGGCAGCAGGAAAGCCTGCAGCCCCCAGGTGTGTGGGGCTACGCAAGCGGTTCCCAAAGAGCTTTAGAACAAGGCATAGTTTTCCCTGCTGGCTCTTTGGGCGTGGGACCAACCTCCAGACATATGGCCATTTTTGTGCCTGGCATGACGCCATGTGGAAAAGGGTGGTTTTGAGGATGAAAGCGCAAGAAAAGCCTGCAGCCCCCAGGTGTGTGGGGCTACGCAAGCGGTTCCCAAAGAGCTTTAGAACAAGGCATAGTTTTCCCTGCTGGCTCTTTGGGCGTGGGACCAGTCTCCAGATATATGGCCATTTTTGGGCCTGGCGCAGCGCCAAGTGGGAAAGGGTGGCTTTGAGGCTGAAGGCAGAAGAAAGCCTGCAGCCCCCAGGTGTGTCGGGCTACGCAAGCGGTTCCCAAAGAGCTTTAGAACAAGGCATAGTTTTCCCTACTGGCTCTTTGGGCGTGGGACCAGTTTCCAGACATATGGCCATTTTTGTGCCTGGCGCGGCGCCAAGTGGGAAAGGGTGCTTTTGACGCTGAAGAGAGCAGGAAAGCCTGCAGCCCCCAGGTGTGTGGGGCCACGCAAGCGGTTCCCAAAGAGCTTTAGAACAAGGCATAATTTTCCCTGCTGGCTCTTTGGGCGTGGGACCAGTCTCCAGATATATGGCCATTTTTGGGCCTGGCGCGATGCCAAGTGGGAAAGGGTGGTTTTGAGTCTGAAGGCTGCAGGAAAGCTTGCAGCCCCAAGGTGTGTGGGGCTACGCAAGCGGTTCCCAAAGAGCTTTAGAACAAGGCATAGTTTTCCCTGCTGGCTCTTTGGGCGTGGAACCAATCTCCAGACATATGGCCATTTTTTGGCCTGGCGCGGGGCCAAGTGGGAAAAGGTGGTTTGGAGGCTGAAGGCAGCAGGAAAGCCTGCAGCCTACAGGTGTGTGGGGCTACGCAAGAGGTTCCCAAAGAGCTTTAGAACAAGGCATAGTTTTCCCTGATGGCTCTTTGGGCGTGGGACCAGTCTCCAGACATATGGCCATTTTTGTGCCTGTCGTGGCGCCATGTGGGAAAGGGTGGTTTTGAGGCTGAAGGCAGCAGGAAAGCCTGCAGCCCCCAGGTGTGTGGGGCTACGCAAGCGGTTCCCAAAGAGCTTTAGAAAAAGGCATAGTTTTCCCTGCTGGCTCTTTGGGCGTGGGACCAACCTCCAGACATATGGCCATTTTTGTGCCTGGCGTGACGCCATGTGGAAAAGGGTGGGTTTGAGGCTGAAAGCGCGAGAAAAGCCTGCAGCCCCCAGGTCTGTGGGGCTACGCAAGCGGTTCCCAAAGAGCTTTAGAACAAGGCATAGTTTTCCCTGCTGGCTCTTTGGGCGTGGGACCAACCTCCAGACATATGGCCATTTTTGGGCCTGGCGAGGCGCCAAGTGGGAAAGGGTGGTTTTGAGGCTGAAGGCAGCAGGAAAGCCTGCAGCTCTCAGCTGTGTGGGGCTACGCAAGCGGTTCCCAAAGAGCTTTAGAACAAGGCATAGTTTTCCCTGCTGGCTCTTTGGGCGTGGGACCAAACTCCAGACATATGGCCATTTTTGTACCTGGCGTGACGCCATGTTGAAAAGGGTGGTTTTGAGGCTGAAAGCGAGAGAAAAGCCTGCAGCCCCCAGGTGTGTGGGGCTACGCAAGCGGTTCCCTAAGAGCTTTAGAACAAGGCATAGTTTTCCCTTCTGGCTCTTTGGGCGTGGGACCAACCTCCAGACATATGGCCATTTTTGGGCCTGGCGCAGCGCCAAGTGGGAAAGGGTTGTTTTGAGGCTGAAGGCAGCAGGAAAGCCTGCAGCCCCCAGGTGTGTGGGGCTACGCAAGCGGTTCCCAAAGAGCTTTAGAACAAGGCATAGCTTTCCCTGCTGGCTCTTTCGGCGTGGGACCAATCTCCAGACATATGGCCATTTCTGGGCCTGGCGCGATGCCAAGTGGGAAAGCGTGCTTTTGAGGCTGAAGAGAGCAGGAAAGCCTGCAGCCCCCAGGTGTGTGGGGCTACGCAAGCGGTTCCCAAAGAGCTTTAGAACAAGGCATAGTTTTCCCTGCTGGCTCTTTGGGCGTGGAACCAACCTCCAGACATATGGCCATTTTTGGGCCTGGCGTGACGCCATGTGGAAAAGGGTGCTTCTGAGGTTGGAGGCAGCAGGAAAGCGTGCAGCCCCCAGGTCTGTGGGGCTACGCAAGCGGTTCCCAAAGAGCTTTAGAACAAGGCATAGTTTTCCCTGCTGGCTCTTTGGGCGTGGGACCAACCTCCAGACATATGGCCATTTTTGTGCCTGGCGCGGGGCCAAGTGGGAAAGGGTGGTTTTGAGGCTGAAGGCAGCAGGAAAGCCTGCAGCCCCCAGGTCTGTGGGGTTACGCAAGCGGTTCCCAAAGAGCTTTAGAACAAGGCATAGTTTTCCCTGCTGGCTCTTTGGGCGTGGGACCAGTCTCCAGACATATGGCCATTTTTGGGCCTGGCGTGACGCCATGTGGGAAAGGGTGGTTTTGAGGCTGAAGGCAGCATGAAAGCCTGCAGCCCCCAGGTGTGTGGGGCTACGCAAGCGGTTCCCAAAGAGCTTTAGAACAAGGCATAGTTTTCCCTGCTGGCTCTTTGGGCGTGGGACCAACCTCCAGACATATGGCCATTTTTGGGCCTGGCGAGGCGCCAAGTGGGAAAGGGTGGTTTTGAGGCTGAAGGCAGCAGGAAAGCCTGCAGCTCTCAGCTGTGTGGGGCTACGCAAGCGGTTCCCAAAGAGCTTTAGAACAAGGCATAGTTTTCCCTGCTGGCTCTTTGGGCGTGGGACCAAACTCCAGACATATGGCCATTTTTGTACCTGGCGTGACGCCATGTTGAAAAGGGTGGTTTTGAGGCTGAAAGCGAGAGAAAAGCCTGCAGCCCCCAGGTGTGTGGGGCTACGCAAGCGGTTCCCAAAGAGCTTTAGAACAAGGCATAGTTTTCCCTGCTGGCTCTTTGGGCGTGGGACCAACCTCCAGACATATGGCCATTTTTGGGCCTGGCGCAGCGCCAAGTGGGAAAGGGTTGTTTTGAGGCTGAAGGCAGCAGGAAAGCCTGCAGCCCCCAGGTGTGTGGGGCTACGCAAGCGGTTCCCAAAGAGCTTTAGAACAAGGCATAGCTTTCCCTGCTGGCTCTTTCGGCGTGGGACCAATCTCCAGACATATGGCCATTTCTGGGCCTGGCGCGATGCCAAGTGGGAAAGCATGCTTTTGAGGCTGAAGAGAGCAGGAAAGCCTGCAGCCCCCAGGTGTGTGGGGCTACGCAAGCGGTTCCCAAAGAGCTTTAGAACAAGGCATAGTTTTCCCTGCTGGCTCTTTGGGCGTGGAACCAACCTCCAGACATATGGCCATTTTTGGGCCTGGCGTGACGCCATGTGGAAAAGGGTGCTTCTGAGGTTGGAGGCAGCAGGAAAGCGTGCAGCCCCCAGGTGTGAGGGGCTACGCAAGCGGTTCCCAAAGAGCTTTAGAACAAGGCATAATTTTCCCTGCTAGCTCTTTGGGCGTGGGACCAACCTCCAGACATATGGCCATTTTTGGGCCTGGCGCAGCGCCAAGTTGGAAAGGGTGGTTTTGAGGCTGAAAGCGCGAGAAAAGCCTGCAGCCCCCAGTTTCTGTGGGGCTACGCAAGCGGTTCCCAAATAGCTTTAGAACAAGGCATAGTTTTCCCTGCTGGCTCTTTGGCCGTGGGACCAACCTCCAGACATATGGCCATTTTTGTGCCTGGCGTGACGCAGTGTGGGAAAGGGTGGTTTTGAGTCTGAAGGCAGCAGGAAAGCCTGCAGCCCCCAGGTGTGTGGGGCTACGCAAGCGGTTCCCAAAGAGCTTTAGAACAAGGCATAGTTTTCCCTGCTGGCTCTTTGGGCGTGGGACCAATCTCCAGACATATGGCCATTTTTGGGCCTGGCGCGTCGCCAAGTCGGAAAGGGTTCTTTTGAGGCTGAAGAGAGCAGGAAAGCCTGCAGCCCCCAGGTGTGTGGGGCTACGCAAGCGGTTCCCAAAGAGCTTTAGAACAAGGCATAGTTTTCCCTGCTGGCTCTTTCGGCGTGGGACCAATCTCCAGACATATGGCCATTTCTGGGCCTGGCGCGATGCCAAGTGGGAAAGCGTGCTTTTGAGGCTGAAGAGAGCAGGAAAGCCTGCAGCCCCCAGGTGTGTGGGGCTACGCAAGCGGTTCCCAAAGACCTTTAGAACAAGGCATAGTTTTCCCTGCTGGCTCTTTGGGCGTGGGACCAGTCTCCAGACATATGGCCATTTTTGGGCCTGGCGTGACGCCATGTGGAAAAGGGTGCTTCTGAGGTTGGAGGCAGCAGGAAAGCGTGCAGCCCCCAGGTGTGTGGGGCTACGCAAGCGGTTCCCAAAGAGCTTTAGAACAAGGCATAGTTTTCCCTGCTGGCTCTTTGGGCGTGGGACCAACCTCCAGACATATGGCCATTTTTGTGCCTGGCGTGACGCCATGTGGAAAAGGGTGTTTTTGAGGCTGAAGGCAGCAGGAAAGCCTGCAGCCCCCAGGTCTTTGGGGTTACGCAAGCGGTTCCCAAAGAGCTTTAGAACAAGGCATAGTTTTCCCTGCTGGCTCTTTGGGCGTGGGACCAGTCTCCAGACATATGTCCATTTTTGGACCTGGAGTGGCGCCAAGTGGGAAAGGGTGCTTTTGAGGTTGAAGGCAGCAGGAAAGCCTGCAGCCCCCAGGTGTGTGGGGCTACGCAAGCGGTTCCCAAAGAGCTTTAGAACAAGGCATAGATTTCCCTGCTGGCTCTTTGGGCGTGGGACCAGTCTCCAGACATATGGCCATTTTTGTGCCTGGCGTGACGCAGTGTGGGAAAGGGTGGTTTTGAGTCTGAAGGCAGCAGGAAAGCCTGCAGCCCCCAGGTGTGTGGGGCTACGCAAGCGGTTCCCAAAGAGCTTTAGAACAAGGCATAGTTTTCCCTGCTGGCTCTTTGGGAGTGGGACCAACCTCCAGACATATGGCTATTTTTGGGCCTGGCGCGTCGCCAAGTCGGAAAGGGTTCTTTTGAGGCTGAAGAGAGCAGGAAAGCCTGCAGCCCCCAGGTGTGTGGGGCTACGCAAGCGGTTCCCAAAGAGCTTTAGAACAAGGCATAGTTTTCCCTGCTGGCTCGTTGGGCGTGGGACCAACCTCCAGACATATGGCCATTTTTATGCCTGGCGGAGCGCCAAGTAGGAAAGGGTGGTTTTGAGGCTGAAGGCAGCAGGAAATCCTGCAGCCCCCAGGTGTGAGGGGCCACGCAAGCGGTTCCCAAAGAGCTTTAGAACAAAGCATAGTTTTTCCTGCTGGCTCTTTGGGCGTGGGACCAGTCTCCAGACATATGGCCATTTTTGTGCCTGGCGTGACGCCATGTGGGAAAGGGTGGTTTTGAGGCTGAAGGCAGCAGGAAAGCCTGCAGCCCCCAGGTGTGTGGGGCCACGCAAGCGGTTCCCAAAGAGCTTTAGAACAAGGCATAGTTTTCCCTGCTGGCTCTTTGGGAAAGGGACCAGTCTCCAGAAATATGGCCATTTTTGGGCCTGTCACGATGGCAAGTGGGAAAGGGTGGGTTTGAGGCTGAAGGCAGCAGGAAAGCCTGCAGCCCCCAGGTCTGTGGGGCCACGCAAGCGGTTCCCAAATAGCTTTAGAACAAGGCATAGTTTTCCCTGCTGGCTCTTTGGGCGTGGGACCAACTTCCAGACATATGGCCTTTTTTGTGCCTGGCGGAGCGCCAAGTGGGAAAGGGTGGTTTTGAGGCTGAAGGCACCAGGAAAGCCTGCAGCCCCCAGGTGTGTGGGGCTACGCAAGCGGTTCCCAAAGAGCTTTAGAACAAGGCATAGTTTTCCCTGCTGGCTCTTTGGGCATCGGACCAGTCTCCAGACATATGGCCATTTTTGGGCCTGGCGCGGCGCCAAGTGGGAAAGCGTGCTTTTGAGGCTGAAGAGAGCAGGAAAGCCTGCAGCCCACAGGTCTGTGGGGCTACGCAATCTGTTCCCAAAGAGCTTTAGAACAAGGCATAGTTTTCCCTGCTGGCTCTTTGGGCGTGGGACCAACCTCCATACATATGGCCATTTTTGGGCCTGGCGCGGGGCCAAGTGGGAAAGGGTGGTTTTGAGGCTGAAGAGAGCAGGAAAGCCTGCAGCCCCCAGGTGTGTGTGGCTACGCAAGCGGTTCCCAAAGAGCTTTAGAACAAGGCATAGTTTTCCCTGCTGGCTCTTTGGGCGTGGGACCAGTCTCCAGACATATGGCCATTTTTGTGCCTGGCGTGACGCCATGTGGGAAAGGTGGGTTTGAGGCTGAAGGCAGCAGGAAAGCCTGCAGCCCGCAGGTCTGTGGGGCCACGCAAGCGGTTCCCAAAGAGCTTTAGAACAAGGCATAGTTTTTCCTGCTGGCTCTTTGGGCGTGGGACCAGTCTCCAGACATATGGCCATTTTTGTGCCTGGCGTGGCGCCATGTTGAAAAGGGTGGTTTTGAGGCTGAAAGCGAGAGAAAATCCTGCAGCCCCCAGGTGTGTGGGGCTACGCAAGCGGTTCCCAAAGAGCTTTAGAACAAGGCATAGTTTTCCCTGCTGGCTCTTTGGGCGTGGGACCAGTCTCCAGACATATGGCCATTTTTGGGCCTGGCACGTCGCCAAGCCGGAAAGGGTTCTTTTGAGGCTCAAGAGAGAAGGAAAGCCTGCAGCCCCCAGGTCTGTGGGGCTACGCAAGCGGTTCCCAAAGAGCTTTAGAACAAGGCATAGTTTTTCCTGCTGGCTCTTTGGGCGTGGGACCAGTCTCCAGACATATGGCCATTTTTGTGCCTGGCGTGGCGCCATGTTGAAAAGGGTGGTTTTGAGGCTGAAAGCGAGAGAAAAGCCTGCAGCCCCCAGGTGTGTGGGGCTACGCAAGCGGTTCCCAAAGAGCTTTAGAACAAGGCATAGTTTTCCCTGCTGGCTCTTTGGGCGTGGGACCAACCTCCAGACATATGGCCATTTTTGTGCCTGGCGTGACGCCATGTGGAAAAAGGTGCTTTTGAGCTTGAAGGCAGCAGGAAAGCCTGCAGCCCCCAGGTGTGTGGGGCTACGCAAGCGGTTCCCAAAGAGCTTTAGAACAAGGCATAGTTTTCCCTGCTGCCTCTTTAGGCTTGGGACCAATTTCCAGACATATGGCCATTTTTATGCCTGGCGGAGCGCCAAGTAGGAAAGGGTGGTTTTGAGGCTGAAGGCAGCAGGAAAGCCTGCAGCCCCCAGGTGTGTGGGGCTACGCAAGCGGTTCCCAAAGAGCTTTAGAACAAGGCATAGCTTTCCCTGCTGGCTCTTTCGGCGTGGGACCAATCTCCAGACATATGGCCATTTCTGGGCCTGGCACGATGCCAAGTGGGAAAGCGTGCTTTTGAGGCTGAAGAGAGCAGGAAAGCCTGCAGCCCCCAGGTGTGTGGGGCTACGCAAGCGGTTCCCAAAGAGCTTTAGAACAAGGCATAGTTTTCCCTGCTGGCTCTTTGGGCGTGGAACCAACCTCCAGACATATGGCCATTTTTGGGCCTGGCGTGACGCCATGTGGAAAAGGGTGCTTCTGAGGTTGGAGGCAGCAGGAAAGCGTGCAGCCCCCAGGTCTGTGGGGCTACGCAAGCGGTTCCCAAAGAGCTTTAGAACAAGGCATAGTTTTCCCTGCTAGCTCTTTGGGCGTGGGACCAACCTCCAGACATATGGCCATTTTTGGGCCTGGCGCAGCGCCAAGTTGGAAAGGGTGGTTTTGAGGCTGAAAGCGCGAGAAAAGCCTGCAGCCCCCAGTTTCTGTGGGGCTACGCAAGCGGTTCCCAAATAGCTTTAGAACAAGGCATAGTTTTCCCTGCTGGCTCTTTGGCCGTGGGACCAACCTCCAGACATATGGCCATTTTTGTGCCTGGCGTGACGCAGTGTGGGAAAGGGTGGTTTTGAGTCTGAAGGCAGCAGGAAAGCCTGCAGCCCCCAGGTGTGTGGGGCTACGCAAGCGGTTCCCAAAGAGCTTTAGAACAAGGCATAGTTTTCCCTGCTGGCTCTTTGGGCGTGGGACCAATCTCCAGACATATGGCCATTTTTGGGCCTGGCGCGTCGCCAAGTCGGAAAGGGTTCTTTTGAGGCTGAAGAGAGCAGGAAAGCCTGCAGCCCCCAGGTGTGTGGGGCTACGCAAGCGGTTCCCAAAGAGCTTTAGAACAAGGCATAGTTTTCCCTGCTGGCTCTTTCGGCGTGGGACCAATCTCCAGACATATGGCCATTTCTGGGCCTGGCGCGATGCCAAGTGGGAAAGCGTGCTTTTGAGGCTGAAGAGAGCAGGAAAGCCTGCAGCCCCCAGGTGTGTGGGGCTACGCAAGCGGTTCCCAAAGACCTTTAGAACAAGGCATAGTTTTCCCTGCTGGCTCTTTGGGCGTGGGACCAGTCTCCAGACATATGGCCATTTTTGGGCCTGGCGTGACGCCATGTGGAAAAGGGTGCTTCTGAGGTTGGAGGCAGCAGGAAAGCGTGCAGCCCCCAGGTGTGTGGGGCTACGCAAGCGGTTCCCAAAGAGCTTTAGAACAAGGCATAGTTTTCCCTGCTGGCTCTTTGGGCGTGGGACCAACCTCCAGACATATGGCCATTTTTGTGCCTGGCGTGACGCCATGTGGAAAAGGGTGTTTTTGAGGCTGAAGGCAGCAGGAAAGCCTGCAGCCCCCAGGTCTGTGGGGTTACGCAAGCGGTTCCCAAAGAGCTTTAGAACAAGGCATAGTTTTCCCTGCTGGCTCTTTGGGCGTGGGACCAGTCTCCAGACATATGTCCATTTTTGGACCTGGAGTGGCGCCAAGTGGGAAAGGGTGCTTTTGAGGTTGAAGGAAGCAGGAAAGCCTGCAGCCCCCAGGTGTGTGGGGCTACGCAAGCGGTTCCCAAAGAGCTTTAGAACAAGGCATAGATTTCCCTGCTGGCTCTTTGGGCGTGGGACCAGTCTCCAGACATATGGCCATTTTTGTGCCTGGCGTGACGCAGTGTGGGAAAGGGTGGTTTTGAGTCTGAAGGCAGCAGGAAAGCCTGCAGCCCCCAGGTGTGTGGGGCTACGCAAGCGGTTCCCAAAGAGCTTTAGAACAAGGCATAGTTTTCCCTGCTGGCTCTTTGGGAGTGGGACCAACCTCCAGACATATGGCTATTTTTGGGCCTGGCGCGTCGCCAAGTCGGAAAGGGTTCTTTTGAGGCTGAAGAGAGCAGGAAAGCCTGCAGCCCCCAGGTGTGTGGGGCTACGCAAGCGGTTCCCAAAGAGCTTTAGAACAAGGCATAGTTTTCCCTGCTGGCTCTTTGGCCGTGGGACCAACCTCCAGACATATGGCCATTTTTGTGCCTGGCGTGACGCAGTGTGGGAAAGGGTGGTTTTGAGTCTGAAGGCAGCAGGAAAGCCTGCAGCCCCCAGGTGTGTGGGGCTACGCAAGCGGTTCCCAAAGAGCTTTAGAACAAGGCATAGTTTTCCCTGCTGGCTCTTTGGGCGTGGGACCAACCTCCAGACATATGGCCATTTTTATGCCTGGCGGAGCGCCAAGTAGGAAAGGGTGGTTTTGAGGCTGAAGGCAGCAGGAAATCCTGCAGCCCCCAGGTGTGAGGGGCCACGCAAGCGGTTCCCAAAGAGCTTTAGAACAAAGCATAGTTTTTCCTGCTGGCTCTTTGGGCGTGGGACCAGTCTCCAGACATATGGCCATTTTTGTGCCTGGCGTGACGCCATGTGGGAAAGGGTGGTTTTGAGGCTGAAGGCAGCAGGAAAGCCTGCAGCCCCCAGGTGTGTGGGGCCACGCAAGCGGTTCCCAAAGAGCTTTAGAACAAGGCATAGTTTTCCCTGCTGGCTCTTTGGGAAAGGGACCAGTCTCCAGAAATATGGCCATTTTTGGGCCTGTCACGATGGCAAGTGGGAAAGGGTGGGTTTGAGGCTGAAGGCAGCAGGAAAGCCTGCAGCCCGCAGGTCTGTGGGGCCACGCAAGCGGTTCCCAAATAGCTTTAGAACAAGGCATAGTTTTCCCTGCTGGCTCTTTGGGCGTGGGACCAACTTCCAGACATATGGCCTTTTTTGTGCCTGGCGGAGCGCCAAGTGGGAAAGGGTGGTTTTGAGGCTGAAGGCACCAGGAAAGCCTGCAGCCCCCAGGTGTGTGGGGCTACGCAAGCGGTTCCCAAAGAGCTTTAGAACAAGGCATAGTTTTCCCTGCTGGCTCTTTGGGCATCGGACCAGTCTCCAGACATATGGCCATTTTTGGGCCTGGCGCGGCGCCAAGTGGGAAAGCGTGCTTTTGAGGCTGAAGAGAGCAGGAAAGCCTGCAGCCCACAGGTCTGTGGGGCTACGCAATCTGTTCCCAAAGAGCTTTAGAACAAGGCATAGTTTTCCCTGCTGGCTCTTTGGGCGTGGGACCAACCTCCATACATATGGCCATTTTTGGGCCTGGCGCGGGGCCAAGTGGGAAAGGGTGGTTTTGAGGCTGAAGAGAGCAGGAAAGCCTGCAGCCCCCAGGTGTGTGTGGCTACGCAAGCGGTTCCCAAAGAGCTTTAGAACAAGGCATAGTTTTCCCTGCTGGCTCTTTGGGCGTGGGACCAGTCTCCAGACATATGGCCATTTTTGTGCCTGGCGTGACGCCATGTGGGAAAGGTGGGTTTGAGGCTGAAGGCAGCAGGAAAGCCTGCAGCCCGCAGGTCTGTGGGGCCACGCAAGCGGTTCCCAAAGAGCTTTAGAACAAGGCATAGTTTTTCCTGCTGGCTCTTTGGGCGTGGGACCAGTCTCCAGACATATGGCCATTTTTGTGCCTGGCGTGGCGCCATGTTGAAAAGGGTGGTTTTGAGGCTGAAAGCGAGAGAAAATCCTGCAGCCCCCAGGTGTGTGGGGCTACGCAAGCGGTTCCCAAAGAGCTTTAGAACAAGGCATAGTTTTCCCTGCTGGCTCTTTGGGCGTGGGACCAGTCTCCAGACATATGGCCATTTTTGGGCCTGGCACGTCGCCAAGCCGGAAAGGGTTCTTTTGAGGCTCAAGAGAGAAGGAAAGCCTGCAGCCCCCAGGTCTGTGGGGCTACGCAAGCGGTTCCCAAAGAGCTTTAGAACAAGGCATAGTTTTTCCTGCTGGCTCTTTGGGCGTGGGACCAGTCTCCAGACATATGGCCATTTTTGTGCCTGGCGTGGCGCCATGTTGAAAAGGGTGGTTTTGAGGCTGAAAGCGAGAGAAAAGCCTGCAGCCCCCAGGTGTGTGGGGCTACGCAAGCGGTTCCCAAAGAGCTTTAGAACAAGGCATAGTTTTCCCTGCTGGCTCTTTGGGCGTGGGACCAACCTCCAGACATATGGCCATTTTTGTGCCTGGCGTGACGCCATGTGGAAAAAGGTGCTTTTGAGCTTGAAGGCAGCAGGAAAGCCTGCAGCCCCCAGGTGTGTGGGGCTACGCAAGCGGTTCCCAAAGAGCTTTAGAACAAGGCATAGTTTTCCCTGCTGCCTCTTTAGGCTTGGGACCAATTTCCAGACATATGGCCATTTTTATGCCTGGCGGAGCGCCAAGTAGGAAAGGGTGGTTTTGAGGCTGAAGGCAGCAGGAAAGTCTGCAGCCCCCAGGTGTGTGGGGCTACGCAAGCGATTCCCAAAGAGCTTTAGAACAAGGCATAGTTTTCCCTGCTGGCTCTTTGGGCGTGGGACCAGTCTCCAGACATATGGCCATTTTTGTGCCTGGCGTGACGCCATGTGGGAAAGGTGGTTTTGAGTCTGAAGGCAGCAGGAAAGCCTGCAGCCCCCAGGTGTGTGGGGCTACGCAAGCGGTTCCCAAAGAGCTTTAGAACAAGGCATAGTTTTCCCTGCTGGCTCTTTGGGCGTGGGAGCGGTCTCCAGACATATGGCCATTGTTGTGCCTGGCGTGGGGCCAAGTGGGAAAGGGTGGTTTTGAGGCTGAAGGCAGCAGGAAAGCCTGCAGCCCCCAGGTGTGTGGGGCCACGCAAGCGGTTCCCAAAGAGCTTTAGAACAAGGCATAGTTTTCCCTGCTGGCTCTTTGGGCGTGGGACCAATCTTCAGACATATGGCCATTTTTGTGCCTGGCTCGGCGCCAATTGCGAAAGGTTTCTTTTGAGGCTGAAGAGAGCAGGAAAGCCTGCAGCCCGCAGGTGTGTGGGGCTACGCAAGCGGTTCCCAAAGAGCTTTAGAACAAGGCATAGTTTTCCCTGCTGGCTCTTTGGGCGTGGGACCAACCTCCAGACATATGGCCATTTTTGTGTCTGCCGTGATGCCATGTCGAAAAGGGTGGTTTTGAGGCTGAAGGCAGCAGGAAAGCCTGCAGCCCCCATGTCTGTGGGGCTACGCAAGTGGTTCCCAAAGAGCTTTAAAAACAAGGCATAGTTTTCCCTGCTGGCTCTTTGGGCTTGGGACCAGTCTCCAGACATATGGCCATTTTTGTGTCTGGCGTGACGCCATGTGGAAAAGGGTGCTTCTGAGGTTGAAGGCAGCAGGAAAGCCGGCAGCCCGCAGGTCTGTGGGGCCACGCAAGCGGTTCCCAAAGAGCTTTAGAACAAGGCATAGTTTTCCCTGCTGGCTCTTTGGGCGTGGGACCAGTCTCCAGATATATGGCCATTTTTGTGCCTGGCGCGGGGCCAAGTGGGAAAGGGTGGTTTTGAGTCTGAAGGCAGCAGGAAAGCCTGCAGCCCCCACGTGTGTGGGGCTACGCAAGCCGTTCCCAAAGAGCATTAGAACAAGGCATAGTTTTCCCTGCTGGCTCTTTGGGCGTGGGACCAGTCTCCTGACATATGGCCATTTTTGGGCCTGGCGCAGCGCCAAGTGGGAAAGGGTGGTTTTGAGGCTGAAGGCAGCAGGAAAGCCTGCAGCCCCCAGGTGTGTGTGGCTACGCAAGCGGTTCCCAAAGAGCTTTAGAACAAGGCATAGTTTTCCGTGCTGGCTCTTTGGGCGTGGGACCAGTCTCCAGATATATGGCCATTTTTGTGCCTGGCGCGGGGCCAAGTGGGAAAGGGTGGTTTTGAGTCTGAAGGCAGCAGGAAAGCCTGCAGCCCGCAGGTGTGTGGGGCTACGCAAGCGGTTCCCAAAGAGCTTTAGAACAAGGCATAGTTTTCCCTGCTGGCTCTTTGGGCGTGGGACCAACCTCCAGAAATATGGCCATTTTTGTGCCTGGCGCGGGGCCAAGTGGGAAAGGGTGGTTTTGAGGCTGAAGGCAGCAGGAAAGCCTGCAGCCCCCAGGTGTGTGGGGCTACGCAAGCGGTTCCCAAAGAGCTTTAGAACAAGGCATAATTTTCCCTGCTGGCTCTTTGGGCGTGGGACCAGTCTCCAGACATATAGCCATTTTTGGGCCTGGCACGGCGCCAAGTGGGAAAGGGTGGTTTTGAGGCTGAAGGCAGCAGGAAAGCCTGCAGCCCCCAGGTCTGTGGGGCTACGCAAGCGGTTCCCAAAGAGCTTTAGAACAAGGCATAGTTTTCCCTGCTGGCTCTTTGGGCGTGGGACCAACCTCCAGACATATGGCCATTTTTGTGCCTGGCGTGACGCCATGTGGAAAAGGGTGCTTCTGAGGTTGAAGGCAGCAGGAAAGCCTGCAGCCCGCAGGTCTGTGGGGCCACGCAAGCGGTTCCCAAAGAGCTTTAGAACAAGGCATAGTTTTCCCTGCTGGCTCTTTGGGCGTGGGATCAGTCTCCAGACATATGGCCATTTTTGTGCCTGGCTGACGCCATGTAGAAAAGGGTTGTTTTGAGGCTGAAGGCAGCAGGAAAGCCTGCAGCCCCCAGGTCTGTGGGGCTACGCAAGTGGTTCCCAAAGAGCTTTAGAACAAGGCATATTTTTCCCTGCTGGCTCTTTGGGCGTGGGACGAGTCTCCAGACATATGGCCATTTTTGGGCGTGGCGCGGGGCCAAGTGGGAAAGGGTGGTTTTGAGGCTGAAGGCAGCAGGAAAGCCTGCAGCCCCCAGGTGTGAGGGGCTACGCAAGCGGTTCCCAAAGAGCTTTAGAACAAGGCATAGTTTTCCCTGCTAGCTCTTTGGGCGTGGGACCAGTCTCCAGACATATGGCCATTTTTGTGCCTGGCGCAGCGCCAATTTGGAAAGGGTGGTTTTGAGGCTGAATGTGCGAGAAAAGCTTGCTGCCCCCAGTTTGTGTGGGGCTACGCAAGCGGTTCCCAAAGAGCTTTAGAACAAGGCATAGTTTTCCCTGCTGGCTCTTTGGGCGTGGGACCAGTCTCCTGACATATGGCCATTTTTGGGCCTGGCGCGGCGCCAAGTGCGAAAGGGTTCTTCTGAGGCTGAAGAGAGCAGGAAAGCCTGCAGCCCCCAGGTGTGTGGGGCTACGCAAGCGGTTCCCAAAGAGCTTTAGAACAAGGCATAGTTTTCCCTGCTGGCTCTTTGGGCGTGGGACCAGTCTCCAGACATATGGCCATTTTTGTGCCTGGCGCGACGCCATGTGGAAAAGGGTGGTTTTGAGGCTGAAGGCAGCAGGAAAGCCTGCAGCCCCCAGGTGTGTGGGGCTACGCAAGCGGTTCCCAAAGAGCTTTAGAACAAGGCATAGTTTTCCCTGCTGGCTCTTTGGGCGTGGGATCAGTCTCCAGATATATGGCCATTTTTGGGCCTGGCGCAGCGCCAAGTGGGAAAGGGTGGTTTTGAGGCTGAAGGCAGCAGGAAAGCCTGCAGCCCCCACGTCTCTGGGGCTACGCAAGCGGTTCCCAAAGAGCTTTAGAACAAGGCATAGTTTTCCCTGCTGGCTCTTTGGGCGTGGGACCAGTCTCCAGACATATGGCCATTTTTGGGCCTGGCGCGATGCCAAGTGGGAAAGGGTGGTTTTGATTCTGAAGGCAGCAGGAAAGCCTGCAGCCCCCACGTGTGTGGGGCTACGCAAGCGGTTCCCAAAGAGCTTTAGAACAAGGCATAGTTTTCCCTGCTGGCTCTTTGGGCGTGGGACCAGTCTCCAGACATATGGCCATTTTTGTGCCTGGCGTGACGCCATGTGGAAAAGGGTGGTTTTGAGGCTGAAGGCAGCAGGAAAGCCTGCAGCCCCCAGGTGTGTGTGTGGCTACGCAAGCGGTTCCCAAAGAGCTTTAGAACAAGGCATAGTTTTCCCTGCTGGCTCTTTGGGCGTGGGACCAGTCTCCAGACATATGGCCATTTTTGTGCCTTGCGTGACGCCATGTGGGAAAGGTGGTTTTGAGTCTGAAGGCAGCAGGATAGCCTGCAGCCCCCAGGTGTGTGGGGCTACGCAAGCGGTTCCCAAAGAGCTTTAGAACAAGGCATAGTTTTCCCTGCTGGCTCTTTGGGCGTGGGAGCGGTCTCCAGACATATGGCCATTTTTGGGCCTGACGCGGGGCCAAGTGGGAAAGGGTGGTTTTGAGGCTGAAGGCAGCAGGAAAGCCTGCAGCCCCCAGGTGTGTGGGGCCACGCAAGCGGTTCCCAAAGAGCTTTAGAACAAGGCATAGTTTTCCCTGCTGGCTCTTTGGGCGTGGGACCAATCTTCAGACATATGGCCATTTTTGTGCCTGGCTCGGCGCCAATTGCGAAAGGTTTCTTTTGAGGCTGAAGAGAGCAGGAAAGCCTGCAGCCCGCAGGTGTGTGGGGCTACGCAAGCGGTTCCCAAAGAGCTTTAGAACAAGGCATAGTTTTCCCTGCTGGCTCTTTGGGCTAGGGACCAGTCTCCAGACATATGGCCATTTTTGTGTCTGGCGTGACGCCATGTGGAAAAGGGTGCTTCTGAGGTTGAAGGCAGCAGGAAAGCCGGCAGCCCGCAGGTCTGTGGGGCCACGCAAGCGGTTCCCAAAGAGCTTTAGAACAAGGCATAGTTTTCCCTGCTGGCTCTTTGGGCGTGGGACCAGTCTCCAGATATATGGCCATTTTTGTGCCTGGCGCGGGGCCAAGTGGGAAAGGGTGGTTTTGAGTCTGAAGGCAGCAGGAAAGCCTGCAGCCCCCAGGTGTGTGGGGCTACGCAAGCCGTTCCCAAAGAGCATTAGAACAAGGCATAGTTTTCCCTGCTGGCTCTTTGGGCGTGGGACCAGTCTCCTGACATATGGCCATTTTTGGGCCTGGCGCAGCGCCAAGTGGGAAAGGGTGGTTTTGAGGCTGAAGGCAGCAGGAAAGCCTGCAGCCCCCAGGTGTGTGTGGCTACGCAAGCGGTTCCCAAAGAGCTTTAGAACAAGGCATAGTTTTCCGTGCTGGCTCTTTGGGCGTGGGACCAGTCTCCAGATATATGGCCATTTTTGTGCCTGGCGCGGGGCCAAGTGGGAAAGGGTGGTTTTGAGTCTGAAGGCAGCAGGAAAGCCTGCAGCCCCCAGGTGTGTGGGGCTACGCAAGCGGTTCCCAAAGAGCTTTAGAACAAGGCATAGTTTTCCCTGCTGGCTCTTTGGGCGTGGGACCAGTCTCCAGAAATATGGCCATTTTTGTGCCTGGCGCGGGGCCAAGTGGGAAAGGGTGGTTTTGAGGCTGAAGGCAGCAGGAAAGCCTGCAGCCCCCAGGTGTGTGGGGCTACGCAAGCGGTTGCCAAAGAGCTTTAGAACAAGGCATAATTTTCCCTGCTGGCTCTTTGGGCGTGGGACCAGTCTCCAGACATATAGCCATTTTTGGGCCTGGCACGGCGCCAAGTGGGAAAGGGTAGTTTTGAGGCTGAAGGCAGCAGGAAAGCCTGCAGCCCCCAGGTCTGTGGGGCTACGCAAGCGGTTCCCAAAGAGCTTTAGAACAAGGCATAGTTTTCCCTGCTGGCTCTTTGGGCGTGGGACCAACCTCCAGACATATGGCCATTTTTGTGCCTGGCGTGACGCCATGTGGAAAAGGGTGCTTCTGAGGTTGAAGGCAGCAGGAAAGCCTGCAGCCCGCAGGTCTGTGGGGCCACGCAAGCGGTTCCCAAAGAGCTTTAGAACAAGGCATAGTTTTCCCTGCTGGCTCTTTGGGCGTGGGACCAGTCTCCAGACATATGGCCATTTTTGTGCCTGGCGCGGAGCCAAGTGGGAAATCGTGCTTTTGAGGCTGAAGAGAGCAGGAAAGCCTGCAGCCCCCAGGTCTGTGGGGCTACGCAAGCGGTTCCAAAAGAGCTTTAGAACAAGGCATAGTTTTCCCTGCTGGCTCTTTGGGCGTGGGATCAGTCTCCAGACATATGGCCATTTTTGTGCCTGGCTGACGCCATGTAGAAAAGGGTTGTTTTGAGGCTGAAGGCAGCAGGAAAGCCTGCAGCCCCCAGGTCTGTGGGGCTACGCAAGTGGTTCCCAAAGAGCTTTAGAACAAGGCATAGTTTTCCCTGCTGGCTCTTTGGGCGTGGGACGAGTCTCCAGACATATGGCCATTTTTGGGCGTGGCGCGGGGCCAAGTGGGAAAGGGTGGTTTTGAGGCTGAAGGCAGCAGGAAAGCCTGCAGCCCCCAGGTGTGAGGGGCTACGCAAGCGGTTCCCAAAGAGCTTTAGAACAAGGCATAGTTTTCCCTGCTAGCTCTTTGGGCGTGGGACCAGTCTCCAGACATATGGCCATTTTTGTGCCTGGCGCAGCGCCAAGTTGGAAAGGGTGGTTTTGAGGCTGAATGTGCGAGAAAAGCTTGCTGCCCCCAGTTTGTGTGGGGCTACGCAAGCGGTTCCCAAAGAGCTTTAGAACAAGGCATAGTTTTCCCTGCTGGCTCTTTGGGCGTGGGACCAGTCTCCTGACATATGGCCATTTTTGGGCCTGGCGCGGCGCCAAGTGCGAAAGCGTTCTTCTGAGGCTGAAGAGAGCAGGAAAGCCTGCAGCCCCCAGGTGTGTGGGGCTACGCAAGCGGTTCCCAAAGAGCTTTAGAACAAGGCATAGTTTTCCCTGCTGGCTCTTTGGGCGTGGGACCAGTCTCCAGACATATGGCCATTTTTGTGCCTGGCGCGACGCCATGTGGAAAAGGGTGGTTTTGAGGCTGAAGGCAGCAGGAAAGCCTGCAGCCCCCAGGTGTGTGGGGCTACGCAAGCGGTTCCCAAAGAGCTTTAGAACAAGGCATAGTTTTCCCTGCTGGCTCTTTGGGCGTGGGATCAGTCTCCAGATATATGGCCATTTTTGGGCCTGGCGCAGCGCCAAGTGGGAAAGGGTGGTTTTGAGGCTGAAGGCAGCAGGAAAGCCTGCAGCCCCCACGTCTCTGGGGCTACGCAAGCGGTTCCCAAAGAGCTTTAGAACAAGGCATAGTTTTCCCTGCTGGCTCTTTGGGCGTGGGACCAGTCTCCAGACATATGGCCATTTTTGGGCCTGGCGCGATGCCAAGTGGGAAAGGGTGGTTTTGATTCTGAAGGCAGCAGGAAAGCCTGCAGCCCCCAGGTGTGTGGGGCTACGCAAGCGGTTCCCAAAGAGCTTTAGAACAAGGCATAGTTTTCCCTGCTGGCTCTTTGGGCGTGGGACCAGTCTCCAGATATATGGCCATTTTTGGGCCTGGCGCAGCGCCAAGTGGGAAAGGGTTGTTTTGAGGCTGAAGGCAGCAGGAAAGCCTGCAGCCCCCAGGTGTGTGGGGCTACGCAAGAGGTTCCCAAAGAGCTTTAGAACAAGGCATAGTTTTCCCTGCTGGCTCTTTGGGCGTGGGACCAATCTTCAGACATATGGCCATTTTTGGGCCTGGCGCGGAGCCAGGTGCGAAAGGGTTCTTCTGAGGCTGAAGAGAGCAGGAAAGCCTGCAGCCCCCAGGTGTGTGGGGCTACGCAAGCGGTTCCCAAAGAGCTTTAGAACAAGGCATAGTTTTCCCTGCTGGCTATTTGGGCGTGGGACCAACCTCCAGACATATGGCCTTTTTTGGGCCTGGCGCGGCGCCAAGTGGGAAAGGGTGTTTTTGAGGCTGAAAGCGCGAGAAAAGCCTGCAGCCCCCAGGTGTGTGGGGCTACGCAAGCGGTTCCCAAAGAGCCTTAGAACAAGGCATAGTTTTCCCTGCTGGCTCTTTGGGCGTGGGACCAGTCTCCACACATATGGCCATTTTTGTGCCTGGCGCGGGGCCAAGTGGGAAAGGGTGGTTTTGAGGCTGAAGAGAGCAGGAAAGCCTGCAGCCCCCAGGTGTGTGGGCCTACGCAAGAGGTTCCAAAGAGCTTTAGAACAAGGCATAGTTTTCTCTGCTGGCTCTTTGGGCGTGGGACCAGTCTCCTGACATATGGCCATTTTTGGGCCTGGCGCGGCGCCAAGTGCGAAAGGGTTCTTCTGAGGCTGAAGAGAGCAGGAAAGCCTGCAGCCCCCAGGTGTGTGGGGCTACGCAAGCGGTTCCCAAAGAGCTTTAGAACAAGGCATAGTTTTCCCTGCTGGCTCTTTGGGCGTGGGACCAGTCTCCAGACATATGGCCATTTTTGTGCCTGGCGCGACGCCATGTGGAAAAGGGTGGTTTTGAGGCTGAAGGCAGCAGGAAAGCCTGCAGCCCCCAGGTGTGTGGGGCTACGCAAGCGGTTCCCAAAGAGCTTTAGAACAAGGCATAGTTTTCCCTGCTGGCTCTTTGGGCGTGGGATCAGTCTCCAGATATATGGCCATTTTTGGGCCTGGCGCAGCGCCAAGTGGGAAAGGGTGGTTTTGAGGCTGAAGGCAGCAGGAAAGCCTGCAGCCCCCACGTCTCTGGGGCTACGCAAGCGGTTCCCAAAGAGCTTTAGAACAAGGCATAGTTTTCCCTGCTGGCTCTTTGGGCGTGGGACCAGTCTCCAGACATATGGCCATTTTTGGGCCTGGCGCGATGCCAAGTGGGAAAGGGTGGTTTTGATTCTGAAGGCAGCAGGAAAGCCTGCAGCCCCCAGGTGTGTGGGGCTATGCAAGCGGTTCCCAAAGAGCTTTAGAACAAGGCATAGTTTTCCCTGCTGGCTCTTTGGGCGTGGGACCAGTCTCCAGATATATGGCCATTTTTGGGCCTGGCGCAGCGCCAAGTGGGAAAGGGTTGTTTTGAGGCTGAAGGCAGCAGGAAAGCCTGCAGCCCCCAGGTGTGTGGGGCTACGCAAGAGGTTCCCAAAGAGCTTTAGAACAAGGCATAGTTTTCCCTGCTGGCTCTTTGGGCGTGGGACCAATCTTCAGACATATGGCCATTTTTGGGCCTGGCGCGGAGCCAAGTGGGAAAGGGTGGTTTTGAGGCTGAAGGCAGCAGGAAAGCCTGCAGCCCCCAGGTGTGTTGGGCTACGCAAGCGGTTCCCAAAGAGCTTTAGAACAAGGCATAGTTTTCCCTGCTGGCTCTTTGGGCGTGGGACCAGTCTCCAGACATATGGCCATTTTTGGGCCTGGCTTGGCGCCATGTGGGAAAGGGTGGTTTTGAGGCTGAAGAGAGCAGGAAAGCCTGCAGCCCCCAGGTCTGTGGGGCTACGCAAGTGGTTCCCAAAGAGGTTTAGAACAAGGCATAGTTTTCCCTGCTGGCTCTTTGGGCATGGGACCAATCTTCAGACATATGGCCATTTTTGTGCCTGGCGCGGGGCCAAGTGGGAAAGGGTGGTTTTGAGGCTGAAGAGAGCAGGAAAGCCTGCAGCCCCCAGGTGTGTGGGGCTACGCAAGCGGTTCTCAAAGAGCTTTAGAACAAGGCATAGTTTTCCCTGCTGGCTCAATGGGCGTGGGACCAGTCTCCAGACATATGGCCATTTTTGTGCCTGGCGTGACGCCATGTGGGAAAGTTGGCTTTGAGGCTGAAGGCAGCAGGAAAGCCTGCAGCCCCCACGTGTGTGGGGCTACGCAAGCGGTTCCCAAAGAGCTTTAGAACAAGGCATAGTTTTCCCTGCTGGCTCTTTGGGCGTGGGACCAGTCTCCAGACATATGGCCATTTTTGTGCCTGGCGTGACGCCATGTGGAAAAGGGTGGTTTTGAGGCTGAAGGCAGCAGGAAAGCCTGCAGCCCCCAGGTGTGTGTGTGGCTACGCAAGCGGTTCCCAAAGAGCTTTAGAACAAGGCATAGTTTTCCCTGCTGGCTCTTTGGGCGTGGGACGAGTCTCCAGACATATGGCCATTTTTGTGCCTTGCGTGACGCCATGTGGGAAAGGTGGTTTTGAGTCTGAAGGCAGCAGGATAGCCTGCAGCCCCCAGGTGTGTGGGGCTACGCAAGCGGTTCCCAAAGAGCTTTAGAACAAGGCATAGTTTTCCCTGCTGGCTCTTTGGGCGTGGGAGCGGTCTCCAGACATATGGCCATTTTTGGGCCTGACGCGGGGCCAAGTGGGAAAGGGTGGTTTTGAGGCTGAAGGCAGCAGGAAAGCCTGCAGCCCCCAGGTGTGTGGGGCCACGCAAGCGGTTCCCAAAGAGCTTTAGAACAAGGCATAGTTTTCCCTGCTGGCTCTTTGGGCGTGGGACCAATCTTCAGACATATGGCCATTTTTGTGCCTGGCTCGGCGCCAATTGCGAAAGGTTTCTTTTGAGGCTGAAGAGAGCAGGAAAGCCTGCAGCCCGCAGGTGTGTGGGGCTACGCAAGCGGTTCCCAAAGAGCTTTAGAACAAGGCATAGTTTTCCCTGCTGGCTCTTTGGGCGTGGGACCAACCTCCAGACATATGGCCATTTTTGTGTCTGCCGTGATGCCATGTCGAAAAGGGTGGTTTTGAGGCTGAAGGCAGCAGGAAAGCCTGCAGCCCCCATGTCTGTGGGGCTACGCAAGTGGTTCCCAAAGAGCTTTAGAACAAGGCATAGTTTTCCCTGCTGGCTCTTTGGGCTAGGGACCAGTCTCCAGACATATGGCCATTTTTGTGTCTGGCGTGACGCCATGTGGAAAAGGGTGCTTCTGAGGTTGAAGGCAGCAGGAAAGCCGGCAGCCCGCAGGTCTGTGGGGCCACGCAAGCGGTTCCCAAAGAGCTTTAGAACAAGGCATAGTTTTCCCTGCTGGCTCTTTGGGCGTGGGACCAGTCTCCAGATATATGGCCATTTTTGTGCCTGGCGCGGGGCCAAGTGGGAAAGGGTGGTTTTGAGTCTGAAGGCAGCAGGAAAGCCTGCAGCCCCCAGGTGTGTGGGGCTACGCAAGCCGTTCCCAAAGAGCATTAGAACAAGGCATAGTTTTCCCTGCTGGCTCTTTGGGCGTGGGACCAGTCTCCTGACATATGGCCATTTTTGGGCCTGGCGCAGCGCCAAGTGGGAAAGGGTGGTTTTGAGGCTGAAGGCAGCAGGAAAGCCTGCAGCCCCCAGGTGTGTGTGGCTACGCAAGCGGTTCCCAAAGAGCTTTAGAACAAGGCATAGTTTTCCGTGCTGGCTCTTTGGGCGTGGGACCAGTCTCCAGATATATGGCCATTTTTGTGCCTGGCGCGGGGCCAAGTGGGAAAGGGTGGTTTTGAGTCTGAAGGCAGCAGGAAAGCCTGCAGCCCCCAGGTGTGTGGGGCTACGCAAGCGGTTCCCAAAGAGCTTTAGAACAAGGCATAGTTTTCCCTGCTGGCTCTTTGGGCGTGGGACCAGTCTCCAGAAATATGGCCATTTTTGTGCCTGGCGCGGGGCCAAGTGGGAAAGGGTGGTTTTGAGGCTGAAGGCAGCAGGAAAGCCTGCAGCCCCCAGGTGTGTGGGGCTACGCAAGCGGTTGCCAAAGAGCTTTAGAACAAGGCATAATTTTCCCTGCTGGCTCTTTGGGCGTGGGACCAGTCTCCAGACATATAGCCATTTTTGGGCCTGGCACGGCGCCAAGTGGGAAAGGGTAGTTTTGAGGCTGAAGGCAGCAGGAAAGCCTGCAGCCCCCAGGTCTGTGGGGCTACGCAAGCGGTTCCCAAAGAGCTTTAGAACAAGGCATAGTTTTCCCTGCTGGCTCTTTCGGCGTGGGACCAACCTCCAGAAATATGGCCATTTTTGTGCCTGGCGTGACGCCATGTGGAAAAGGGTGCTTCTGAGGTTGAAGGCAGCAGGAAAGCCTGCAGCCCGCAGGTCTGTGGGGCCACGCAAGCGGTTCCCAAAGAGCTTTAGAACAAGGCATAGTTTTCCCTGCTGGCTCTTTGGGCGTGGGACCAGTCTCCAGACATATGGCCATTTTTGTGCCTGGCGCGGAGCCAAGTGGGAAATCGTGCTTTTGAGGCTGAAGAGAGCAGGAAAGCCTGCAGCCCCCAGGTCTGTGGGGCTACGCAAGCGGTTCCAAAAGAGCTTTAGAACAAGGCATAGTTTTCCCTGCTGGCTCTTTGGGCGTGGGATCAGTCTCCAGACATATGGCCATTTTTGTGCCTGGCTGACGCCATGTAGAAAAGGGTTGTTTTGAGGCTGAAGGCAGCAGGAAAGCCTGCAGCCCCCAGGTCTGTGGGGCTACGCAAGTGGTTCCCAAAGAGCTTTAGAACAAGGCATAGTTTTCCCTGCTGGCTCTTTGGGCGTGGGACGAGTCTCCAGACATATGGCCATTTTTGGGCGTGGCGCGGGGCCAAGTGGGAAAGGGTGGTTTTGAGGCTGAAGGCAGCAGGAAAGCCTGCAGCCCCCAGGTGTGAGGGGCTACGCAAGCGGTTCCCAAAGAGCTTTAGAACAAGGCATAGTTTTCCCTGCTAGCTCTTTGGGCGTGGGACCAGTCTCCAGACATATGGCCATTTTTGTGCCTGGCGCAGCGCCAAGTTGGAAAGGGTGGTTTTGAGGCTGAATGTGCGAGAAAAGCTTGCTGCCCCCAGTTTGTGTGGGGCTACGCAAGCGGTTCCCAAAGAGCTTTAGAACAAGGCATAGTTTTCCCTGCTGGCTCTTTGGGCGTGGGACCAGTCTCCTGACATATGGCCATTTTTGGGCCTGGCGCGGCGCCAAGTGCGAAAGGGTTCTTCTGAGGCTGAAGAGAGCAGGAAAGCCTGCAGCCCCCAGGTGTGTGGGGCTACGCAAGCGGTTCCCAAAGAGCTTTAGAACAAGGCATAGTTTTCCCTGCTGGCTCTTTGGGCGTGGGACCAGTCTCCAGACATATGGCCATTTTTGTGCCTGGCGCGACGCCATGTGGAAAAGGGTGGTTTTGAGGCTGAAGGCAGCAGGAAAGCCTGCAGCCCCCAGGTGTGTGGGGCTACGCAAGCGGTTCCCAAAGAGCTTTAGAACAAGGCATAGTTTTCCCTGCTGGCTCTTTGGGCGTGGGATCAGTCTCCAGATATATGGCCATTTTTGGGCCTGGCGCAGCGCCAAGTGGGAAAGGGTGGTTTTGAGGCTGAAGGCAGCAGGAAAGCCTGCAGCCCGCAGGTCTGTGGGGCCACGCAAGCGGTTCCCAAAGAGCTTTAGAACAAGGCATAGTTTTCCCTGCTGGCTCTTTGGGCGTGGGACCAGTCTCCAGACATATGGCCATTTTTGTGCCTGGCGCGGAGCCAAGTGGGAAATCGTGCTTTTGAGGCTGAAGAGAGCAGGAAAGCCTGCAGCCCCCAGGTCTGTGGGGCTACGCAAGCGGTTCCAAAAGAGCTTTAGAACAAGGCATAGTTTTCCCTGCTGGCTCTTTGGGCGTGGGACCAGTCTCCAGATATATGGCCATTTTTGGGCCTGGCGCAGCGCCAAGTGGGAAAGGGTTGTTTTGAGGCTGAAGGCAGCAGGAAAGCCTGCAGCCCCCAGGTGTGTGGGGCTACGCAAGAGGTTCCCAAAGAGCTTTAGAACAAGGCATAGTTTTCCCTGCTGGCTCTTTGGGCGTGGGACCAATCTTCAGACATATGGCCATTTTTGGGCCTGGCGCGGAGCCAGGTGCGAAAGGGTTCTTCTGAGGCTGAAGAGAGCAGGAAAGCCTGCAGCCCCCAGGTGTGTGGGGCTACGCAAGCGGTTCCCAAAGAGCTTTAGAACAAGGCATAGTTTTCCCTGCTGGCTATTTGGGCGTGGGACCAACCTCCAGACATATGGCCTTTTTTGGGCCTGGCGCGGCGCCAAGTGGGAAAGGGTGGTTTTGAGGCTGAAAGCGCGAGAAAAGCCTGCAGCCCCCAGGTGTGTGGGGCTACGCAAGCGGTTCCCAAAGAGCCTTAGAACAAGGCATAGTTTTCCCTGCTGGCTCTTTGGGCGTGGGACCAGTCTCCACACATATGGCCATTTTTGTGCCTGGCGCGGGGCCAAGTGGGAAAGGGTGGTTTTGAGGCTGAAGAGAGCAGGAAAGCCTGCAGCCCCCAGGTGTGTGGGCCTACGCAAGAGGTTCCAAAGAGCTTTAGAACAAGGCATAGTTTTCTCTGCTGGCTCAATGGGCGTGGGATCAGTCTCCAGATATATGGCCATTTTTGGGCCTGGCGCAGCGACAAGTGGGAAAGGGTGGTTTTGAGTCTGAAGGCAGCAGGAAAGCCTGCAGCCCCCAGGTGTGTGGGGCTACGCAAGCGGTTCCCAAAGAGCTTTAGAACAAGGCATAGTTTTCCCTGCTGGCTCTTTGGGCGTGGGACCAGTCTCCAGATATATGGCCATTTTTGGGCCTGGCGCAGCGCCAAGTGGGAAAGGGTTGTTTTGAGGCTGAAGGCAGCAGGAAAGCCTGCAGCCCCCAGGTGT
The DNA here is from genome assembly GCF_963924245.1 of Chroicocephalus ridibundus. Classification (NCBI taxonomy): domain Eukaryota; kingdom Metazoa; phylum Chordata; class Aves; order Charadriiformes; family Laridae; genus Chroicocephalus; species Chroicocephalus ridibundus. The sequence continues at coordinate 176,295 of NW_026961507.1, forward strand.
GTGGGGCTACGCAAGCGGTTCCCAAAGAGCTTTAGAACAAGGCATAGTTTTCCCTGCTGGCTCTTTGGGCGTGGGACCAATCTTCAGACATATGGCCATTTTTGGGCCTGGCGCGGCTCCAAGTGCAAAAGGATTCTTCTGAGGCTGAAGGCAGCAGGAAAGCCTGCAGCCCCCAGGTGTGTGGGGCTACGCAAGCAGTTCCCAAAGAGCTTTAGAACAAGGCATAGTTTTCCCTTCTGGCTATTTGGGCGTGGGACCAACCTCCAGACATATGGCCATTTTTGGGCCTGGCGCGGCGCCAAGTGGGAAAGGGTGGTTTTGAGGCTGAAAGCGCGAGAAAAGCCTGCCCGCCCCAGTTTGTGTGGGGCTACGCAAGCGGTTCCCAAAGAGCCTTAGAACAAGGCATAGTTTTCCCTGCTGGCTCTTTGGGCGTGGGACGAGTCTCCAGACATATGGCCATTTTTGTGCCTGGCGCGGGGCCAAGTGGGAAAGGGTGGTTTTGAGGCTGAAGGCAGCAGGAAAGCCTGCAGCCCCCAGGTGTGTGGGCCTACGCAAGAGGTTCCCAAAGAGCTTTAGAACAAGGCATAGTTTTCCCTGCTGGCTCTTTCGGCGTGGGACCAAACTCCAGACATATGGCCATTTTGGGGCCTGGCGTGGCGCCATTTGGGAAAGGGTGGTTTTGAGTCTGAAGGCAGCAGGAAAGCCTGCAGCCCCCAGGTGTGTGGGGCTACGCAAGCGGTTCCCAAAGAGCTTTAGAACAAGGCATAGTTTTCCCTGCTGGCTCTTTGGGCGTGGGACCAACTTCCAGATATATGGCCATTTTTGGGCCTGGCGCAGCGCCAAGTGGGAAAGGGTGGTTTTGAGGCTGAAGAGAGCAGGAAAGCCTGCAGCCCCCAGGTGTGTGGGGCTACGCAAGCCGTTCCCAAAGAGCTTTAGAACAAGGCATAGTTTTCCCTGCTGGCTCTTTGGGCGTGGGACCAGTCTCCAGACATATGGCCATTTTTGTGCCTGGCTCGGGGCCAAGTGGGAAAGGGTGTTTTTGAGTCTGAAGGCAGCAGGAAAGCCTGCAGCCCCCAGGTGTGTGGGGCTACGCAAGCGGTTCCCAAAGAGCTTTAGAACAAGGCATAGTTTTCCCTGCTGGCTCTTTGGGCGTGGGACCAGTCTCCAGACATATGGCCATTTTTGTGCCTGGCGTGACGCCATGTGGGAAAGGGTGCTTTTGAGCTTGAAGGCAGCAGGAAAGCCTGCAGCCCCCAGGTGTGTGGGGCTACGCAAGCGGTTCCCAAAGAGCTTTAGAACAAGGCATAGTTTTCCCTGCTGGCTCTTTGGGCGTGGGACCAGTCTCCAGAGATATGGCCATTTTTGTGCCTGGCTCGGGGCCAAGTGGGAAAGGGTGTTTTTGAGGCTGAAGGCAGCAGGAAAGCCTGCAGCCCCCACGTCTCTGGGGCTACGCAAGCGGTTCCCAAAGAGCATTAGAACAAGGCATAGTTTTCCCTGCTGGCTCTTTGGGCGTGGGACCAGTCTCCAGAGATATGGCCATTTTTGGGCCTGGCGCAGCGTCAAGTGCGAAAGGGTTCTTCTGATGCTGAAGAGAGCAGGAAAGCCTGCAGCCCCCAGGTGTGTGGGGCTACGCAAGCCGTTCCCAAAGAGCTTTAGAACAAGGCATAGTTTTCCCTGCTGGCTCTTTGGGCGTGGGACCAGTCTCCAGATATTTGGCCATTTTTGGGCCTGGCGTGACGCCATGTGGGAAAGGGTGGTTTTGAGGCTGAAGGCAGCAGGAAAGCCTGCAGTCCCCAGGTGTGTGGGGCTACGCAAGCGGTTCCCAAAGAGCTTTAGAACAAGGCATAATTTTCCCTGCTGGCTCTTTGGGCGTGGGACCAGTCTCCAGACATATAGCCATTTTTGGGCCTGGCACGGCGCCAAGTGGGAAAGGGTGGTTTTGAGGCTGAAGGCAGCAGGAAAGCCTGCAGCCCCCAGGTGTGTGGGGCTACGCAAGCGGTTCCCAAAGAGCTTTAGAACAAGGCATAGTTTTCCCTGCTGGCTCTTTGGGCGTGGGACCAGTCTCCAGAGATATGGCCATTTTTGTGCCTGGCTCGGGGCCAAGTGGGAAAGGGTGTTTTTGAGGCTGAAGGCAGCAGGAAAGCCTGCAGCCCCCACGTCTCTGGGGCTACGCAAGCGGTTCCCAAAGAGCTTTAGAACAAGGCATAGTTTTCCCTGCTGGCTCTTTGGGCGTGGGACCAGTCTCCAGAGATATGGCCATTTTTGGGCCTGGCGCAGCGTCAAGTGCGAAAGGGTTCTTCTGATGCTGAAGAGAGCAGGAAAGCCTGCAGCCCCCAGGTGTGTGGGGCTACGCAAGCCGTTCCCAAAGAGCTTTAGAACAAGGCATAGTTTTCCCTGCTGGCTCTTTGGGCGTGGGACCAGTCTCCAGATATTTGGCCATTTTTGGGCCTGGCGTGACGCCATGTGGGAAAGGGTGGTTTTGAGGCTGAAGGCAGCAGGAAAGCCTGCAGTCCCCAGGTGTGTGGGGCTACGCAAGAGGTTCCCAAAGAGCTTTAGAACAAGGCATAGTTTTCCCTGCTGGCTCTTTGGGCGTGGGATCAGTCTCCAGATATATGGCCATTTTTGGGCCTGGCGGAGCGCCAAGAGGGAAAGGGTGGTTTTGAGGCTGAAGGCAGCAGGAAAGCCTGCAGCCCCCAGGTGTGTGGGGCTACGAAAGCGGTTCCCAAAGAGCTTTAGAACAAGGCATAGTTTTCCCTGCTGGCTCTTTGGGCGTGGGACCAGTCTCCAGATATATGGCCATTTTTGGGCGTGGCGTGACGCCATGTGGGAAAGGGTGGTTTTGAGGCTGAAGGCAGCAGGAAAGCCTGCAGCCCCCAGGTGTGTGGGGCTACGCAAGCGGTTCCCAAAGAGCTTTAGAACAAGGCATAGTTTTCCCTGCTGGCTCTTTGGGCGTGGGACCAGTCTCCAGACATATGGCCATTTTTGTGACTGGCGTGACGCCATGTGGGAAAGGGTGGTTTTGAGTCTGAAGGCAGCAGGAAAGCCTGCAGCCCCCAGGTGTGTGGGGCTACGCAAGCGGTTCCCAAAGAGCTTTAGAACAAGGCATAGTTTTCCCTGCTGGCTCTTTGGGCGTGGGATCAGTCTCCAGACATATGGCCATTTTTGGGCCTGGCGCGGCGCCAAGTGGGAAAGGGTGGTTTTGAGGCTGAAGAGAGCAGGAAAGCCTGCAGCCCCCAGGTGTGTGGGGCTACGCAAGCGGTTCCCAAAGAGCTTTAGAGCAAGGCATAGTTTTCCCTGCTGGCTCTTTGGGCGTGGGACCAACCTCCAGACATATGGCCATTTTTGTGCCTGGCGTGACGCCATGTGGAAAAGGGTGGTTTTGAGGCTGAAGGCAGCAGGAAAGCCTGCAGCCCCCAGGTGTGTGGGGCTACGCAAGCGGTTCCCAAAGAGCTTTAGAACAAGGCATAGTTTTCCCTGCTGGCTCTTTGGGAAAGGGACCAGTCTCCAGACATATGGCTATTTTTGTGCCTGGCGGGGCCAAGTGGGAAAGGGACGTTTTTTGTCTGAAGGCAGCAGGAAAGCCTGCAGCCCCCAGGTGTGTGGGGCTACGCAAGCGGTTCCCAAAGAGCTTTAGAACAAGGCATAGTTTTCCCTGCTGGCTCTTTGGGCGTGGGACCAGTCTCCAGACATATGGCCATTTTTGTGCCTGGCGTGACGCCATGTGGAAAAGGGTGGTTTTGAGGCTGAAGGCAGCAGGAAAGCCTGCAGCCCCCAGGTGTGTTGGGCTACACAAGCGGTTCCCAAAGAGCTTTAGAACAAGGCATAGTTTTCCCTGCTGGCTCTTTGGGCGTGGGACCAACCTCCAGACATATGGCCATTTTTGTGCCTGGCGCGGGGCCAAGTGGGAAAGGGTGGTTTTGAGGCTGAAGGCAGCAGGAAAGCCTGCAGCCCCCAGGTGTGTGGGGCTACGCAAGTGGTTCCCAAAGAGCTTTAGAACAAGGCATAGTTTTCCCTGCTGGCTCTTTGGGCGTGGGACCAGTCTCCTGACATATGGCCATTTTTGTGCCTGGCGCGGGGCCAAGTGGGAAAGGGTGGTTTTGAGGCTGAAGGCAGCAGGAAAGCCTGCAGCCCCCAGGTGTGTGGGGCTACGCAAGCGGTTCCCAAAGAGCTTTAGAACAAGGCATAATTTTCCCTGCTGGCTCTTTGGGCATGGGACCAGTCTCCAGACATATGGCCATTTTTGGGCCTGGCGCGGCGCCAAGTGGGAAAGGGTGGTTTTGAGGCTGAAGGCAGCAGGAAAGCCTGCAGCCCCCAGGTGTGTGGGGCTACGCAAGCGGTTCCCAAAGAGCTTTAGAACAAGGCATAGTTTTCCCTGCTGGCTCTTTGGGCGTGGGACCAACCTCCAGACACATGGCCATTTTTGTGCCTGGCGTGACGCCATGTGGAAAAGGGTGCTTCCGAGGTTGAAGGCAGCAGGAAAGCCTGCAGCCCGCAGGTCTGTGGGGCCACGCAAGCGGTTCCCAAAGAGCTTTAGAACAAGGCATAGTTTTCCCTGCTGGCTCTTTGGGCGTGGGACCAACCTCCAGACATATGGCCATTTTTGTGCCTGGCGTGGGGCCAAGTGGGAAAGGGTGGTTTGGAGGCTGAAGGCAGCAGGAAAGCCTGCAGCCCCCAGGTGTGTGGGGCTACGCAAGCGGTTCCCAAAGAGCTTTAGAACAAGGCATAGTTTTCCCTGCTGGCTCTTTGGGAAAGGGACCAGTCTCCAGACATATGGCTATTTTTGTGCCTGGCGGGGCCAAGTGGGAAAGGGACGTTTTTTGTCTGAAGGCAGCAGGAAAGCCTGCAGCCCCCAGGTGTGTGGGGCTACGCAAGCGGTTCCCAAAGAGCTTTAGAACAAGGCATAGTTTTCCCTACTGGCTCTTTGGGCGTGGGACCAGTCTCCAGACATATGGCCATTTTTGTGCCTGGCGTGACGCCATGTGGAAAAGGGTGGTTTTGAGGCTGAAGGCAGCAGGAAAGCCTGCAGCCCCCAGGTGTGTTGGGCTACGCAAGCGGTTCCCAAAGAGCTTTAGAACAAGGCATAGTTTTCCCTGCTGGCTCTTTGGGCGTGGCACCAACCTCCAGACATATGGCCATTTTTGTGCCTGGCGCGGGGCCAAGTGGGAAAGGGTGGTTTTGAGTCTGAAGGCAGCAGGAAAGCCTGCAGCCCCCAGGTGTGTGGGGCCACGCAAGCGGTTCCCAAAGAGCTTTAGAAAAAGGCATAGTTTTCCCTGCTGGCTCTTTGGGCGTGGGACCAGTCTCCTGACATATGGCCATTTTTGGGCCTGGCGCAGCGCCAAGTGGGAAAGGGTGGTTTTGAGGCTGAAGGCAGCAGGAAAGCCTGCAGCCCCCAGGTGTGTGGGGCTACGCAAGCGGTTCCCAAAGAGCTTTAGAACAAGGCATAGTTTTCCCTGCTGGCTCTTTGGGCGTGGGACCAGTCTCCAGATATATGGCCATTTTTGTGCCTGGCGCGATGCCAAGTGGGAAAGGGTGGTTTTGAGTCTGAAGGCAGCAGGAAAGCCTGCAGCCCCCAGGTGTGTGGGGCTACGCAAGTGGTTCCCAAAGAGCTTTAGAACAAGGCATAGTTTTCCCTGCTGGCTCTTTGGGCGTGGGACCAGTCTCCTGACATATGGCCATTTTTGTGCCTGGCGCGGGGCCAAGTGGGAAAGGGTGGTTTTGAGGCTGAAGGCAGCAGGAAAGCCTGCAGCCCCCAGGTGTGTGGGGCTACGCAAGCGGTTCCCAAAGAGCTTTAGAACAAGGCATAGTTTTCCCTACTGGCTCTTTGGGCGTGGGACCAGTCTCCAGACATATGGCCATTTTTGTGCCTGGCGTGACGCCATGTGGAAAAGGGTGGTTTTGAGGCTGAAGGCAGCAGGAAAGCCTGCAGCCCCCAGGTGTGTTGGGCTACGCAAGCGGTTCCCAAAGAGCTTTAGAACAAGGCATAGTTTTCCCTGCTGGCTCTTTGGGCGTGGGACCAACCTCCAGACATATGGCCATTTTTGTGCCTGGCGTGGCGCCATGTGGAAAAGGGTGGTTTTGAGGCTGAAGGCAGCAGGAAAGCCTGCAGCCCCCAGGTGTGTGGGGCCACGCAAGCGGTTCCCAAAGAGCTTTAGAACAAGGCATAGTTTTCCCTGCTGGCTCTTTGGGCGTGGGACCAGTCTCCAGACATATGACCATTTTTGTGCCTGACGCGGAGCCAAGTGGGAAAGGGTTCTTTTGAGGCTGAAGAGAGCAGGAAAGCCTGCAGCCCCCAGGTGTGTGGGGCTACGCAAGAGGTTCCCAAAGAGCTTTAGAACAAGGCATAGTTTTCCCTGCTGGCTCTTTGGGCGTGAGACCAAACTCCAGATATATGGCCATTTTTGGGCCTGGCGCGATGCCAAGTGGGAAAGGGTGGTTTTGAGGCTGAAAGCGCGAGAAAAGCCTGCAGCCCCCCGTTTCTGTGGGGCTACGCAAGCGGTTCCCAAAGAGCTTTAGAACAAGGCATAGTTTTCCCTGCTGGCTCTTTGGGCGTGGGACCAACCTCCAGACATATGGCCATTTTTGTGCCTGGCGTGACGCCAAGTGGGAAAGGGTGGTTTTGAGGCTGAAGGCAGCAGGAAAGCCTGCAGCCCGCAGGTCTGTTGGGCCACGCAAGCGGTTCCCAAAGAGCTTTAGAACAAGGCATAGTTTTCCCTGCTGGCTCTTTGGGAAAGGGACCAGTCTCCAGAAATATGGCCATTTTTGTGCCTGGCGCGACGCCAAGTGGGAAAGGGTGGTTTTGAGGCTGAAGGCAGCAGGAAAGCCTGCAGCCCCCAGGTGTGTGGGGCTACGCAAGCGGTTCCCAAAGAGCTTTAGAACAAGGCATAGTTTTCCCTGCTGGCTCTTTGGGCGTGGGACCAGTCTCCAGACATATGGCCATTTTTCGGCCTGGCGCGGGGCCAAGTGGGAAAGGGTGGTTTTGAGGCTGAAGAGAGCAGGAAAGCCTGCAGCCTCCAGGTGTGTGGGGCTACGCAAGCGGTTCCCAAAGAGCTTTAGAACAAGGCATAGTTTTCCCTGCTGGCTCTTTGGGCGTGGGATCAGTCTCCAGATATATGGCCATTTTTGTGTCTGGCGTGACGCCATGTGGAAAAGGGTGCTTCTGAGGTTGAAGGCAGCAGGAAAGCCGGCAGCCCCCAGGTCTGTGGGGCCACGCAAGCGGTTCCCAAAGAGCTTTAGAACAAGGCATAGTTTTCCCTGCTGGCTCTTTGGGCGTGGGACCAGTCTCCAGATATATGGCCATTTTTGTGCCTGGCTCGGGGCCAAGTGGGAAAGGGTTGTTTTGAGGCTGAAGGCAGCAGGAAAGCCTGCAGCCCCCAGGTGTGTGGGGCTACGCAAGCGGTTCCCAAAGAGCTTTAGAACAAGGCATAGTTTTCCGTGCTGGCTCTTTGGGCGTGGGACCAGTCTCCAGATATATGGCCATTTTTGTGCCTGGCGCGGGGCCAAGTGGGAAAGGGTGGTTTTGAGTCTGAAGGCAGCAGGAAAGCCTGCAGCCCCCAGGTGTGTGGGGCTACGCAAGCGGTTCCCAAAGAGCTTTAGAACAAGGCATAGTTTTCCCTGCTGGCTCTTTGGGCGTGGGACCAGTCTCCAGAAATATGTCCATTTTTGTGCCTGGCGCGGGGCCAAGTGGGAAAGGGAGGTTTTGAGGCTGAAGAGAGCAGGAAAGCCTGCAGCCCCCAGGTGTGTGGGGCTACGCAAGAGGTTCCCAAAGAGCTTTAGAACAAGGCATAATTTTCCCTGCTGGCTCTTTGGGCGTGGGACCAAACTCCAGACATATGGCCATTTTTGGGCCTGGCGCGATGCCAAGTGGGAAAGGGTGGTTTTGAGGCTGAAAGCGCGAGAAAAGCCTGCAGCCCCCCGTTTCTGTGGGGCTACGCAAGCGGTTCCCAAAGAGCTTTAGAACAAGGCATAGTTTTCCCTGCTGGCTCTTTGGGCGTGGGATCAGTCTCCAGACATATGGCCATTTTTGTGCCTGGCTGACGCCATGTGGAAAAGGGTTCTTTGGGGCTGAAGGCAGCAGGAAAGCCTGCAGCCCCCAGGTGTGAGGGGCTACGCAAGCGGTTCCCAAAGAGCTTTAGAACAAGGCATAGTTTTCCCTGCTGGCTCTTTGGGCGTGGGACCAACCTCCAGACATATGGCCATTTTTGTGCCTGGCGTGACGCCATGTGGAAAAGGGTGGTTTTGAGGCTGAAGGCAGCAGGAAAGCGTGCAGCCTACAGGTGTGTGGGGCTACGCAAGCGGTTCCCAAAGAGCTTTAGAACAAGGCATAGTTTTCCCTGCTGGCTCTTTGGGCGTGGGACGAGTCTCCAGACATATGGCCATTTTTGGGCCTGGCGTGACGCCTAGTGGGAAAGGTGGGTTTGAGGCTGAAGGCAGCAGGAAAGCCTGCAGCCCGCAGGTCTGTTGGGCCACGCAAGCGGTTCCCAAAGAGCTTTAGAACAAGGCATAGTTTTCCCTGCTGGCTCTTTGGGAAAGGGACCAGTCTCCAGACATATGGCCATTTTTGTGCCTGGCGCGATGCCAAGTGGGAAAGGGTGGTTTTGAGGCTGAAGGCAGCAGGAAAGCCTGCAGCCCCCAGGTGTGTGTGGATACGAAAGAGGTTCCCAAAGAGCTTTAGAACAAGGCATAGTTTTCCCTGCTGGCTCTTTGGGTGTGGGACCAAACTCCAGATATATGGCCATTTTTGGGCCTGCGCGATGCCAAGTGGGAAAGGGTGGTTTTGAGTCTGAAGGCAGCAGGAAAGCCTGCAGCCCCCAGGTGTGTGGGGCTACGCAAGCGGTTCCCAAAGAGCTTTAGAACAAGGCATAGTTTTCCGTGCTGGCTCTTTGGGCGTGGGACCAGTCTCCAGAGATATGGCCATTTTTGTGCCTGGCGCGGGGCCAAGTGGGAAAGGGTGGTTTTGAGGCTGAAGGCAGCAGGAAAGCCTGCAGCCCCCAGGTCTGTGGGGCTACGCAAGCGGTTCCCAAAGAGCTTTAGAACAAGGCATAGTTTTCCCTGCTGGCTCTTTGGGCGTGGGACCAATCTTCAGACATATGGCCATTTTTGGGCCTGGCGCGGCGCCAATTGCCAAAGGTTTCTTTTGAGGCTGAAGGCAGCATGAAAGCCTGCAGCCCCCAGGTGTGTGGGGCTACGCAAGCGGTTCCCAAAGAGCTTTAGAACAAGGCATAGTTTTCCCTGCTGGCTCTTTGGGCGTGGGACCAACCTCCAGACATATGGCCATTTTTGTGTCTGGCGTGACGCCATGTCGAAAAGGGTGGTTTTGAGGCTGAAGGCAGCAGGAAAGCCTGCAGCCCCCATGTCTGTGGGGCTACGCAAGTGGTTCCCAAAGAGCTTTAGAACAAGGCATAGTTTTCCCTGCTGGCTCTTTGGGCGTGGGATCAGTCTCCAGATATATGGCCATTTTTGTGTCTGGCGTGACGCCATGTGGAAAAGGGTGCTTCTGAGGTTGAAGGCAGCAGGAAAGCCGGCAGCCCCCAGGTGTGTGGGGCCACGCAAGTGGTTCCCAAAGAGCTTTAGAACAAGGCATAGTTTTCCCTGCTGGCTCTTTGGGCGTGGGACCAGTCTCCTGACATATGGCCATTTTTGTGCCTGGCGCGGGGCCAAGTGGGAAAGGGTGGTTTTGAGGCTGAAGGCAGCAGGAAAGCCTGCAGCCCCCAGGTGTGTGGGGCTACGCAAGCGGTTCCCAAAGAGCTTTAGAACAAGGCATAATTTTCCCTGCTGGCTCTTTGGGCATGGGACCAGTCTCCAGACATATGGCCATTTTTGGGCCTGGCGCGGCGCCAAGTGGGAAAGGGTGGTTTTGAGGCTGAAGGCAGCAGGAAAGCCTGCAGCCCCCAGGTGTGTGGGGCTACGCAAGCGGTTCCCAAAGAGCTTTAGAACAAGGCATAGTTTTCCCTGCTGGCTCTTTGGGCGTGGGACCAACCTCCAGACACATGGCCATTTTTGTGCCTGGCGTGACGCCATGTGGAAAAGGGTGCTTCCGAGGTTGAAGGCAGCAGGAAAGCCTGCAGCCCGCAGGTCTGTGGGGCCACGCAAGCGGTTCCCAAAGAGCTTTAGAACAAGGCATAGTTTTCCCTGCTGGCTCTTTGGGCGTGGGACCAACCTCCAGACATATGGCCATTTTTGTGCCTGGCGTGGGGCCAAGTGGGAAAGGGTGGTTTGGAGGCTGAAGGCAGCAGGAAAGCCTGCAGCCCCCAGGTGTGTGGGGCTACGCAAGCGGTTCCCAAAGAGCTTTAGAACAAGGCATAGTTTTCCCTGCTGGCTCTTTGGGAAAGGGACCAGTCTCCAGACATATGGCTATTTTTGTGCCTGGCGGGGCCAAGTGGGAAAGGGACGTTTTTTGTCTGAAGGCAGCAGGAAAGCCTGCAGCCCCCAGGTGTGTGGGGCTACGCAAGCGGTTCCCAAAGAGCTTTAGAACAAGGCATAGTTTTCCCTACTGGCTCTTTGGGCGTGGGACCAGTCTCCAGACATATGGCCATTTTTGTGCCTGGCGTGACGCCATGTGGAAAAGGGTGGTTTTGAGGCTGAAGGCAGCAGGAAAGCCTGCAGCCCCCAGGTGTGTTGGGCTACGCAAGCGGTTCCCAAAGAGCTTTAGAACAAGGCATAGTTTTCCCTGCTGGCTCTTTGGGCGTGGCACCAACCTCCAGACATATGGCCATTTTTGTGCCTGGCGCGGGGCCAAGTGGGAAAGGGTGGTTTTGAGTCTGAAGGCAGCAGGAAAGCCTGCAGCCCCCAGGTGTGTGTGTGGCTACGCAAGCGGTTCCCAAAGAGCTTTAGAACAAGGCATAGTTTTCCCTGCTGGCTCCTTGGGCGTGGGACCAGTCTCCAGAAATATGTCCATTTTTGTGCCTGGCGCGGGGCCAAGTGGGAAAGGGTGGTTTTGAGGCTGAAGAGAGCAGGAAAGCCTGCAGCCCCCAGTTTGTGTGGGGCTACGCAAGCGGTTCCCAAAGAGCTTTAGAACAAGGCATAATTTTCCCTGCTGGCTCTTTGGGCGTGGGACCAGTCTCCAGACATATGGCCATTTTTGTGCCTGGCGTGGGGCCAAGTGGGAAAGGGTGCTTCTGAGGTTGAAGGCAGCAGGAAAGCCTGCAGCCCGCAGGTCTGTGGGGCCACGCAAGCGGTTCCCAAAGAGCTTTAGAACAAGGCATAGTTTTCCCTGCTGGCTCTTTGGGCGTGGGACCAGTCTCCAGACATATGGCCATTTTTGTGCCTGGCGCGGAGCCAAGTGGGAAAGGGTTCTTTTGAGGCTGAAGAGAGCAGGAAAGCCTGCAGCCCCCAGGTGTGTGGGGCTACGCAAGCGGTTCCCAAAGAGCTTTAGAACAAGGCATAGTTTTCCCTGCTGGCTCTTTGGGCGTGGGACCAAACTCCAGACATATGGCCATTTTTGGGCCTGGCGCGATGCCAAGTGGGAAAGGGTGGTTTGAGGCTGAAGGCAGCAGGAAAGCCTGCAGCCCGCAGGTCTGTTGGGCCACGCAAGCGGTTCCCAAAGAGCTTTAGAACAAGGCATAGTTTTCCCTGCTGGCTCTTTGGGAAAGGGACCAGTCTCCAGACATATGGCCATTTTTGTGCCTGGCGCGACGCCAAGTGGGAAAGGGTGGTTTTGAGGCTGAAGGCAGCAGGAAAGCCTGCAGCCCCCAGGTGTGTGGGGCTACGCAAGCGGTTCCCAAAGAGCTTTAGAACAAGGCATAGTTTTCCCTGCTGGCTCTTTGGGCGTGGGACCAGTCTCCAGATATATGGCCATTTTTGGGCCTGGTGCGGCGCCAAGTGGGAAAGGGTGGTTTTGAGGCTGAAGAGAGCAGGAAAGACTGCAGCCCCCAGGTGTGTGGGGCTACGCAAGCGGTTCCCAAAGAGCTTTAGAACAAGGCATAGTTTTCCCTGCTGGCTCTTTGGGCGTGGGACCAATCTCCAGACATATGGCCATTTTTGTGCCTGGCGCGGGGCCAAGTGGGAAAGGGTGGTTTTGAGTCTGAAGGCAGCAGGAAAGCCTGCAGCCCCCAGGTGTGTGTGGCTACGAAAGAGGTTCCCAAAGAGCTTTAGAACAAGGCATAGTTTTCCCTGCTGGCTCTTTGGGTGTGGGACCAAACTCCAGATATATGGCCATTTTTGGGCCTGCGCGATGCCAAGTGGGAAAGGGTGGTTTTGAGTCTGAAGGCAGCAGGAAAGCCTGCAGCCCCCAGGTGTGTGGGGCTACGCAAGCGGTTCCCAAAGAGCTTTAGAACAAGGCATAGTTTTCCGTGCTGGCTCTTTGGGCGTGGGACCAGTCTCCAGAGATATGGCCATTTTTGTGCCTGGCGCGGGGCCAAGTGGGAAAGGGTGGTTTTGAGGCTGAAGGCAGCAGGAAAGCCTGCAGCCCCCAGGTCTGTGGGGCTACGCAAGCGGTTCCCAAAGAGCTTTAGAACAAGGCATAGTTTTCCCTGCTGGCTCTTTGGGCGTGGGACCAATCTCCAGACATATGGCCATTTTTGGGCCTGGCGCGGCGCCAATTGCGAAAGGTTTCTTTTGAGGCTGAAGGCAGCATGAAAGCCTGCAGCCCCCAGGTGTGTGGGGCTACGCAAGCGGTTCCCAAAGAGCTTTAGAACAAGGCATAGTTTTCCCTGCTGGCTCTTTGGGCGTGGGACCAACCTCCAGACATATGGCCATTTTTGTGTCTGGCGTGACGCCATGTCGAAAAGGGTGGTTTTGAGGCTGAAGGCAGCAGGAAAGCCTGCAGCCCCCATGTCTGTGGGGCTACGCAAGTGGTTCCCAAAGAGCTTTAGAACAAGGCATAGTTTTCCCTGCTGGCTCTTTGGGCGTGGGATCAGTCTCCAGATATATGGCCATTTTTGTGTCTGGCGTGACGCCATGTGGAAAAGGGTGCTTCTGAGGTTGAAGGCAGCAGGAAAGCCGGCAGCCCCCAGGTCTGTGGGGCCACGCAAGAGGTTCCCAAAGAGCTTTAGAACAAGGCATAGTTTTCCCTGCTGGCTCTTTGGGCGTGGGACCAGTCTCCAGATATATGGCCATTTTTGTGCCTGGCTCGGGGCCAAGTGGGAAAGGGTGGTTTTGAGGCTGAAGGCAGCAGGAAAGCCTGCAGCCCCCAGGTGTGTGTGTGGCTACGCAAGCGGTTCCCAAAGAGCTTTAGAACAAGGCATAGTTTTCCCTGCTGGCTCCTTGGGCGTGGGACCAGTCTCCAGAAATATGTCCATTTTTGTGCCTGGCGCGGGGCCAAGTGGGAAAGGGTGGTTTTGAGGCTGAAGAGAGCAGGAAAGCCTGCAGCCCCCAGTTTGTGTGGGGCTACGCAAGCGGTTCCCAAAGAGCTTTAGAACAAGGCATAATTTTCCCTGCTGGCTCTTTGGGCGTGGGACCAGTCTCCAGACATATGGCCATTTTTGGGCCTGGCGTGACGCCATGTGGAAAAGGGTGCTTCTGAGGTTGAAGGCAGCAGGAAAGCCTGCAGCCCGCAGGTCTGTGGGGCCACGCAAGCGGTTCCCAAAGAGCTTTAGAACAAGGCATAGTTTTCCCTGCTGGCTCTTTGGGCGTGGGACCAGTCTCCAGACATATGGCCATTTTTGTGCCTGGCGCGGAGCCAAGTGGGAAAGGGTTCTTTTGAGGCTGAAGAGAGCAGGAAAGCCTGCAGCCCCCAGGTGTGTGGGGCTACGCAAGAGGTTCCCAAAGAGCTTTAGAACAAGGCATAGTTTTCCCTGCTGGCTCTTTGGGCGTGGGATCAGTCTCCAGACATATGGCCATTTTTGTGCCTGGCTGACGCCATGTGGAAAAGGGTTGTTTTGAGGCTGAAGGCAGCAGGAAAGCCTGCAGCCCCCAGGTGTGAGGGGCTACGCAAGCGGTTCCCAAAGAGCTTTAGAACAAGGCATAGTTTTCCCTGCTGGCTCTTTGGGCGTGGGACCAGTCTCCTGACATATGGCCATTTTTGTGCCTGGCGCGGGGCCAAGTGGGAAAGGGTGGTTTTGAGGCTGAAGGCAGCAGGAAAGCCTGCAGCCCCCAGGTGTGTGGGGCTACGCAAGCGGTTCCCAAAGAGCTTTAGAACAAGGCATAGTTTTCCCTACTGGCTCTTTGGGCGTGGGACCAGTCTCCAGACATATGGCCATTTTTGTGCCTGGCGTGACGCCATGTGGAAAAGGGTGGTTTTGAGGCTGAAGGCAGCAGGAAAGCCTGCAGCCCCCAGGTGTGTTGGGCTACGCAAGCGGTTCCCAAAGAGCTTTAGAACAAGGCATAGTTTTCCCTGCTGGCTCTTTGGGCGTGGGACCAACCTCCAGACATATGGCCATTTTTGTGCCTGGCGTGGCGCCATGTGGAAAAGGGTGGTTTTGAGGCTGAAGGCAGCAGGAAAGCCTGCAGCCCCCAGGTGTGTGGGGCCACGCAAGCGGTTCCCAAAGAGCTTTAGAACAAGGCATAGTTTTCCCTGCTGGCTCTTTGGGCGTGGGACCAGTCTCCAGACATATGGCCATTTTTGTGCCTGACGCGGAGCCAAGTGGGAAAGGGTTCTTTTGAGGCTGAAGAGAGCAGGAAAGCCTGCAGCCCCCAGGTGTGTGGGGCTACGCAAGAGGTTCCCAAAGAGCTTTAGAACAAGGCATAGTTTTCCCTGCTGGCTCTTTGGGCGTGGGACCAAACTCCAGATATATGGCCATTTTTGGGCCTGGCGCGATGCCAAGTGGGAAAGGGTGGTTTTGAGGCTGAAAGCGCGAGAAAAGCCTGCAGCCCCCCGTTTCTGTGGGGCTACGCAAGCGGTTCCCAAAGAGCTTTAGAACAAGGCATAGTTTTCCCTGCTGGCTCTTTGGGCGTGGGATCAGTCTCCAGACATATGGCCATTTTTGTGCCTGGCTGACGCCATGTGGAAAAGGGTTGTTTTGAGGCTGAAGGCAGCAGGAAAGCCTGCAGCCCCCAGGTGTGAGGGGCTACGCAAGCGGTTCCCAAAGAGCTTTAGAACAAGGCATAGTTTTCCCTGCTGGCTCTTTGGGCGTGGGACCAACCTCCAGACATATGGCCATTTTTGTGCCTGGCGTGACGCCATGTGGAAAAGGGTGGTTTTGAGGCTGAAGGCAGCAGGAAAGCCTGCAGCCCCCAGGTGTGTGGGGCTACGCAAGCGGTTCCCAAAGAGCTTTAGAACAAGGCATAGTTTTCCCTGCTGGCTCTTTGGGCGTGGGACCAACCTCCAGACATATGGCCATTTTTGGGCCTGGCGTGACGCCTAGTGGGAAAGGTGGGTTTGAGGCTGAAGGCAGCAGGAAAGCCTGCAGCCCGCAGGTCTGTTGGGCCACGCAAGCGGTTCCCAAAGAGCTTTAGAACAAGGCATAGTTTTCCCTGCTGGCTCTTTGGGAAAGGGACCAGTCTCCAGACATATGGCCATTTTTGTGCCTGGCGCGACGCCAAGTGGGAAAGGGTGGTTTTGAGGCTGAAGGCAGCAGGAAAGCCTGCAGCCCCCAGGTGTGTGTGGATACGAAAGAGGTTCCCAAAGAGCTTTAGAACAAGGCATAGTTTTCCCTGCTGGCTCTTTGGGTGTGGGACCAAACTCCAGATATATGGCCATTTTTGGGCCTGGCGCGATGCCAAGTGGGAAAGGGTGGTTTTGAGTCTGAAGGCAGCAGGAAAGCCTGCAGCCCCCAGGTGTGTGGGGCTACGCAAGCGGTTCCCAAAGAGCTTTAGAACAAGGCATAGTTTTCCGTGCTGGCTCTTTGGGCGTGGGACCAGTCTCCAGAGATATGGCCATTTTTGTGCCTGGCGCGGGGCCAAGTGGGAAAGGGTGGTTTTGAGGCTGAAGGCAGCAGGAAAGCCTGCAGCCCCCAGGTCTGTGGGGCTACGCAAGCGGTTCCCAAAGAGCTTTAGAACAAGGCATAGTTTTCCCTGCTGGCTCTTTGGGCGTGGGACCAATCTTCAGACATATGGCCATTTTTGGGCCTGGCGCGGCGCCAATTGCGAAAGGTTTCTTTTGAGGCTGAAGGCAGCATGAAAGCCTGCAGCCCCCAGGTGTGTGGGGCTACGCAAGCGGTTCCCAAAGAGCTTTAGAACAAGGCATAGTTTTCCCTGCTGGCTCTTTGGGCGTGGGACCAACCTCCAGACATATGGCCATTTTTGTGTCTGGCGTGACGCCATGTCGAAAAGGGTGGTTTTGAGGCTGAAGGCAGCAGGAAAGCCTGCAGCCCCCATGTCTGTGGGGCTACGCAAGTGGTTCCCAAAGAGCTTTAGAACAAGGCATAGTTTTCCCTGCTGGCTCTTTGGGCGTGGGATCAGTCTCCAGATATATGGCCATTTTTGTGTCTGGCGTGACGCCATGTGGAAAAGGGTGCTTCTGAGGTTGAAGGCAGCAGGAAAGCCGGCAGCCCCCAGGTGTGTGGGGCCACGCAAGCGGTTCCCAAAGAGCTTTAGAACAAGGCATAGTTTTCCCTGCTGGCTCTTTGGGCGTGGGACCAGTCTCCAGATATATGGCCATTTTTGTGCCTGGCTCGGGGCCAAGTGGGAAAGGGTGGTTTTGAGGCTGAAGGCAGCAGGAAAGCCTGCAGCCCCCAGGTGTGTGTGTGGCTACGCAAGCGGTTCCCAAAGAGCTTTAGAACAAGGCATAGTTTTCCCTGCTGGCTCCTTGGGCGTGGGACCAGTCTCCAGAAATATGTCCATTTTTGTGCCTGGCGCGGGGCCAAGTGGGAAAGGGTGGTTTTGAGGCTGAAGAGAGCAGGAAAGCCTGCAGCCCCCAGTTTGTGTGGGGCTACGCAAGCGGTTCCCAAAGAGCTTTAGAACAAGGCATAATTTTCCCTGCTGGCTCTTTGGGCGTGGGACCAGTCTCCAGACATATGGCCATTTTTGGGCCTGGCGTGACGCCATGTGTAAAAGGGTGCTTCTGAGGTTGAAGGCAGCAGGAAAGCCTGCAGCCCGCAGGTCTGTGGGGCCACGCAAGCGGTTCCCAAAGAGCTTTAGAACAAGGCATAGTTTTCCCTGCTGGCTCTTTGGGCGTGGGACCAGTCTCCAGACATATGGCCATTTTTGTGCCTGGCGCGGAGCCAAGTGGGAAAGGGTTCTTTTGAGGCTGAAGAGAGCAGGAAAGCCTGCAGCCCCCAGGTGTGTGGGGCTACGCAAGAGGTTCCCAAAGAGCTTTAGAACAAGGCATAGTTTTCCCTGCTGGCTCTTTGGGCGTGGGACCAAACTCCAGACATATGGCCATTTTTGTGCCTGGCGTGACGCCATGTGGGAAAGGGTGGTTTTGAGGCTGAAAGCGCGAGAAAAGCCTGCAGCCCCCCGTTTCTGTGGGGCTACGCAAGCGGTTCCCAAAGAGCTTTAGAACAAGGCATAGTTTTCCCTGCTGGCTCTTTGGGCGTGGGACCAAACTTCAGACATATGGCCATTTTTGGGCCTGGCGTGACGCCTAGTGGGAAAGGTGGGTTTGAGGCTGAAGGCAGCAGGAAAGCCTGCAGCCCGCAGGTCTGTTGGGCCACGCAAGCGGTTCCCAAAGAGCTTTAGAACAAGGCATAGTTTTCCCTGCTGGCTCTTTGGGAAAGGGACCAGTCTCCAGACATATGGCCATTTTTGTGCCTGGCGCGACGCCAAGTGGGAAAGGGTGGTTTTGAGGCTGAAGGCAGCAGGAAAGCCTGCAGCCCCCAGGTGTGTGGGGCTACGCAAGCGGTTCCCAAAGAGCTTTAGAACAAGGCATAGTTTTCCCTGCTGGCTCTTTGGGTGTGGGACCAAACTCCAGATATATGGCCATTTTTGGGCCTGCGCGATGCCAAGTGGGAAAGGGTGGTTTTGAGTCTGAAGGCAGCAGGAAAGCCTGCAGCCCCCAGGTGTGTGGGGCTACGCAAGCGGTTCCCAAAGAGCTTTAGAACAAGGCATAGTTTTCCGTGCTGGCTCTTTGGGCGTGGGACCAGTCTCCAGAGATATGGCCATTTTTGTGCCTGGCGCGGGGCCAAGTGGGAAAGGGTGGTTTTGAGGCTGAAGGCAGCAGGAAAGCCTGCAGCCCCCAGGTCTGTGGGGCTACGCAAGCGGTTCCCAAAGAGCTTTAGAACAAGGCATAGTTTTCCCTGCTGGCTCTTTGGGCGTGGGACCAATCTTCAGACATATGGCCATTTTTGGGCCTGGCGCGGCGCCAATTGCGAAAGGTTTCTTTTGAGGCTGAAGGCAGCATGAAAGCCTGCAGCCCCCAGGTGTGTGGGGCTACGCAAGCGGTTCCCAAAGAGCTTTAGAACAAGGCATAGTTTTCCCTGCTGGCTCTTTGGGCGTGGGACCAACCTCCAGACATATGGCCATTTTTGTGTCTGGCGTGACGCCATGTCGAAAAGGGTGGTTTTGAGGCTGAAGGCAGCAGGAAAGCCTGCAGCCCCCATGTCTGTGGGGCTACGCAAGTGGTTCCCAAAGAGCTTTAGAACAAGGCATAGTTTTCCCTGCTGGCTCTTTGGGCGTGGGATCAGTCTCCAGATATATGGCCATTTTTGTGTCTGGCGTGACGCCATGTGGAAAAGGGTGCTTCTGAGGTTGAAGGCAGCAGGAAAGCCGGCAGCCCCCAGGTCTGTGGGGCCACGCAAGCGGTTCCCAAAGAGCTTTAGAACAAGGCATAGTTTTCCCTGCTGGCTCTTTGGGCGTGGGACCAGTCTCCAGATATATGGCCATTTTTGTGCCTGGCTCGGGGCCAAGTGGGAAAGGGTGGTTTTGAGGCTGAAGGCAGCAGGAAAGCCTGCAGCCCCCAGGTGTGTGTGTGGCTACGCAAGCGGTTCCCAAAGAGCTTTAGAACAAGGCATAGTTTTCCCTGCTGGCTCCTTGGGCGTGGGACCAGTCTCCAGAAATATGTCCATTTTTGTGCCTGGCGCGGGGCCAAGTGGGAAAGGGTGGTTTTGAGGCTGAAGAGAGCAGGAAAGCCTGCAGCCCCCAGTTTGTGTGGGGCTACGCAAGCGGTTCCCAAAGAGCTTTAGAACAAGGCATAATTTTCCCTGCTGGCTCTTTGGGCGTGGGACCAGTCTCCAGACATATGGCCATTTTTGGGCCTGGCGTGACGCCATGTGGAAAAGGGTGCTTCTGAGGTTGAAGGCAGCAGGAAAGCCTGCAGCCCGCAGGTCTGTGGGGCCACGCAAGCGGTTCCCAAAGAGCTTTAGAACAAGGCATAGTTTTCCCTGCTGGCTCTTTGGGCGTGGGACCAGTCTCCAGACATATGGCCATTATGTGCCTGGCGCGGAGCCAAGTGGGAAAGGGTTCTTTTGAGGCTGAAGAGAGCAGGAAAGCCTGCAGCCCCCAGGTGTGTGGGGCTACGCAAGAGGTTCCCAAAGAGCTTTAGAACAAGGCATAGTTTTCCCTGCTGGCTCTTTGGGCGTGGGACCAAACTCCAGACATATGGCCATTTTTGGGCCTGGCGCGATGCCAAGTGGGAAAGGGTGGTTTTGAGGCTGAAAGCGCGAGAAAAGCCTGCAGCCCCCCGTTTCTGTGGGGCTACGCAAGCGGTTCCCAAAGAGCTTTAGAACAAGGCATAGTTTTCCCTGCTGGCTCTTTGGGCGTGGGATCAGTCTCCAGACATATGGCCATTTTTGTGCCTGGCTGACGCCATGTGGAAAAGGGTTGTTTTGAGGCTGAAGGCAGCAGGAAAGCCTGCAGCCCCCAGGTGTGAGGGGCTACGCAAGCGGTTCCCAAAGAGCTTTAGAACAAGGCATAGTTTTCCCTGCTGGCTCTTTGGGCGTGGGACCAGTCTCCTGACATATGGCCATTTTTGTGCCTGGCGTGACGCCATGTGGAAAAGGGTGGTTTTGAGGCTGAAGGCAGCAGGAAAGCGTGCAGCCTACAGGTGTGTGGGGCTACGCAAGCGGTTCCCAAAGAGCTTTAGAACAAGGCATAGTTTTCCCTGCTGGCTCTTTGGGCGTGGGACGAGTCTCCAGACATATGGCCATTTTTGGGCCTGGCGTGACGCCTAGTGGGAAAGGTGGGTTTGAGGCTGAAGGCAGCAGGAAAGCCTGCAGCCCGCAGGTCTGTTGGGCCACGCAAGCGGTTCCCAAAGAGCTTTAGAACAAGGCATAGTTTTCCCTGCTGGCTCTTTGGGAAAGGGACCAGTCTCCAGACATATGGCCATTTTTGTGCCTGGCGCGACGCCAAGTGGGAAAGGGTGGTTTTGAGGCTGAAGGCAGCAGGAAAGCCTGCAGCCCCCAGGTGTGTGGGGCTACGCAAGCGGTTCCCAAAGAGCTTTAGAACAAGGCATAGTTTTCCCTGCTGGCTCTTTGGGCGTGGGACCAGTCTCCAGATATATGGCCATTTTTGGGCCTGGTGCGGCGCCAAGTGGGAAAGGGTGGTTTTGAGGCTGAAGAGAGCAGGAAAGACTGCAGCCCCCAGGTGTGTGGGGCTACGCAAGCGGTTCCCAAAGAGCTTTAGAACAAGGCATAGTTTTCCCTGCTGGCTCTTTGGGCGTGGGACCAATCTCCAGACATATGGCCATTTTTGTGCCTGGCGGAGCGCCAAGTGGGAAAGGGTGGTTTTGAGTCTGAAGGCAGCAGGAAAGCCTGCAGCCCCCAGGTGTGTGTGGCTACGCAAGCGGTTCCCAAAGAGCTTTAGAACAAGGCATAGTTTTCCCTGCTGGCTCTTTGGGTGTGGGACCAAACTCCAGATATATGGCCATTTTTGGGCCTGCGCGATGCCAAGTGGGAAAGGGTGGTTTTGAGTCTGAAGGCAGCAGGAAAGCCTGCAGCCCCCAGGTGTGTGGGGCTACGCAAGCGGTTCCCAAAGAGCTTTAGAACAAGGCATAGTTTTCCGTGCTGGCTCTTTGGGCGTGGGACCAGTCTCCAGAGATATGGCCATTTTTGTGCCTGGCGCGGGGCCAAGTGGGAAAGGGTGGTTTTGAGGCTGAAGGCAGCAGGAAAGCCTGCAGCCCCCAGGTCTGTGGGGCTACGCAAGCGGTTCCCAAAGAGCTTTAGAACAAGGCATAGTTTTCCCTGCTGGCTCTTTGGGCGTGGGACCAGTCTCCAGACATATGGCCATTTTTGGGCCTGGCGCAGCGCCAAGTGGGAAAGGGTTGTTTTGAGGCTGAAGGCAGCAGGAAAGCCTGCAGCCCCCAGGTGTGTGTGGCTACGCAAGCGGTTCCCAAAGAGCTTTAGAACAAGGCATAGTTTTCCCTGCTGGCTCTTTGGGTGTGGGACCAAACTCCAGATATATGGCCATTTTTGGGCCTGGCGCGATGCCAAGTGGGAAAGGGTGGTTTTGAGTCTGAAGGCAGCAGGAAAGCCTCCAGCCCCCAGGTGTGTGGGGCTACGCAAGCGGTTCCCAAAGAGCTTTAGAACAAGGCATAGTTTTCCCTGCTGGCTCTTTGGGCGTGGGACCAGTCTCCAGATATATGGCCATTTTTCGGCCTGGCGCGGGGCCAAGTGGGAAAGGGTGGTTTTGAGGCTGAAGGCAGCAGGAAAGCCTGCAGCCCCCAGGTCTGTGGGGCTACGCAAGCGGTTCCCAAAGAGCTTTAGAACAAGGCATAGTTTTCCCTGCTGGCTCTTTGGGCGTGGGACTAACCTCCAGACATATGGCCATTTTTGTGTCTGGCGTGACGCCATGTGGAACAGGGTGCTTCTGAGGTTGAAGGCAGCAGGAAAGCCTGCAGCCCCCAGGTGTGTGGGGCTACGGAAGCGTTTCCCAAAGAGCTTTAGAACAAGGCATAGTTTTCCCTGCTGGCTCTTTGGGCGTGGGATCAGTCTCCAGATATATGGCCATTTTTGGGCCTGGTGCAGCGCCAAGTGGGAAAGGGTTGTTTTGAGGCTGAAGGCAGCAGGAAAGCCTGCAGCCCCCAGGTGTGTGGGGCTACGCAATCCGTTCCCAAAGAGCTTTAGAACAAGGCATAGTTTTCCCTGCTGGCTCTTTGGGCGTGGGACCAGTCTCCAGACATATGGCCATTTTTGGGCCTGGCGCGGGGCCAAGTGGGAAAGGGTTGTTTTGAGGCTGAAGGCAGCAGGAAAGCCTGCAGCCCCCAGGTGTGTGGGGCTACGCAAGCGGTTCCCAAAGAGCTTTAGAACAAGGCATAGTTTTCCCTGATGGCTCTTTGGGCGTGGGACCAGTCTCCAGATATATGGCCATTTTTGCGCCTGGCGCAGCGCCAAGTGGGAAAGGGTTGTTTTGAGGCTGAAGGCAGCAGGAAAGCCTGCAGCCCCCAGGTCTGTGGGGCTACGCAAGCGGTTCCCAAAGAGCTTTAGAACAAGGCATAGTTTTCCCTGCTGGCTCTTTGGGCGTGGGACCAACCTCCAGACATATGGCCATTTTTGTGCCTGGCGGAGTGCCATGTGGAAAAGGGTGGTTTTGAGGCTGAAGGCAGCAGGAAAGCCTGCAGCCCACCAGTCTGTGGGGCTACGCAAGCGGTTCCCAAAGAGCTTTAGAACAAGGCATAGTTTTCCCTGCTGGCTCTTTGGGCGTGGGACGAGTCTCCAGACATATGGCCATTTTTGGGCCAGGCTTGGCGCCATGTGGGAAAGGGTGGTTTTGAGGCTGAAGGCAGCATGAAAGCCTGCAGCCCCCACGTGTGTGGGGCTACGCAAGAGGTTCCCAAAGAGCTTTAGAACAAGGCATATTTTTCCCTGCTGGCTCTTGGGGCGTGGGACCAAACTCCAGACATATGGCCATTTTTGTGCCTGGCGTGACGCCATGTGGAAAAGGGTGCTTCTGAGGTTGAAGGCAGCAGGAAAGCCTGCAGCCCCCAGGTGTGTGGGGCTACGCAAGCGATTAGCAAAGAGCTTTAGAACAAGGCATAGTTTTCCCTGCTGGCTCTTTGTGAAAGGGACCAGTCTCCAGACATATGGCCATTTTTGTGTCTGGCGTGAAGCCATGTTGAAAAGGGTGCTTCTGAGGTTGAAGGCAGCAGGAAAGCCTGCAGCCCCCAGGTGTGTGTGTGGCTACGCAAGCGGTTCCCAAAGAGCTTTAGAACAAGGCATAGTTTTCCCTGCTGGCTCCTTGGGCGTGGGACCAGTCTCCAGAAATATGTCTATTTTTGTGCCTGGCGCGGGGCCAAGTGGGAAAGGGTGGTTTTGAGGCTGAAGAGAGCAGGAAAGCCTGCAGCCCCCAGTTTGTGTGGGGCTACGCAAGCGGTTCCCAAAGAGCTTTAGAACAAGGCATAATTTTCCCTGCTGGCTCTTTGGGCGTGGGACCAGTCTCCAGACATATGGCCATTTTTGGGCCTGGCGTGACGCCATGTGGAAAAGGGTGCTTCTGAGGTTGAAGGCAGCAGGAAAGCCTGCAGCCCGCAGGTCTGTGGGGCCACGCAAGCGGTTCCCAAAGAGCTTTAGAACAAGGCATAGTTTTCCCTGCTGGCTCTTTGGGCGTGGGACCAGTCTCCAGACATATGGCCATTTTTGTGCCTGGCGCGGAGCCAAGTGGGAAAGGGTTCTTTTGAGGCTGAAGAGAGCAGGAAAGCCTGCAGCCCCCAGGTGTGTGGGGCTACGCAAGAGGTTCCCAAAGAGCTTTAGAACAAGGCATAGTTTTCCCTGCTGGCTCTTTGGGCGTGGGACCAAACTCCAGACATATGGCCATTTTTGGGCCTGGCGCGATGCCAAGTGGGAAAGGGTGGTTTTGAGGCTGAAAGCGCGAGAAAAGCCTGCAGCCCCCCGTTTCTGTGGGGCTACGCAAGCGGTTCCCAAAGAGCTTTAGAACAAGGCATAGTTTTCCCTGCTGGCTCTTTGGGCGTGGGATCAGTCTCCAGACATATGGCCATTTTTGTGCCTGGCTGACGCCATGTGGAAAAGGGTTGTTTTGAGGCTGAAGGCAGCAGGAAAGCCTGCAGCCCCCAGGTGTGAGGGGCTACGCAAGCGGTTCCCAAAGAGCTTTAGAACAAGGCATAGTTTTCCCTGCTGGCTCTTTGGGCGTGGGACCAACCTCCAGACATATGGCCATTTTTGTGCCTGGCGTGACGCCATGTGGAAAAGGGTGGTTTTGAGGCTGAAGGCAGCAGGAAAGCCTGCAGCCCCCAGGTGTGTGGGGCTACGCAAGCGGTTCCCAAAGAGCTTTAGAACAAGGCATAGTTTTCCCTGTTGGCTCTTTGGGCGTGGGACGAGTCTCCAGACATATGGCCATTTTTGGGCCTGGCGTGACGCCTAGTGGGAAAGGTGGGTTTGAGGCTGAAGGCAGCAGGAAAGCCTGCAGCCCGCAGGTCTGTGGGGCCACGCAAGCGGTTCCCAAAGAGCTTTAGAACAAGGCATAGTTTTCCCTGCTGGCTCTTTGGGAAAGGGACCAGTCTCCAGACATATGGCCATTTTTGTGCCTGGCGCGACGCCAAGTGGGAAAGGGTGGTTTTGAGGCTGAAGAGAGCAGGAAAGCCTGCAGCCCCCAGGTGTGTGGGGCTACGCAAGCCGTTCCCAAAGAGCTTTAGAACAAGGCATAGTTTTCCCTGCTGGCTCTTTGGGCGTGGGACCAGTCTCCAGATATATGGCCATTTTTGGGCCTGGTGCGGCGCCAAGTGGGAAAGGGTGGTTTTGAGGCTGAAGAGAGCAGGAAAGACTGCAGCCCCCAGGTGTGTGGGGCTACGCAAGCGGTTCCCAAAGAGCTTTAGAACAAGGCATAGTTTTCCCTGCTGGCTCTTTGGGCGTGGGACCAATCTCCAGACATATGGCCATTATTGTGCCTGGCGCGGCGCCAAGTGGGAAAGGGTGGTTTTGAGTCTGAAGGCAGCAGGAAAGCCTGCAGCCCCCAGGTGTGTGTGGCTACGAAAGAGGTTCCCAAAGAGCTTTAGAACAAGGCATAGTTTTCCCTGCTGGCTCTTTGGGTGTGGGACCAAACTCCAGATATATGGCCATTTTTGGGCCTGCGCGATGCCAAGTGGGAAAGGGTGGTTTTGAGTCTGAAGGCAGCAGGAAAGCCTGCAGCCCCCAGGTGTGTGGGGCTACGCAAGCGGTTCCCAAAGAGCTTTAGAACAAGGCATAGTTTTCCGTGCTGGCTCTTTGGGCGTGGGACCAGTCTCCAGAGATATGGCCATTTTTGTGCCTGGCGCGGGGCCAAGTGGGAAAGGGTGGTTTTGAGGCTGAAGGCAGCAGGAAAGCCTGCAGCCCCCAGGTCTGTGGGGCTACGCAAGCGGTTCCCAAAGAGCTTTAGAACAAGGCATAGTTTTCCCTGCTGGCTCTTTGGGCGTGGGACCAATCTTCAGACATATGGCCATTTTTGGGCCTGGCGCGGCGCCAATTGCGAAAGGTTTCTTTTGAGGCTGAAGGCAGCATGAAAGCCTGCAGCCCCCAGGTGTGTGGGGCTACGCAAGCGGTTCCCAAAGAGCTTTAGAACAAGGCATAGTTTTCCCTGCTGGCTCTTTGGGCGTGGGACCAACCTCCAGACATATGGCCATTTTTGTGTCTGGCGTGACGCCATGTCGAAAAGGGTGGTTTTGAGGCTGAAGGCAGCAGGAAAGCCTGCAGCCCCCATGTCTGTGGGGCTACGCAAGTGGTTCCCAAAGAGCTTTAGAACAAGGCATAGTTTTCCCTGCTGGCTCTTTGGGCGTGGGATCAGTCTCCAGATATATGGCCATTTTTGTGTCTGGCGTGACGCCATGTGGAAAAGGGTGCTTCTGAGGTTGAAGGCAGCAGGAAAGCCGGCAGCCCCCAGGTCTGTGGGGCCACGCAAGCGGTTCCCAAAGAGCTTTAGAACAAGGCATAGTTTTCCCTGCTGGCTCTTTGGGCGTGGGACCAGTCTCCAGATATATGGACATTTTTGTGCCTGGCTCGGGGCCAAGTGGGAAAGGGTGGTTTTGAGGCTGAAGAGAGCAGGAAAGCCTGCAGCCCCCAGTTTGTGTGGGGCTACGCAAGCGGTTCCCAAAGAGCTTTAGAACAAGGCATAATTTTCCCTGCTGGCTCTTTGGGCGTGGGACCAGTCTCCAGACATATGGCCATTTTTGGGCCTGGCGTGACGCCATGTGGAAAAGGGTGCTTCTGAGGTTGAAGGCAGCAGGAAAGCCTGCAGCCCGCAGGTCTGTGGGGCCACGCAAGCGGTTCCCAAAGAGCTTTAGAACAAGGCATAGTTTTCCCTGCTGGCTCTTTGGGCGTGGGACCAGTCTCCAGACATATGGCCATTTTTGTGCCTGGCGCGGAGCCAAGTGGGAAAGGGTTCTTTTGAGGCTGAAGAGAGCAGGAAAGCCTGCAGCCCCCAGGTGTGTGGGGCTACGCAAGAGGTTCCCAAAGAGCTTTAGAACAAGGCATAGTTTTCCCTGCTGGCTCTTTGGGCGTGGGACCAGTCTCCAGACATATGGCCATTTTTGGGCCTGGCGCGATGCCAAGTGGGAAAGGGTGGTTTTGAGGCTGAAAGCGCGAGAAAAGCCTGCAGCCCCCCGTTTCTGTGGGGCTACGCAAGCGGTTCCCAAAGAGCTTTAGAACAAGGCATAGTTTTCCCTGCTGGCTCTTTGGGCGTGGGACCAGTCTCCAGACATATGGCCATTATTGTGCCTGGCTGACGCCATGTGGAAAAGGGTTGTTTTGAGGCTGAAGGCAGCAGGAAAGCCTGCAGCCCCCAGGTGTGAGGGGCTACGCAAGCGGTTCCCAAAGAGCTTTAGAACAAGGCATAGTTTTCCCTGCTGGCTCTTTGGGCGTGGGACCAGTCTCCTGACATATGGCCATTTTTGTGCCTGGCGTGACGCCATGTGGAAAAGGGTGGTTTTGAGGCTGAAGGCAGCAGGAAAGCGTGCAGCCTACAGGTGTGTGGGGCTACGCAAGCGGTTCCCAAAGAGCTTTAGAACAAGGCATAGTTTTCCCTGCTGGCTCTTTGGGCGTGGGACGAGTCTCCAGACATATGGCCATTTTTGGGCCTGGCGTGACGCCTAGTGGGAAAGGTGGGTTTGAGGCTGAAGGCAGCAGGAAAGCCTGCAGCCCCCAGGTCTGTTGGGCCACGCAAGCGGTTCCCAAAGAGCTTTAGAACAAGGCATAGTTTTCCCTGCTGGCTCTTTGGGAAAGGGACCAGTCTCCAGATATATGGCCATTTTTGCGCCTGGCGCAGCGCCAAGTGGGAAAGGGTTGTTTTGAGGCTGAAGGCAGCAGGAAAGCCTGCAGCCCCCAGGTGTGTGGGGCTACGCAAGCGGTTCCCAAAGAGCTTTAGAACAAGGCATAGTTTTCCCTGCTGGCTCTTTGGGCGTGGGACCAACCTCCAGACATATGGCCATTTTTGTGCCTGGCGGAGTGCCATGTGGAAAAGGGTGGTTTTGAGGCTGAAGGCAGCAGGAAAGCCTGCAGCCCACCAGTCTGTGGGGCTACGCAAGCGGTTCCCAAAGAGCTTTAGAACAAGGCATAGTTTTCCCTGCTGGCTCTTTGGGCGTGGGACGAGTCTCCAGACATATGGCCATTTTTGGGCCAGGCTTGGCGCCATGTGGGAAAGGGTGGTTTTGAGGCTGAAGGCAGCATGAAAGCCTGCAGCCCCCACGTGTGTGGGGCTACGCAAGAGGTTCCCAAAGAGCTTTAGAACAAGGCATAATTTTCCCTGCTGGCTCTTTGGGCGTGGGACCAAACTCCAGACATATGGCCATTTTTGGGCCTGGCGCGATGCCAAGTGGGAAAGGGTGGTTTTGAGGCTGAAAGCGCGAGAAAAGCCTGCAGCCCCCCGTTTCTGTGGGGCTACGCAAGCGGTTCCCAAAGAGCTTTAGAACAAGGCATAGTTTTCCCTGCTGGCTCTTTGGGCGTGGGATCAGTCTCCAGACATATGGCCATTTTTGTGCCTGGCTGACGCCATGTGGAAAAGGGTTGTTTTGAGGCTGAAGGCAGCAGGAAAGCCTGCAGCCCCCAGGTGTGAGGGGCTACGCAAGCGGTTCCCAAAGAGCTTTAGAACAAGGCATAGTTCTCCCTGCTGGCTCTTTGGGCGTGGGACCAACCTCCAGACATATGGCCATTTTTGTGCCTGGCGTGACGCCATGTGGAAAAGGGTGGTTTTGAGGCTGAAGGCAGCAGGAAAGCCTGCAGCCCCCAGGTGTGTGGGGCTACGCAAGCGGTTCCCAAAGAGCTTTAGAACAAGGCATAGTTTTCCCTGTTGGCTCTTTGGGCGTGGGACGAGTCTCCAGACATATGGCCATTTTTGGGCCTGGCGTGACGCCTAGTGGGAAAGGTGGGTTTGAGGCTGAAGGCAGCAGGAAAGCCTGCAGCCCGCAGGTCTGTGGGGCCACGCAAGCGGTTCCCAAAGAGCTTTAGAACAAGGCATAGTTTTCCCTGCTGGCTCTTTGGGAAAGGGACCAGTCTCCAGACATATGGCCATTTTTGTGCCTGGCGCGACGCCAAGTGGGAAAGGGTGGTTTTGAGGCTGAAGAGAGCAGGAAAGCCTGCAGCCCCCAGGTGTGTGGGGCTACGCAAGCCGTTCCCAAAGAGCTTTAGAACAAGGCATAGTTTTCCCTGCTGGCTCTTTGGGCGTGGGACCAGTCTCC
Source organism: Chroicocephalus ridibundus (assembly GCF_963924245.1). Classification (NCBI taxonomy): domain Eukaryota; kingdom Metazoa; phylum Chordata; class Aves; order Charadriiformes; family Laridae; genus Chroicocephalus; species Chroicocephalus ridibundus. Next base: position 204,637 of record NW_026961507.1, read on the forward strand.
AGATATATGGCCATTTTTGGGCCTGGTGCGGCGCCAAGTGGGAAAGGGTGGTTTTGAGGCTGAAGAGAGCAGGAAAGACTGCAGCCCCCAGGTGTGTGGGGCTACGCAAGCGGTTCCCAAAGAGCTTTAGAACAAGGCATAGTTTTCCCTGCTGGCTCTTTGGGCGTGGGACCAATCTCCAGACATATGGCCATTATTGTGCCTGGCGCGGCGCCAAGTGGGAAAGGGTGGTTTTGAGTCTGAAGGCAGCAGGAAAGCCTGCAGCCCCCAGGTGTGTGTGGCTACGAAAGAGGTTCCCAAAGAGCTTTAGAACAAGGCATAGTTTTCCCTGCTGGCTCTTTGGGTGTGGGACCAAACTCCAGATATATGGCCATTTTTGGGCCTGCGCGATGCCAAGTGGGAAAGGGTGGTTTTGAGTCTGAAGGCAGCAGGAAAGCCTGCAGCCCCCAGGTGTGTGGGGCTACGCAAGCGGTTCCCAAAGAGCTTTAGAACAAGGCATAGTTTTCCGTGCTGGCTCTTTGGGCGTGGGACCAGTCTCCAGAGATATGGCCATTTTTGTGCCTGGCGCGGGGCCAAGTGGGAAAGGGTGGTTTTGAGGCTGAAGGCAGCAGGAAAGCCTGCAGCCCCCAGGTCTGTGGGGCTACGCAAGCGGTTCCCAAAGAGCTTTAGAACAAGGCATAGTTTTCCCTGCTGGCTCTTTGGGCGTGGGACCAATCTTCAGACATATGGCCATTTTTGGGCCTGGCGCGGCGCCAATTGCGAAAGGTTTCTTTTGAGGCTGAAGGCAGCATGAAAGCCTGCAGCCCCCAGGTGTGTGGGGCTACGCAAGCGGTTCCCAAAGAGCTTTAGAACAAGGCATAGTTTTCCCTGCTGGCTCTTTGGGCGTGGGACCAACCTCCAGACATATGGCCATTTTTGTGTCTGGCGTGACGCCATGTCGAAAAGGGTGGTTTTGAGGCTGAAGGCAGCAGGAAAGCCTGCAGCCCCCATGTCTGTGGGGCTACGCAAGTGGTTCCCAAAGAGCTTTAGAACAAGGCATAGTTTTCCCTGCTGGCTCTTTGGGCGTGGGATCAGTCTCCAGATATATGGCCATTTTTGTGTCTGGCGTGACGCCATGTGGAAAAGGGTGCTTCTGAGGTTGAAGGCAGCAGGAAAGCCGGCAGCCCCCAGGTGTGTGGGGCCACGCAAGCGGTTCCCAAAGAGCTTTAGAACAAGGCATAGTTTTCCCTGCTGGCTCTTTGGGCGTGGGACCAGTCTCCAGATATATGGACATTTTTGTGCCTGGCTCGGGGCCAAGTGGGAAAGGGTGGTTTTGAGGCTGAAGGCAGCAGGAAAGCCTGCAGCCCCCAGGTGTGTGTGTGGCTACGCAAGCGGTTCCCAAAGAGCTTTAGAACAAGGCATAGTTTTCCCTGCTGGCTCCTTGGGCGTGGGACCAGTCTCCAGAAATATGTCTATTTTTGTGCCTGGCGCGGGGCCAAGTGGGAAAGGGTTCTTTTGAGGCTGAAGAGAGCAGGAAAGCCTGCAGCCCCCAGGTGTGTGGGGCTACGCAAGAGGTTCCCAAAGAGCTTTAGAACAAGGCATAGTTTTCCCTGCTGGCTCTTTGGGCGTGGGACCAAACTCCAGACATATGGCCATTTTTGGGCCTGGCGCGATGCCAAGTGGGAAAGGGTGGTTTTGAGGCTGAAAGCGCGAGAAAAGCCTGCAGCCCCCCGTTTCTGTGGGGCTACGCAAGCGGTTCCCAAAGAGCTTTAGAACAAGGCATAGTTTTCCCTGCTGGCTCTTTGGGCGTGGGATCAGTCTCCAGACATATGGCCATTTTTGTGCCTGGCTGACGCCATGTGGAAAAGGGTTGTTTTGAGGCTGAAGGCAGCAGGAAAGCCTGCAGCCCCCAGGTGTGAGGGGCTACGCAAGCGGTTCCCAAAGAGCTTTAGAACAAGGCATAGTTCTCCCTGCTGGCTCTTTGGGCGTGGGACCAACCTCCAGACATATGGCCATTTTTGTGCCTGGCGTGACGCCATGTGGAAAAGGGTGGTTTTGAGGCTGAAGGCAGCAGGAAAGCCTGCAGCCCCCAGGTGTGTGGGGCTACGCAAGCGGTTCCCAAAGAGCTTTAGAACAAGGCATAGTTTTCCCTGTTGGCTCTTTGGGCGTGGGACGAGTCTCCAGACATATGGCCATTTTTGGGCCTGGCGTGACGCCTAGTGGGAAAGGTGGGTTTGAGGCTGAAGGCAGCAGGAAAGCCTGCAGCCCGCAGGTCTGTGGGGCCACGCAAGCGGTTCCCAAAGAGCTTTAGAACAAGGCATAGTTTTCCCTGCTGGCTCTTTGGGAAAGGGACCAGTCTCCAGACATATGGCCATTTTTGTGCCTGGCGCGACGCCAAGTGGGAAAGGGTGGTTTTGAGGCTGAAGAGAGCAGGAAAGCCTGCAGCCCCCAGGTGTGTGGGGCTACGCAAGCCGTTCCCAAAGAGCTTTAGAACAAGGCATAGTTTTCCCTGCTGGCTCTTTGGGCGTGGGACCAGTCTCCAGATATATGGCCATTTTTGGGCCTGGTGCGGCGCCAAGTGGGAAAGGGTGGTTTTGAGGCTGAAGAGAGCAGGAAAGACTGCAGCCCCCAGGTGTGTGGGGCTACGCAAGCGGTTCCCAAAGAGCTTTAGAACAAGGCATAGTTTTCCCTGCTGGCTCTTTGGGCGTGGGACCAATCTCCAGACATATGGCCATTATTGTGCCTGGCGCGGCGCCAAGTGGGAAAGGGTGGTTTTGAGTCTGAAGGCAGCAGGAAAGCCTGCAGCCCCCAGGTGTGTGTGGCTACGAAAGAGGTTCCCAAAGAGCTTTAGAACAAGGCATAGTTTTCCCTGCTGGCTCTTTGGGTGTGGGACCAAACTCCAGATATATGGCCATTTTTGGGCCTGCGCGATGCCAAGTGGGAAAGGGTGGTTTTGAGTCTGAAGGCAGCAGGAAAGCCTGCAGCCCCCAGGTGTGTGGGGCTACGCAAGCGGTTCCCAAAGAGCTTTAGAACAAGGCATAGTTTTCCGTGCTGGCTCTTTGGGCGTGGGACCAGTCTCCAGAGATATGGCCATTTTTGTGCCTGGCGCGGGGCCAAGTGGGAAAGGGTGGTTTTGAGGCTGAAGGCAGCAGGAAAGCCTGCAGCCCCCAGGTCTGTGGGGCTACGCAAGCGGTTCCCAAAGAGCTTTAGAACAAGGCATAGTTTTCCCTGCTGGCTCTTTGGGCGTGGGACCAATCTTCAGACATATGGCCATTTTTGGGCCTGGCGCGGCGCCAATTGCGAAAGGTTTCTTTTGAGGCTGAAGGCAGCATGAAAGCCTGCAGCCCCCAGGTGTGTGGGGCTACGCAAGCGGTTCCCAAAGAGCTTTAGAACAAGGCATAGTTTTCCCTGCTGGCTCTTTGGGCGTGGGACCAACCTCCAGACATATGGCCATTTTTGTGTCTGGCGTGACGCCATGTCGAAAAGGGTGGTTTTGAGGCTGAAGGCAGCAGGAAAGCCTGCAGCCCCCATGTCTGTGGGTCTACGCAAGTGGTTCCCAAAGAGCTTTAGAACAAGGCATAGTTTTCCCTGCTGGCTCTTTGGGCGTGGGATCAGTCTCCAGATATATGGCCATTTTTGTGTCTGGCGTGACGCCATGTGGAAAAGGGTGCTTCTGAGGTTGAAGGCAGCAGGAAAGCCGGCAGCCCCCAGGTCTGTGGGGCCACGCAAGCGGTTCCCAAAGAGCTTTAGAACAAGGCATAGTTTTCCCTGCTGGCTCTTTGGGCGTGGGACCAGTCTCCAGATATATGGACATTTTTGTGCCTGGCTCGGGGCCAAGTGGGAAAGGGTGGTTTTGAGGCTGAAGAGAGCAGGAAAGCCTGCAGCCCCCAGTTTGTGTGGGGCTACGCAAGCGGTTCCCAAAGAGCTTTAGAACAAGGCATAATTTTCCCTGCTGGCTCTTTGGGCGTGGGACCAGTCTCCAGACATATGGCCATTTTTGGGCCTGGCGTGACGCCATGTGGAAAAGGGTGCTTCTGAGGTTGAAGGCAGCAGGAAAGCCTGCAGCCCGCAGGTCTGTGGGGCCACGCAAGCGGTTCCCAAAGAGCTTTAGAACAAGGCATAGTTTTCCCTGCTGGCTCTTTGGGCGTGGGACCAGTCTCCAGACATATGGCCATTTTTGTGCCTGGCGCGGAGCCAAGTGGGAAAGGGTTCTTTTGAGGCTGAAGAGAGCAGGAAAGCCTGCAGCCCCCAGGTGTGTGGGGCTACGCAAGAGGTTCCCAAAGAGCTTTAGAACAAGGCATAGTTTTCCCTGCTGGCTCTTTGGGCGTGGGACCAGTCTCCAGACATATGGCCATTTTTGGCCCTGGCGCGATGCCAAGTGGGAAAGGGTGGTTTTGAGGCTGAAAGCGCGAGAAAAGCCTGCAGCCCCCCGTTTCTGTGGGGCTACGCAAGTGGTTCCCAAAGAGCTTTAGAACAAGGCATAGTTTTCCCTGCTGGCTCTTTGGGCGTGGGACCAGTCTCCAGACATATGGCCATTATTGTGCCTGGCTGACGCCATGTGGAAAAGGGTTGTTTTGAGGCTGAAGGCAGCAGGAAAGCCTGCAGCCCCCAGGTGTGAGGGGCTACGCAAGCGGTTCCCAAAGAGCTTTAGAACAAGGCATAGTTTTCCCTGCTGGCTCTTTGGGCGTGGGACCAGTCTCCTGACATATGGCCATTTTTGTGCCTGGCGTGACGCCATGTGGAAAAGGGTGGTTTTGAGGCTGAAGGCAGCAGGAAAGCCTGCAGCCTACAGGTGTGTGGGGCTACGCAAGCGGTTCCCAAAGAGCTTTAGAACAAGGCATAGTTTTCCCTGCTGGCTCTTTGGGCGTGGGACGAGTCTCCAGACATATGGCCATTTTTGGGCCTGGCGTGACGCCTAGTGGGAAAGGTGGGTTTGAGGCTGAAGGCAGCAGGAAAGCCTGCAGCCCGCAGGTCTGTTGGGCCACGCAAGCGGTTCCCAAAGAGCTTTAGAACAAGGCATAGTTTTCCCTGCTGGCTCTTTGGGAAAGGGACCAGTCTCCAGATATATGGCCATTTTTGCGCCTGGCGCAGCGCCAAGTGGGAAAGGGTTGTTTTGAGGCTGAAGGCAGCAGGAAAGCCTGCAGCCCCCAGGTGTGTGGGGCTACGCAAGCGGTTCCCAAAGAGCTTTAGAACAAGGCATAGTTTTCCCTGCTGGCTCTTTGGGCGTGGGACCAACCTCCAGACATATGGCCATTTTTGTGCCTGGCGGAGTGCCATGTGGAAAAGGGTGGTTTTGAGGCCTAAGGCAGCAGGAAAGCCTGCAGCCCACCAGTCTGTGGGGCTACACAAGCGGTTCCCAAAGAGCTTTAGAACAAGGCATAGTTTTCCCTGCTGGCTCTTTGGGCGTGGGACGAGTCTCCAGACATATGGCCATTTTTGGGCCAGGCTTGGCGCCATGTGGGAAAGGGTGGTTTTGAGGCCGAAGGCAGCATGAAAGCCTGCAGCCCCCACGTGTGTGGGGCTACGCAAGAGGTTCCCAAAGAGCTTTAGAACAAGGCATATTTTTCCCTGCTGGCTCTTGGGGCGTGGGACCAAACTCCAGACATATGGCCATTTTTGTGCCTGGCGTGACGCCATGTGGAAAAGGGTGCTTCTGAGGTTGAAGGCAGCAGGAAAGCCTGCAGCCCCCAGGTGTGTGGGGCTACGCAAGCGATTAGCAAAGAGCTTTAGAACAAGGCATAGTTTTCCCTGCTGGCTCTTTGTGAAAGGGACCAGTCTCCAGACATATGGCCATTTTTGTGTCTGGCGTGAAGCCATGTTGAAAAGGGTGCTTCTGAGGTTGAAGGCAGCAGGAAAGCCTGCAGCCCCCAGGTGTGTGTGTGGCTACGCAAGCGGTTCCCAAAGAGCTTTAGAACAAGGCATAGTTTTCCCTGCTGGCTCCTTGGGCGTGGGACCAGTCTCCAGAAATATGTCTATTTTTGTGCCTGGCGCGGGGCCAAGTGGGAAAGGGTGGTTTTGAGGCTGAAGAGAGCAGGAAAGCCTGCAGCCCCCAGTTTGTGTGGGGCTACGCAAGCGGTTCCCAAAGAGCTTTAGAACAAGGCATAATTTTCCCTGCTGGCTCTTTGGGCGTGGGACCAGTCTCCAGACATATGGCCATTTTTGGGCCTGGCGTGACGCCATGTGGAAAAGGGTGCTTCTGAGGTTGAAGGCAGCAGGAAAGCCTGCAGCCCGCAGGTCTGTGGGGCCACGCAAGCGGTTCCCAAAGAGCTTTAGAACAAGGCATAGTTTTCCCTGCTGGCTCTTTGGGCGTGGGACCAGTCTCCAGACATATGGCCATTTTTGTGCCTGGCGCGGAGCCAAGTGGGAAAGGGTTCTTTTGAGGCTGAAGGCAGCAGGAAAGCCTGCAGCCCCCAGGTGTGTGGGGCTACGCAAGAGGTTCCCAAAGAGCTTTAGAACAAGGCATAGTTTTCCCTGCTGGCTCTTTGGGCGTGGGACCAAACTCCAGACATATGGCCATTTTTGGGCCTGGCGCGATGCCAAGTGGGAAAGGGTGGTTTTGAGGCTGAAAGCGCGAGAAAAGCCTGCAGCCCCCCGTTTCTGTGGGGCTACGCAAGAGGTTCCCAAAGAGCTTTAGAACAAGGCATAGTTTTCCCTGCTGGCTCTTTGGGCGTGGGATCAGTCTCCAGACATATGGCCATTTTTGTGCCTGGCTGACGCCATGTGGAAAAGGGTTGTTTTGAGGCTGAAGGCAGCAGGAAAGCCTGCAGCCCCCAGGTGTGAGGGGCTACGCAAGCGGTTCCCAAAGAGCTTTAGAACAAGGCATAGTTCTCCCTGCTGGCTCTTTGGGCGTGGGACCAACCTCCAGACATATGGCCATTTTTGTGCCTGGCGTGACGCCATGTGGAAAAGGGTGGTTTTGAGGCTGAAGGCAGCAGGAAAGCCTGCAGCCCCCAGGTGTGTGGGGCTACGCAAGCGGTTCCCAAAGAGCTTTAGAACAAGGCATAGTTTTCCCTGTTGGCTCTTTGGGCGTGGGACGAGTCTCCAGACATATGGCCATTTTTGGGCCTGGCGTGACGCCTAGTGGGAAAGGTGGGTTTGAGGCTGAAGGCAGCAGGAAAGCCTGCAGCCCGCAGGTCTGTGGGGCCACGCAAGCGGTTCCCAAAGAGCTTTAGAACAAGGCATAGTTTTCCCTGCTGGCTCTTTGGGAAAGGGACCAGTCTCCAGACATATGGCCATTTTTGTGCCTGGCGCGACGCCAAGTGGGAAAGGGTGGTTTTGAGGCTGAAGAGAGCAGGAAAGCCTGCAGCCCCCAGGTGTGTGGGGCTACGCAAGCCGTTCCCAAAGAGCTTTAGAACAAGGCATAGTTTTCCCTGCTGGCTCTTTGGGCGTGGGACCAGTCTCCAGATATATGGCCATTTTTGGGCCTGGTGCGGCGCCAAGTGGGAAAGGGTGGTTTTGAGGCTGAAGAGAGCAGGAAAGACTGCAGCCCCCAGGTGTGTGGGGCTACGCAAGCGGTTCCCAAAGAGCTTTAGAACAAGGCATAGTTTTCCCTGCTGGCTCTTTGGGCGTGGGACCAATCTCCAGACATATGGCCATTATTGTGCCTGGCGCGGCGCCAAGTGGGAAAGGGTGGTTTTGAGTCTGAAGGCAGCAGGAAAGCCTGCAGCCCCCAGGTGTGTGTGGCTACGAAAGAGGTTCCCAAAGAGCTTTAGAACAAGGCATAGTTTTCCCTGCTGGCTCTTTGGGTGTGGGACCAAACTCCAGATATATGGCCATTTTTGGGCCTGCGCGATGCCAAGTGGGAAAGGGTGGTTTTGAGTCTGAAGGCAGCAGGAAAGCCTGCAGCCCCCAGGTGTGTGGGGCTACGCAAGCGGTTCCCAAAGAGCTTTAGAACAAGTCATAGTTTTCCGTGCTGGCTCTTTGGGCGTGGGACCAGTCTCCAGAGATATGGCCATTTTTGTGCCTGGCGCGGGGCCAAGTGGGAAAGGGTGGTTTTGAGGCTGAAGGCAGCAGGAAAGCCTGCAGCCCCCAGGTCTGTGGGGCTACGCAAGCGGTTCCCAAAGAGCTTTAGAACAAGGCATAGTTTTCCCTGCTGGCTCTTTGGGCGTGGGACCAATCTTCAGACATATGGCCATTTTTGGGCCTGGCGCGGCGCCAATTGCGAAAGGTTTCTTTTGAGGCTGAAGGCAGCATGAAAGCCTGCAGCCCCCAGGTGTGTGGAGCTACGCAAGCGGTTCCCAAAGAGCTTTAGAACAAGGCATAGTTTTCCCTGCTGGCTCTTTGGGCGTGGGACCAACCTCCAGACATATGGCCATTTTTGTGTCTGGCGTGACGCCATGTCGAAAAGGGTGGTTTTGAGGCTGAAGGCAGCAGGAAAGCCTGCAGCCCCCATGTCTGTGGGGCTACGCAAGTGGTTCCCAAAGAGCTTTAGAACAAGGCATAGTTTTCCCTGCTGGCTCTTTGGGCGTGGGATCAGTCTCCAGATATATGGCCATTTTTGTGTCTGGCGTGACGCCATGTGGAAAAGGGTGCTTCTGAGGTTGAAGGCAGCAGGAAAGCCGGCAGCCCCCAGGTCTGTGGGGCCACGCAAGCGGTTCCCAAAGAGCTTTAGAACAAGGCATAGTTTTCCCTGCTGGCTCTTTGGGCGTGGGACCAGTCTCCAGATATATGGACATTTTTGTGCCTGGCTCGGGGCCAAGTGGGAAAGGGTGGTTTTGAGGCTGAAGGCAGCAGGAAAGCCTGCAGCCCCCAGGTGTGTGTGTGGCTACGCAAGCGGTTCCCAAAGAGCTTTAGAACAAGGCATAGTTTTCCCTGCTGGCTCCTTGGGCGTGGGACCAGTCTCCAGAAATATGTCTATTTTTGTGCCTGGCGCGGGGCCAAGTGGGAAAGGGTGGTTTTGAGGCTGAAGAGAGCAGGAAAGCCTGCAGCCCCCAGTTTGTGTGGGGCTACGCAAGCGGTTCCCAAAGAGCTTTAGAACAAGGCATAATTTTCCCTGCTGGCTCTTTGGGCGTGGGACCAGTCTCCAGACATATGGCCATTTTTGGGCCTGGCGTGACGCCATGTGGAAAAGGGTGCTTCTGAGGTTGAAGGCAGCAGGAAAGCCTGCAGCCCGCAGGTCTGTGGGGCCACGCAAGCGGTTCCCAAAGAGCTTTAGAACAAGGCATAGTTTTCCCTGCTGGCTCTTTGGGCGTGGGACCAGTCTCCAGACATATGGCCATTTTTGTGCCTGGCGCGGAGCCAAGTGGGAAAGGGTTCTTTTGAGGCTGAAGAGAGCAGGAAAGCCTGCAGCCCCCAGGTGTGTGGGGCTACGCAAGAGGTTCCCAAAGAGCTTTAGAACAAGGCATAGTTTTCCCTGCTGGCTCTTTGGGCGTGGGACCAGTCTCCAGACATATGGCCATTTTTGGGCCTGGCGCGATGCCAAGTGGGAAAGGGTGGTTTTGAGGCTGAAAGCGCGAGAAAAGCCTGCAGCCCCCCGTTTCTGTGGGGCTACGCAAGCGGTTCCCAAAGAGCTTTAGAACAAGGCATAGTTTTCCCTGCTGGCTCTTTGGGCGTGGGACCAGTCTCCAGACATATGGCCATTATTGTGCCTGGCTGACGCCATGTGGAAAAGGGTTGTTTTGAGGCTGAAGGCAGCAGGAAAGCCTGCAGCCCCCAGGTGTGAGGGGCTACGCAAGCGGTTCCCAAAGAGCTTTAGAACAAGGCATAGTTTTCCCTGCTGGCTCTTTGGGCGTGGGACCAGTCTCCTGACATATGGCCATTTTTGTGCCTGGCGTGACGCCATGTGGGAAAGGGTGGTTTTGAGGCTGAAGGCAGCAGGAAAGCGTGCAGCCTACAGGTGTGTGGGGCTACGCAAGCGGTTCCCAAAGAGCTTTAGAACAAGGCATAGTTTTCCCTGCTGGCTCTTTGGGCGTGGGACGAGTCTCCAGACATATGGCCATTTTTGGGCCTGGCGTGACGCCTAGTGGGAAAGGTGGGTTTGAGGCTGAAGGCAGCAGGAAAGCCTGCAGCCCGCAGGTCTGTTGGGCCACGCAAGCGGTTCCCAAAGAGCTTTAGAACAAGGCATAGTTTTCCCTGCTGGCTCTTTGGGAAAGGGACCAGTCTCCAGACATATGGCCATTTTTGTGCCTGGCGGAGTGCCATGTGGAAAAGGGTGGTTTTGAGGCTGAAGGCAGCAGGAAAGCCTGCAGCCCACCAGTCTGTGGGGCTACGCAAGCGGTTCCCAAAGAGCTTTAGAACAAGGCATAGTTTTCCCTGCTGGCTCTTTGGGCGTGGGACCAGTCTCCAGAGATATGGCCATTTTTCGGCCTGGCGCGGCGCCAAGTGGGAAAGGGTTCTTTGAGGCTGAAGAGAGCAGGAAAGACTGCAGCCCCCAGGTGTGTGGGGCTACGCAAGCCGTTCCCAAAGAGCTTTAGAACAAGGCATAGTTTTCCCTTCTGGCTCTTTGGGCGTGGGACCAGCCTCCAGATATATGGCCATTTTTGGGCCTGGCGCAGCGCCAAGTGGGAAAGGGTTGTTTTGAGGCTGAAGGCAGCAGGAAAGCCTGCAGCCCCCAGGTGTGTGGGGCTACGCAAGCGGTTCCCAAAGAGCTTTAGAACAAGGCATAGTTTTCCCTGCTGGCTCTTTGGGCGTGGGACCAATCTTCAGACATATGGCCATTTTTGGGCCTGGCGCGGCGCCAAGTGCGAAAGGGTTCTTCTGAGGCTGAAGAGAGCAGGAAAGCCTGCAGCCCCCAGGTGTGTGGGGCTACGCAAGCCATTCCCAAGGAGTTTTAGAACAAGGCATAGTTTTCCCTGCTGGCTCTTTCGGCGTGGGACCAATCTTCAGATATATGGCCATTTTTGGGCCTGGCGCGATGCCAAGTGGGAAAGGGTGGTTTTGAGTCTGAAGGCAGCTGGAAGGCCTGCAGCCCCCAGGTGTGTTGGGCTACGCAAGCGGTTCCCAAAGAGCTTTAGAACAAGGCATAGTTTTCCGTGCTGGCTCTTTGGGCGTGGGACCAGTCTCCTGACATATGGCCATTTTTGTGCCTGGCGCGGGTCCAAGTGGGAAAGGGTGGTTTTGAGGCTGAAGGCAGCAGGAAAGCCTGCAGCCCCAGGTGTGTGGGGCTACGCAAGCCGTTCCCAAAGAGCTTTAGAACAAGGCATAGTTTTCCCTGCTGGCTCTTTGGGCGTGGGACCAAACTTCAGACATATGGCCATTTTTGTGCCTGGCGTGGCGCCATTTGGGAAAGGGTGGTTTTGAGGCTGAAGGCAGCAGGAAAGCCTGCAGCCCCCAGGTGTGTGGGACTACGCAAGCGGTTCCCAAAGAGCTTTAGAACAAGGCATAGTTTTCCCTGCTGGCTCTTTGGGCGTGGGATCAGTCTCCAGATATATGGCCATTTTTGGGCCTGGCGCAGCGCCAAGTGGGAAAGGGTGGTTTTGAGGCTGAAGGCAGCAGGAAAGCCTGCAGCCCCCAGGTGTGTGGGGCTACGCAAGAGATTCCCAAAGAGCTTTAGAACAAGGCATAGTTTTCCCTGCTGGCTCTTTGGGAAAGGGACCAGTCTCCAGAAATATGGCCATTTTTGGGCCTGGCTTGGCGCCAAGTGGGAAAGGGTGGTTTTGAGGCTGAAGGCAGCAGGAAAGCCTGCAGCCCCCAGGTGTGTGGGGCTACGCAAGCCGTTCCCAAAGAGCTTTAGAACAAGGCATAGTTTTCCCTGCTGGCTCTTTGGGAAAGGGACCAGTCTCCAGAAATATGGCCATTTTTGGGCCTGGTGCGGCGCCAAGTGGGAAAGGGTGGTTTTGAGGCTGAAGGCAGCAGGAAAGCCTGCAGCCCCCAGGTGTGTGGGGCTACGCAAGCGGTTCCCAAAGAGCTTTAGAACAAGGCATAGTTTTCCCTGCTGGCTCTTTGGGCGTGGGACCAGTCTCCAGATATATGGCCATTTTTGTGCCTGGGGAGGTACCAAGTGGGAAAGGGTGTTTTTGAGGCTGAAGGCAGCAGGAAAGCCTGCAGCCCCAAGGTCTGTGGGGCTACGCAAGCGGTTCCCAAAGAGCTTTAGAACAAGGCATAGTTTTCCCTGCTGGCTCTTTGGGCGTGGGACCAATCTTCAGACATATGGCCATTTTTGGGCCAGGCGCGGCGCCAAGTGCGAAAGGGTTCTTCTGAGGCTGAAGAGAGCAGGAAAGCCTGCAGCCCCCAGGTGTGTGGGGCTACGCAAGCCATTCCCAAGGAGCTTTAGAACAAGGCATAGTTTTCCCTGCTGGCTCCTTGGGCGTGGGACCAATCTTCAGATATATGGCCATTTTTGGGCCTGGCGCGATGCCAAGTGGGAAAGGGTGGTTTTGAGTCTGAAGGCAGCTGGAAAGCCTGCAGCCCCCAGGTCTGTGGGGCTACGCAAGCGGTTCCCAAAGAGCTTTAGAACAAGGCATAGTTTTCCCTGCTGGCTCTTTGGGCGTGGGACCAGTCTCCTGACATATGGCCATTTTTGTGCCTGGTGCGGGGCCAAGTGGGAAAGGGTGGTTTTGAGGCTGAAGGCAGCAGGAAAGCCTGCAGCCCCCAGGTGTGTGGGGCTACGCAAGCCGTTCCCAAAGAGCTTTAGAACAAGGCATAGTTTTCCCTGCTGGCTCTTTGGGCGTGGGACCAAACTCCAGACATATGGCCATTTTTGTGCCTGGCGTGGCGCCATTTGGGAAAGGGTGGTTTTGAGGCTGAAGGCAGCAGGAAAGCCTGCAGCCCCCAGGTGTGTGGGACTACGCAAGCGGTTCCCAAAGAGCTTTAGAACAAGGCATAGTTTTCCCTGCTGGCTCTTTGGGCGTGGGATCAGTCTCCAGATATATGGCCATTTTTGGGCCTGGTGCAGCGCCAAGTGGGAAAGGGTGATTTTGAGGCTGAAGGCAGCAGGAAAGCCTGCAGCCCCCACGTGTGTGGGGCTACGCAAGCGGTTCCCAAAGAGCTTTAGAACAAGGCATAGTTTTCCCTGCTGGCTCTTTGGGCGTGGGACCAGTCTCCAGACATATGGCCATTTTTGGGCATGGCGCGGGGCCAAGTGGGAAAGGGTGGTTTTGAGGCTGAAGGCAGCAGGAAAGCCTGCAGCCCCCAGGTGTGTGGGGCTACGCAAGCGGTTCCCAAAGAGCTTTAGAACAAGGCATAGTTTTCCCTGCTGGCTCTTTGGGAAAGGGACCAGTCTCCAGAAATATGGCCATTTTTGGGCCTTGCTTGGCGCCAATTGCTCCCCAAAAGACAGGGAGAGCAAGCTCTCTCTTGGCACTTTGGATGTGGGACATACAGCGAGATGTTTGCTGCTTTTACATTTGGCTGTTGGGAGATTTACAGCACAAAGATATCTAGTTGATTTGAAGCAGTTCCGAGAAAGTCTAAGCATAATCCTCACTTTTCCCTCCTGGCACTTTCCCTGTAGGGGATACCGCAAGACGTTTCTGTATATTGGGCACAGCGCTCTGCAGGGTGTTAGCAGAGAGTTTCCCGGGACAGTGAAACCCTATGTCAAAGACACTGAGAAGAAGCCCCAATGTTCCCTCCAGGCACTTTCAGTGTGGGTGCCTTCTCCACGTGGTTCCTGGTTTCACTGCAGCTCTGAAGAGAATGTTAGCAAAGAGGTGATCGGGACAGTGCAAACAGTACTCAAAGACAGGGAGAGCAAGCTCTCTCTTGGCACTTTGGATGTGGGACATACAGCGAGATGTTTGCTGCTTTTGCATTTGGCTGTTGGGAGATTTACAGCACAAAGATATCTAGTTGATTTGAAGCAGTTCCGAGAAAGTCTAAGCATAATCCTCACTTTTCCCTCCTGGCACTTTCCCTGTAGGGGATACCGCAAGACGTTTCTGTATATTGGGCACAGCGCTCTGCAGGGTGTTAGCAGAGAGTTTCCCGGGACAGTGAAACCCTATGTCAGAGACACTGAGAAGAAGCCCCAATGTTCCCTCCAGGCACTTTCAGTGTGGGTGCCTTCTCCACGTGGTTCCTGGTTTCACTGCAGCTCTGAAGAGAATGTTAGCAAAGAGGTAATCGGGACAGTGCAAACAGTACTCAAAGACAGGGAGAGCAAGCTCTCTCTTGGCACTTTGGATGTGGGACATACAGCGAGATGTTTGCTGCTTTTGCGTTTGGCTGTTGGGAGATTTACAGCACAAAGATATCTAGTTGATTTGAAGCAGTTCCGAGAAAGTCTAAACATAATCCTCACTTTTCCCTCCTGGCACTTTCCATGTGGGAGATATAGCAGGATGTATATTGGTTTTGAGGACAAGTCAATGGATAGTGTAAGGAGAAAAGTTCCTGGCTCCTTGAATGCCGTTTCTGGAGACACTGCGATCAATGTGGGAGATATGTCAAGATGTGTGTTGGTTTTGAGGACAGCTTTCTGGAGTGTCTTAGCAAAGAGGTCATACGGATAATCAGAGCAATTCTCAGAGACACTGAGACCAAGCTCCACAATTCCTCCTGGCACTTTCCCTGTAGGAGATACCGCAAGACGTTTCTGTACATTGGGCACAGCGCTCTGCAGGGTGTTAGCAGAGAGTTTCCCGGGACAGTGAAACCCTATGTCAGAGACAGTGAGAAGAAGCCCCAATGTTCCCTCCAGGCACTTTCAGTGTGGGTGCCTTCTCCACGTGGTTCCTGGTTTCACTGCAGCTCTGAAGAGAATGTTAGCAAAGAGGTAATCGGGACAGTGCAAACAGTACTCAAAGACAGGGAGAGCAAGCTCTCTCTTGGCACTTTGGATGTGGGACATACAGCGAGATGTTTGCTGCTTTTGCGTTTGGCTGTTGGGAGATTTACAGCACAAAGATATCTAGTTGATTTGAAGCAGTTCCGAGAAAGTCTAAGCATAATCCTCACTTTTCCCTCCTGGCACTTTCCATGTGGGAGATATAGCAGGATGTATATTGGATTTGAGGACAACTCAATGGAAAGTGTAGGGAGAAAAGTTCCTGGCTCCTTGAATGCCGTTTCTGGAGACACTGCGATCAATGTGGGAGATATGTCAAGATGTGTGTTGGTTTTGAGGACAGATTTCTGGAGTGTCTTAGCAAAGAGGTCACACGGATAATCAGAGCAATTCTCAGAGACACTGAGACCTAGCTCCACAATTCCTCCTGGCACTTTCCCTGTAGGAGATACCGCAAGATGTTTCTGTACATTGGGCACAGCGCTCTGCAGGGTGTTAGCAGAGAGTTTCCCGGGACAGTGAAACCCTATATCGGAGACACTGAGAAGAAGCCCCAATGTTCACTCCAGGCACTTTCAGTGTGGGTGCCTTCTCCACGTGGTTCCTGGTTTCACTGCAGCTCTGAAGAGAATGTTAGCAAAGAGGTAATCGGGACAGTGCAAACAGTACTCAAAGACAGGGAGAGCAAGCTCTCTCTTGGCACTTTGGATGTGGGACATACAGCGAGATGTTTGCTGCTTTTACATTTGGCTGTTGGGAGATTTACAGCACAAAGATATCTAGTTGATTTGAAGCAGTTCCGAGAAAGTCTAAGCATAATCCTCACTTTTCCCTCCTGGCACTTTCCCTGTAGGGGATACCGCAAGACGTTTCTGTATATTGGGCACAGCGCTCTGCAGGGTGTTAGCAGAGAGTTTCCCGGGACAGTGAAACCCTATGTCAGAGACACTGAGTAGAAGCCCCAGTGTTCACTCCAGGCACTTTCAGTGTGGGTGCCTTCTCCACGTGGTTCCTGGTTTCACTGCAGCTCTGAAGAGAATGTTAGCAAAGAGGTAATCGGGACAGTGCAAACAGTACTCAAAGACAGGGAGAGCAAGCTCTCTCTTGGCACTTTGGATGTGGGACATACAGCGAGATGTTTGCTGCTTTTGCGTTTGGCTGTTGGGAGATTTACAGCACAAAGATATCTAGTTGATTTGAAGCAGTTCCGAGAAAGTCTAAACATAATCCTCACTTTTCCCTCCTGGCACTTTCCATGTGGGAGATATAGCAGGATGTATATTGGTTTTGAGGACAACTCAATGGACAGTGTAGGGAGAAAAGTTCCTGGCTCCTTGAATGCCGTTTCTGGAGACACTGCGATCAATGTGGGAGATATGTCAAGATGTGTGTTGGTTTTGAGGACAGCTTTCTGGAGTGTCTTAGCAAAGAGGTCACACGGATAATCAGAGCAATTCTCAGAGACACTGAGACCAAGCTCCACAATTCCTCCTGGCACTTTCCCTGTAGGAGATACCGCAAGACGTTTCTGTATATTGGGCACAGCGCTCTGCAGGGTGTTAGCAGAGAGTTTCCCGGGACAGTGAAACCCTATGTCAGAGACACTGAGAAGAAGCCCCAATGTTCCCTCCAGGCACTTTCAGTGTGGGTGCCTTCTCCACGTGGTTCCTGGTTTCACTGCAGCTCTGAAGAGAATGTTAGCAAAGAGGTAATCGGGACAGTGCAAACAGTACTCAAAGACAGGGAGAGCAAGCTCTACATTACTCTCTTGGCACTTTGGATGTGGGACATACAGCGAGATGTTTGCTGCTTTTACATTTGGCTGTTGGGAGATTTACAGCACAAAGATATCTAGTTGATTTGAAGCAGTTCCGAGAAAGTCTAAGCATAATCCTCACTTTTCCCTCCTGGCACTTTCCCTGTAGGGGATACCGCAAGACGTTTCTGTATATTGGGCACAGCGCTCTGCAGGGTGTTAGCAGAGAGTTTCCCGGGACAGTGAAACCCTATGTCAGAGACACTGAGAAGAAGCCCCAATGTTCCCTCCAGGCACTTTCAGTGTGGGTGCCTTCTCCACGTGGTTCCTGGTTTCACTGCAGCTCTGAAGAGAATGTTAGCAAAGAGGTAATCGGGACAGTGCAAACAGTACTCAAAGACAGGGAGAGCAAGCTCTCTCTTGGCACTTTGGATGTGGGACATACAGCGAGATGTTTGCTGCTTTTGCGTTTGGCTGTTGGGAGATTTACAGCACAAAGATATCTAGTTGATTTGAAGCAGTTCCGAGAAAGTCTAAGCATAATCCTCACTTTTCCCTCCTGGCACTTTCCATGTGGGAGATATAGCAGGATGTATATTGGATTTGAGGACAACTCAATGGAAAGTGTAGGGAGAAAAGTTCCTGGCTCCTTGAATGCCGTTTCTGGAGACACTGCGATCAATGTGGGAGATATGTCAAGATGTGTGTTGGTTTTGAGGACAGATTTCTGGAGTGTCTTAGCAAAGAGGTCACACGGATAATCAGAGCAATTCTCAGAGACACTGAGACCTAGCTCCACAATTCCTCCTGGCACTTTCCCTGTAGGAGATACCGCAAGACGTTTCTGTACATTGGGCACAGCGCTCTGCAGGGTGTTAGCAGAGAGTTTCCCGGGACAGTGAAACCCTATATCGGAGACACTGAGAAGAAGCCCCAATGTTCACTCCAGGCACTTTCAGTGTGGGTGCCTTCTCCACGTGGTTCCTGGTTTCACTGCAGCTCTGAAGAGAATGTTAGCAAAGAGGTGATCGGGATAGTGCAAACAGTACTCAAAGACAGGGAGAGCAAGCTCTCTCTTGGCACTTTGGATGTGGGACATACAGCGAGATGTTTGCTGCTTTTACATTTGGCTGTTGGGAGATTTACAGCACAAAGATATCTAGTTGATTTGAAGCAGTTCCGAGAAAGTCTAAGCATAATCCTCACTTTTCCCTCCTGGCACTTTCCCTGTAGGGGATACCGCAAGACGTTTCTGTATATTGGGCACAGCGCTCTGCAGGGTGTTAGCAGAGAGTTTCCCGGGACAGTGAAACCCTATGTCAGAGACACTGAGTAGAAGCCCCAGTGTTCACTACAGGCACTTTCAGTGTGGGTGCCTTCTCCACGTGGTTCCTGGTTTCACTGCAGCTCTGAAGAGAATGTTAGCAAAGAGGTAATCGGGACAGTGCAAACAGTACTCAAAGACAGGGAGAGCAAGCTCTCTCTTGGCACTTTGGATGTGGGACATACAGCGAGATGTTTGCTGCTTTTGCGTTTGGCTGTTGGGAGATTTACAGCACAAAGATATCTAGTTGATTTGAAGCAGTTCCGAGAAAGTCTAAACATAATCCTCACTTCTCCCTCCTGGCACTTTCCATGTGGGAGATATAGCAGGATGTATATTGGTTTTGAGGACAACTCAATGGATAGTGTAGGGAGAAAAGTTCCTGGCTCCTTGAATGCCGTTTCTGGAGACACTGCGATCAATGTGGGAGATATGTCAAGATGTGTGTTGGTTTTGAGGACAGCTTTCTGGAGTGTCTTAGCAAAGAGGTCACACGGATAATCAGAGCAATTCTCAGAGACACTGAGACCAAGCTCCACAATTCCTCCTGGCACTTTCCCTGTAGGAGATACCGCAAGACGTTTCTGTACATTGGGCACAGCGCTCTGCAGGGTGTTAGCAGAGAGTTTCCCGGGACAGTGAAACCCTATGTCAGAGACACTGAGAAGAAGTCCCAATGCTCACTCCAGGCACTTTCAGTGTGGGTGCCTTCTCCACGTGGTTCCTGGTTTCACTGCAGCTCTGAAGAGAATGTTAGCAAAGAGGTAATCGGGACAGTGCAAACAGTACTCAAAGACAGGGAGAGCAAGCTCTCTCTTGGCACTTTGGATGTGGGACATACAGCGAGATGTTTGCTGCTTTTGCGTTTGGCTGTTGGGAGATTTACAGCACAAAGATATCTAGTTGATTTGAAGCAGTTCCGAGAAAGTCTAAGCATAATCCTCACTTTTCCCTCCTGGCACTTTCCATGTGGGAGATATAGCAGGATGTATATTGGATTTGAGGACAACTCAATGGAAAGTGTAGGGAGAAAAGTTCCTGGCTCCTTGAATGCCGTTTCTGGAGACACTGCGATCAATGTGGGAGATATGTCAAGATGTGTGTTGGTTTTGAGGACAGATTTCTGGAGTGTCTTAGCAAAGAGGTCACACGGATAATCAGAGCAATTCTCAGAGACACTGAGACCTAGCTCCACAATTCCTCCTGGCACTTTCCCTGTAGGAGATACCGCAAGACGTTTCTGTACATTGGGCACAGCGCTCTGCAGGGTGTTAGCAGAGAGTTTCCCGGGACAGTGAAACCCTATATCGGAGACACTGAGAAGAAGCCCCAATGTTCCCTCCAGGCACTTTCAGTGTGGGTGCCTTCTCCACGTGGTTCCTGGTTTCACTGCAGCTCTGAAGAGAATGTTAGCAAAGAGGTGATCGGGATAGTGCAAACAGTACTCAAAGACAGGGAGAGCAAGCTCTCTCTTGGCACTTTGGATGTGGGACATACAGCGAGATGTTTGCTGCTTTTACATTTGGCTGTTGGGAGATTTACAGCACAAAGATATCTAGTTGATTTGAAGCAGTTCCGAGAAAGTCTAAGCATAATCCTCACTTTTCCCTCCTGGCACTTTCCCTGTAGGGGATACCGCAAGACGTTTCTGTATATTGGGCACAGCGCTCTGCAGGGTGTTAGCAGAGAGTTTCCCGGGACAGTGAAACCCTATGTCAGAGACACTGAGTAGAAGCCCCAGTGTTCACTACAGGCACTTTCAGTGTGGGTGCCTTCTCCACGTGGTTCCTGGTTTCACTGCAGCTCTGAAGAGAATGTTAGCAAAGAGGTAATCGGGACAGTGCAAACAGTACTCAAAGACAGGGAGAGCAAGCTCTCTCTTGGCACTTTGGATGTGGGACATACAGCGAGATGTTTGCTGCTTTTGCGTTTGGCTGTTGGGAGATTTACAGCACAAAGATATCTAGTTGATTTGAAGCAGTTCCGAGAAAGTCTAAACATAATCCTCACTTTTCCCTCCTGGCACTTTCCATGTGGGAGATATAGCAGGATGTATATTGGTTTTGAGGACAACTCAATGGATAGTGTAGGGAGAAAAGTTCCTGGCTCCTTGAATGCCGTTTCTGGAGACACTGCGATCAATGTGGGAGATATGTCAAGATGTGTGTTGGTTTTGAGGACAGCTTTCTGGAGTGTCTTAGCAAAGAGGTCACACGGATAATCAGAGCAATTCTCAGAGACACTGAGACCAAGCTCCACAATTCCTCCTGGCACTTTCCCTGTAGGAGATACCGCAAGACGTTTCTGTACATTGGGCACAGCGCTCTGCAGGGTGTTAGCAGAGAGTTTCCCGGGACAGTGAAACCCTATATCGGAGACACTGAGAAGAAGCCCCAATGTTCCCTCCAGGCACTTTCAGTGTGGGTGCCTTCTCCACGTGGTTCCTGGTTTCACTGCAGCTCTGAAGAGAATGTTAGCAAAGAGGTGATCGGGATAGTGCAAACAGTACTCAAAGACAGGGAGAGCAAGCTCTCTCTTGGCACTTTGGATGTGGGACATACAGCGAGATGTTTGCTGCTTTTACATTTGGCTGTTGGGAGATTTACAGCACAAAGATATCTAGTTGATTTGAAGCAGTTCCGAGAAAGTCTAAGCATAATCCTCACTTTTCCCTCCTGGCACTTTCCCTGTAGGGGATACCGCAAGACGTTTCTGTATATTGGGCACAGCGCTCTGCAGGGTGTTAGCAGAGAGTTTCCCGGGACAGTGAAACCCTATGTCAGAGACACTGAGTAGAAGCCCCAGTGTTCACTACAGGCACTTTCAGTGTGGGTGCCTTCTCCACGTGGTTCCTGGTTTCACTGCAGCTCTGAAGAGAATGTTAGCAAAGAGGTAATCGGGACAGTGCAAACAGTACTCAAAGACAGGGAGAGCAAGCTCTCTCTTGGCACTTTGGATGTGGGACATACAGCGAGATGTTTGCTGCTTTTGCGTTTGGCTGTTGGGAGATTTACAGCACAAAGATATCTAGTTGATTTGAAGCAGTTCCGAGAAAGTCTAAACATAATCCCCACTTTTCCCTCCTGGCACTTTCCATGTGGGAGATATAGCAGGATGTATATTGGTTTTGAGGACAACTCAATGGACAGTGTAGGGAGAAAAGTTCCTGGCTCCTTGAATGCCGTTTCTGGAGACACTGCGATCAATGTGGGAGATATGTCAAGATGTGTGTTGGTTTTGAGGACAGCTTTCTGGAGTGTCTCAGCAAAGAGGTCACACGGATAATCAGAGCAATTCTCAGAGACACTGAGACCAAGCTCCACAATTCCTCCTGGCACTTTCCCTGTAGGAGATACCGCAAGACGTTTCTGTATATTGGGCACAGCGCTCTGCAGGGTGTTAGCAGAGAGTTTCCCGGGACAGTGAAACCCTATATCAGAGACACTGAGAAGAAGCCCCAACGTTCCTTCCAGGCACTTTCAGTGTGGGTGCCTTCTCCACGTGGTTCCTGGTTTCACTGCAGCTCTGAAGAGAATGGTAGCAAAGAGGTAATCGGGACAGTGCAAACAGTACTCAAAGACAGGGAGAGCAAGCTCTACATTACTCTCTTGGCACTTTGGATGTGGGACATACAGCGAGATGTTTGCTGCTTTTACATTTGGCTGTTGGGAGATTTACAGCACAAAGATATCTAGTTGATTTGAAGCAGTTCCGAGAAAGTCTAAGCATAATCCTCACTTTTCCCTCCTGGCACTTTCCCTGTAGGAGATACCGCAAGACGTTTCTGTACATTGGGCACAGCGCTCTGCAGGGTGTTAGCAGAGAGTTTCCCGGGACAGTGAAACCCTATGTCAGAGACACTGAGAAGAAGTCCCAATGCTCACTCCAGGCACTTTCAGTGTGGGTGCCTTCTCCACGTGGTTCCTGGTTTCACTGCAGCTCTGAAGAGAATGTTAGCAAAGAGGTAATCGGGACAGTGCAAACAGTACTCAAAGACAGGGAGAGCAAGCTCTCTCTTGGCACTTTGGATGTGGGACATACAGCGAGATGTTTGCTGCTTTTGCGTTTGGCTGTTGGGAGATTTACAGCACAAAGATATCTAGTTGATTTGAAGCAGTTCCGAGAAAGTCTAAACATAATCCCCACTTTTCCCTCCTGGCACTTTCCATGTGGGAGATATAGCAGGATGTATATTGGTTTTGAGGACAACTCAATGGACAGTGTAGGGAGAAAAGTTCCTGGCTCCTTGAATGCCGTTTCTGGAGACACTGCGATCAATGTGGGAGATATGTCAAGATGTGTGTTGGTTTTGAGGACAGCTTTCTGGAGTGTCTTAGCAAAGAGGTCACACGGATAATCAGAGCAATTCTCAGAGACACTGAGACCAAGCTCCACAATTCCTCCTGGCACTTTCCCTGTAGGAGATACCGCAAGACGTTTCTGTATATTGGGCACAGCGCTCTGCAGGGTGTTAGCAGAGAGTTTCCCGGGACAGTGAAACCCTATATCAGAGACACTGAGAAGAAGCCCCAACGTTCCTTCCAGGCACTTTCAGTGTGGGTGCCTTCTCCACGTGGTTCCTGGTTTCACTGCAGCTCTGAAGAGAATGGTAGCAAAGAGGTAATCGGGACAGTGCAAACAGTACTCAAAGACAGGGAGAGCAAGCTCTACATTACTCTCTTGGCACTTTGGATGTGGGACATACAGCGAGATGTTTGCTGCTTTTACATTTGGCTGTTGGGAGATTTACAGCACAAAGATAGCTAGTTGATTTGAAGCAGTTCCGAGAAAGTCTAAGCATAATCCTCACTTTTCCCTCCTGGCACTTTCCCTGTAGGGGATACCGCAAGACGTTTCTGTATATTGGGCACAGCGCTCTGCAGGGTGTTAGCAGAGAGTTTCCCGGGACAGTGAAACCCTATGTCAGAGACAGTGAGAAGAAGCCCCAATGTTCACTCCAGGCACTTTCAGTGTGGGTGCCTTCTCCACGTGGTTCCTGGTTTCACTGCAGCTCTGAAGAGAATGTTAGCAAAGAGGTAATCGGGACAGTGCAAACAGTACTCAAAGACAGGGAGAGCAAGCTCCACATTACTCTCTTGGCACTTTGGATGTGGGACATACAGCGAGATGTTTGCTGCTTTTGCGTTTGGCTGTTGGGAGATTTACAGCACAAAGATATCTAGTTGATTTGAAGCAGTTCCGAGAAAGTCTAAACATAATCCTCACTTTTCCCTCCTGGCACTTTCCATGTGGGAGATATAGCAGGATGTATATTGGTTTTGAGGACAACTCAATGGATAGTGTAGGGAGAAAAGTTCCTGGCTCCTTGAATGCCGTTTCTGGAGACACTGCGATCAATGTGGGAGATATGTCAAGATGTGTGTTGGTTTTGAGGACAGCTTTCTGGAGTGTCTTAGCAAAGAGGTCACACGGATAATCAGAGCAATTCTCAGAGACACTGAGACCAAGCTCCACAATTCCTCCTGGCACTTTCCCTGTAGGAGATACCGCAAGACGTTTCTGTACATTGGGCACAGCGCTCTGCAGGGTGTTAGCAGAGAGTTTCCCGGGACAGTGAAACCCTATGTCAGAGACACTGAGAAGAAGTCCCAATGCTCACTCCAGGCACTTTCAGTGTGGGTGCCTTCTCCACGTGGTTCCTGGTTTCACTGCAGCTCTGAAGAGAATGTTAGCAAAGAGGTAATCGGGACAGTGCAAACAGTACTCAAAGACAGGGAGAGCAAGCTCTCTCTTGGCACTTTGGATGTGGGACATACAGCGAGATGTTTGCTGCTTTTGCGTTTGGCTGTTGGGAGATTTACAGCACAAAGATATCTAGTTGATTTGAAGCAGTTCCGAGAAAGTCTAAACATAATCCCCACTTTTCCCTCCTGGCACTTTCCATGTGGGAGATATAGCAGGATGTATATTGGTTTTGAGGACAACTCAATGGACAGTGTAGGGAGAAAAGTTCCTGGCTCCTTGAATGCCGTTTCTGGAGACACTGCGATCAATGTGGGAGATATGTCAAGATGTGTGTTGGTTTTGAGGACAGCTTTCTGGAGTGTCTTAGCAAAGAGGTCACACGGATAATCAGAGCAATTCTCAGAGACACTGAGACCAAGCTCCACAATTCCTCCTGGCACTTTCCCTGTAGGAGATACCGCAAGACGTTTCTGTATATTGGGCACAGCGCTCTGCAGGGTGTTAGCAGAGAGTTTCCCGGGACAGTGAAACCCTATATCAGAGACACTGAGAAGAAGCCCCAACGTTCCTTCCAGGCACTTTCAGTGTGGGTGCCTTCTCCACGTGGTTCCTGGTTTCACTGCAGCTCTGAAGAGAATGGTAGCAAAGAGGTAATCGGGACAGTGCAAACAGTACTCAAAGACAGGGAGAGCAAGCTCTACATTACTCTCTTGGCACTTTGGATGTGGGACATACAGCGAGATGTTTGCTGCTTTTACATTTGGCTGTTGGGAGATTTACAGCACAAAGATATCTAGTTGATTTGAAGCAGTTCCGAGAAAGTCTAAGCATAATCCTCACTTTTCCCTCCTGGCACTTTCCCTGTAGGAGATACCGCAAGACGTTTCTGTACATTGGGCACAGCGCTCTGCAGGGTGTTAGCAGAGAGTTTCCCGGGACAGTGAAACCCTATGTCAGAGACAGTGAGAAGAAGCCCCAATGTTCCCTCCAGGCACTTTCAGTGTGGGTGCCTTCTCCACGTGGTTCCTGGTTTCACTGCAGCTCTGAAGAGAATGTTAGCAAAGAGGTAATCGGGACAGTGCAAACAGTACTCAAAGACAGGGAGAGCAAGCTCTCTCTTGGCACTTTGGATGTGGGACATACAGCGAGATGTTTGCTGCTTTTGCGTTTGGCTGTTGGGAGATTTACAGCACAAAGATATCTAGTAGATTTGAAGCAGTTCCGAGAAAGTCTAAGCATAATCCTCACTTTTCCCTCCTGGCACTTTCCATGTGGGAGATATAGCAGGATGTATATTGGTTTTGAGGACAACTCAATGGACAGTGTAGGGAGAAAAGTTCCTGGCTCCTTGAATGCCGTTTCTGGAGACACTGCGATCAATGTGGGAGATATGTCAAGATGTGTGTTGGTTTTGAGGACAGATTTCTGGAGTGTCTTAGCAAAGAGGTCACACGGATAATCAGAGCAATTCTCAGAGACACTGAGACCTAGCTCCACAATTCCTCCTGGCACTTTCCCTGTAGGGGATACCGCAAGACGTTTCTGTATATTGGGCACAGCGCTCTGCAGGGTGTTAGCAGAGACTTTCCCGGGACAGTGAAACCCTATGTCAGAGACACTGAGAAGAAGCCCCAATGTTCCCTCCAGGCACTTTCAGTGTGGGTGCCTTCTCCACGTGGTTCCTGGTTTCACTGCAGCTCTGAAGAGAATGTTAGCAAAGAGGTAATCGGGACAGTGCAAACAGTACTCAAAGACAGGGAGAGCAAGCTCTCTCTTGGCACTTTGGATGTGGGACATACAGCGAGATGTTTGCTGCTTTTGCGTTTGGCTGTTGGGAGATTTACAGCACAAAGATATCTAGTTGATTTGAAGCAGTTCCGAGAAAGTCTAAACATAATCCTCACTTTTCCCTCCTGGCACTTTCCATGTGGGAGATATAGCAGGATGTATATTGGTTTTGAGGACAACTCAATGGATAGTGTAGGGAGAAAAGTTCCTGGCTCCTTGAATGCCGTTTCTGGAGACACTGCGATCAATGTGGGAGATATGTCAAGATGTGTGTTGGTTTTGAGGACAGCTTTCTGGAGTGTCTTAGCAAAGAGGTCACACGGATAATCAGAGCAATTCTCAGAGACACTGAGACCAAGCTCCACAATTCCTCCTGGCACTTTCCCTGTAGGAGATACCGCAAGACGTTTCTGTACATTGGGCACAGCGCTCTGCAGGGTGTTAGCAGAGAGTTTCCCGGGACAGTGAAACCCTATGTCAGAGACACTGAGAAGAAGTCCCAATGCTCACTCCAGGCACTTTCAGTGTGGGTGCCTTCTCCACGTGGTTCCTGGTTTCACTGCAGCTCTGAAGAGAATGTTAGCAAAGAGGTAATCGGGACAGTGCAAACAGTACTCAAAGACAGGGAGAGCAAGCTCTCTCTTGGCACTTTGGATGTGGGACATACAGCGAGATGTTTGCTGCTTTTGCGTTTGGCTGTTGGGAGATTTACAGCACAAAGATATCTAGTTGATTTGAAGCAGTTCCGAGAAAGTCTAAACATAATCCCCACTTTTCCCTCCTGGCACTTTCCATGTGGGAGATATAGCAGGATGTATATTGGTTTTGAGGACAACTCAATGGACAGTGTAGGGAGAAAAGTTCCTGGCTCCTTGAATGCCGTTTCTGGAGACACTGCGATCAATGTGGGAGATATGTCAAGATGTGTGTTGGTTTTGAGGACAGCTTTCTGGAGTGTCTTAGCAAAGAGGTCACACGGATAATCAGAGCAATTCTCAGAGACACTGAGACCAAGCTCCACAATTCCTCCTGGCACTTTCCCTGTAGGAGATACCGCAAGACGTTTCTGTATATTGGGCACAGCGCTCTGCAGGGTGTTAGCAGAGAGTTTCCCGGGACAGTGAAACCCTATATCAGAGACACTGAGAAGAAGCCCCAACGTTCCTTCCAGGCACTTTCAGTGTGGGTGCCTTCTCCACGTGGTTCCTGGTTTCACTGCAGCTCTGAAGAGAATGGTAGCAAAGAGGTAATCGGGACAGTGCAAACAGTACTCAAAGACAGGGAGAGCAAGCTCTACATTACTCTCTTGGCACTTTGGATGTGGGACATACAGCGAGATGTTTGCTGCTTTTACATTTGGCTGTTGGGAGATTTACAGCACAAAGATAGCTAGTTGATTTGAAGCAGTTCCGAGAAAGTCTAAGCATAATCCTCACTTTTCCCTCCTGGCACTTTCCCTGTAGGGGATACCGCAAGACGTTTCTGTATATTGGGCACAGCGCTCTGCAGGGTGTTAGCAGAGAGTTTCCCGGGACAGTGAAACCCTATGTCAGAGACAGTGAGAAGAAGCCCCAATGTTCACTCCAGGCACTTTCAGTGTGGGTGCCTTCTCCACGTGGTTCCTGGTTTCACTGCAGCTCTGAAGAGAATGTTAGCAAAGAGGTAATCGGGACAGTGCAAACAGTACTCAAAGACAGGGAGAGCAAGCTCCACATTACTCTCTTGGCACTTTGGATGTGGGACATACAGCGAGATGTTTGCTGCTTTTACATTTGGCTGTTGGGAGATTTACAGCACAAAGATATCTAGTTGATTTGAAGCAGTTCCGAGAAAGTCTAAACATAATCCTCACTTTTCCCTCCTGGCACTTTCCCTGTAGGAGATACCGCAAGACGTTTCTGTACATTGGGCACAGCGCTCTGCAGGGTGTTAGCAGAGAGTTTCCCGGGACAGTGAAACCCTATGTCAGAGACAGTGAGAAGAAGCCCCAATGTTCCCTCCAGGCACTTTCAGTGTGGGTGCCTTCTCCACGTGGTTCCTGGTTTCACTGCAGCTCTGAAGAGAATGTTAGCAAAGAGGTAATCGGGACAGTGCAAACAGTACTCAAAGACAGGGAGAGCAAGCTCTCTCTTGGCACTTTGGATGTGGGACATACAGCGAGATGTTTGCTGCTTTTGCGTTTGGCTGTTGGGAGATTTACAGCACAAAGATATCTAGTAGATTTGAAGCAGTTCCGAGAAAGTCTAAGCATAATCCTCACTTTTCCCTCCTGGCACTTTCCATGTGGGAGATATAGCAGGATGTATATTGGTTTTGAGGACAACTCAATGGACAGTGTAGGGAGAAAAGTTCCTGGCTCCTTGAATGCCGTTTCTGGAGACACTGCGATCAATGTGGGAGATATGTCAAGATGTGTGTTGGTTTTGAGGACAGATTTCTGGAGTGTCTTAGCAAAGAGGTCACACGGATAATCAGAGCAATTCTCAGAGACACTGAGACCTAGCTCCACAATTCCTCCTGGCACTTTCCCTGTAGGGGATACCGCAAGACGTTTCTGTATATTGGGCACAGCGCTCTGCAGGGTGTTAGCAGAGAGTTTCCCGGGACAGTGAAACCCTATGTCAGAGACACTGAGAAGAAGCCCCAATGTTCCCTCCAGGCACTTTCAGTGTGGGTGCCTTCTCCACGTGGTTCCTGGTTTCACTGCAGCTCTGAAGAGAATGTTAGCAAAGAGGTAATCGGGACAGTGCAAACAGTACTCAAAGACAGGGAGAGCAAGCTCTCTCTTGGCACTTTGGATGTGGGACATACAGCGAGATGTTTGCTGCTTTTGCGTTTGGCTGTTGGGAGATTTACAGCACAAAGATATCTAGTTGATTTGAAGCAGTTCCGAGAAAGTCTAAACATAATCCTCACTTTTCCCTCCTGGCACTTTCCATGTGGGAGATATAGCAGGATGTATATTGGTTTTGAGGACAACTCAATGGATAGTGTAGGGAGAAAAGTTCCTGGCTCCTTGAATGCCGTTTCTGGAGACACTGCGATCAATGTGGGAGATATGTCAAGATGTGTGTTGGTTTTGAGGACAGATTTCTGGAGTGTCTTAGCAAAGAGGTCACACGGATAATCAGAGCAATTCTCAGAGACACTGAGACCAAGCTCCACAATTCCTCCTGGCACTTTCCCTGTAGGAGATACCGCAAGACATTTCTGTATATTGGGCACAGCGCTCTGCAGGGTGTTAGCAGAGAGTTTCCCGGGACAGTGAAACCCTATGTCAGAGACACTGAGAAGAAGCCCCAATGTTCACTCCAGGCACTTTCAGTGTGGGTGCCTTCTCCACGTGGTTCCTGGTTTCACTGCAGCTCTGAAGAGAATGTTAGCAAAGAGGTAATCGGGACAGTGCAAACAGTACTCAAAGACAGGGAGAGCAAGCTCTACATTACTCTCTTGGCACTTTGGATGTGGGACATACAGCGAGATGTTTGCTGCTTTTACATTTGGCTGTTGGGAGATTTACAGCACAAAGATATCTAGTTGATTTGAAGCAGTTCCGAGAAAGTCTAAGCATAATCCTCACTTTTCCCTCCTGGCACTTTCCCTGTAGGGGATACCGCAAGACGTTTCTGTATATTGGGCACAGCGCTCTGCAGGGTGTTAGCAGAGAGTTTCCCGGGACAGTGAAACCCTATGTCAAAGACACTGAGAAGAAGCCCCAATGTTCCCTCCAGGCACTTTCAGTGTGGGTGCCTTCTCCACGTGGTTCCTGGTTTCACTGCAGCTCTGAAGAGAATGTTAGCAAAGAGGTAATCGGGACAGTGCAAACAGTACTCAAAGACAGGGAGAGCAAGCTCTCTCTTGGCACTTTGGATGTGGGACATACAGCGAGATGTTTGCTGCTTTTACATTTGGCTGTTGGGAGATTTACAGCACAAAGATATCTAGTTGATTTGAAGCAGTTCCGAGAAAGTCTAAACATAATCCTCACTTTTCCCTCCTGGCACTTTCCATGTGGGAGATATAGCAGGATGTATATTGGTTTTGAGGACAACTCAATGGATAGTGTAGGGAGAAAAGTTCCTGGCTCCTTGAATGCCGTTTCTGGAGACACTGCGATCAATGTGGGAGATATGTCAAGATGTGTGTTGGTTTTGAGGACAGCTTTCTGGAGTGTCTTAGCAAAGAGGTCACACGGATAATCAGAGCAATTCTCAGAGACACTGAGACCAAGCTCCACAATTCCTCCTGGCACTTTCCCTGTAGGAGATACCGCAAGACGTTTCTGTATATTGGGCACAGCGCTCTGCAGGGTGTTAGCAGAGAGTTTCCCGGGACAGTGAAACCCTATGTCAGAGACACTGAGAAGAAGCCCCAATGTTCCCTCCAGGCACTTTCAGTGTGGGTGCCTTCTCCACGTGGTTCCTGGTTTCACTGCAGCTCTGAAGAGAATGTTAGCAAAGAGGTAATCGGGACAGTGCAAACAGTACTCAAAGACAGGGAGAGCAAGCTCTACATTACTCTCTTGGCACTTTGGATGTGGGACATACAGCGAGATGTTTGCTGCTTTTACATTTGGCTGTTGGGAGATTTACAGCACAAAGATATCTAGTTGATTTGAAGCAGTTCCGAGAAAGTCTAAGCATAATCCTCACTTTTCCCTCCTGGCACTTTCCCTGTAGGGGATACCGCAAGACGTTTCTGTATATTGGGCACAGCGCTCTGCAGGGTGTTAGCAGAGAGTTTCCCGGGACAGTGAAACCCTATGTCAGAGACACTGAGAAGAAGCCCCAATGTTCCCTCCAGGCACTTTCAGTGTGGGTGCCTTCTCCACGTGGTTCCTGGTTTCACTGCAGCTCTGAAGAGAATGTTAGCAAAGAGGTAATCGGGACAGTGCAAACAGTACTCAAAGACAGGGAGAGCAAGCTCTCTCTTGGCACTTTGGATGTGGGACATACAGCGAGATGTTTGCTGCTTTTGCGTTTGGCTGTTGGGAGATTTACAGCACAAAGATATCTAGTTGATTTGAAGCAGTTCCGAGAAAGTCTAAACATAATCCTCACTTTTCCCTCCTGGCACTTTCCCTGTAGGAGATACCGCAAGATGTTTCTGTACATTGGGCACAGCGCTCTGCAGGGTGTTAGCAGAGAGTTTCCCGGGACAGTGAAACCCTATGTCAGAGACAGTGAGAAGAAGCCCCAATGTTCCCTCCAGGCACTTTCAGTGTGGGTGCCTTCTCCACGTGGTTCCTGGTTTCACTGCAGCTCTGAAGAGAATGTTAGCAAAGAGGTAATTGGGACAGTGCAAACAGTACTCAAAGACAGGGAGAGCAAGCTCTACATTACTCTCTTGGCACTTTGGATGTGGGACATACAGCGAGATGTTTGCTGCTTTTACATTTGGCTGTTGGGAGATTTACAGCACAAAGATATCTAGTTGATTTGAAGCAGTTCCGAGAAAGTCTAAGCATAATCCTCACTTTTCCCTCCTGGCACTTTCCCTGTAGGGGATACCGCAAGACGTTTCTGTATATTGGGCACAGCGCTCTGCAGGGTGTTAGCAGAGAGTTTCCCGGGACAGTGAAACCCTATGTCAAAGACACTGAGAAGAAGCCCCAATGTTTCCTCCAGGCACTTTCAGTGTGGGTGCCTTCTCCACGTGGTTCCTGGTTTCACTGCAGCGCTGAAGAGAATGTTAGCAAAGAGGTAATCGGGACAGTGCAAACAGTACTCAAAGACAGGGAGAGCAAGCTCTACATTACTCTCTCGGCACTTTGGATGTGGGACATACAGCGAGATGTTTGCTGCTTTTGCGTTTGGCTGTTGGGAGATTTACAGCACAAAGATATCTAGTTGATTTGAAGCAGTTCCGAGAAAGTCTAAGCATAATCCTCACTTTTCACTCCTGGCACTTTCCCTGTAGGGGATACCGCAAGACGTTTCTGTACATTGGGCACAGCGCTCTGCAGGGTGTTAGCAGAGAGTTTCCCGGGACAGTGAAACCCTATGTCAGAGACACTGAGAAGAAGCCCCAACGTTCCTTCCAGGCACTTTCAGTGTGGGTGCCTTCTCCACGTGGTTCCTGGTTTCACTGCAGCTCTGAAGAGAATGTTAGCAAAGAGGTAATCGGGACAGTGCAAACAGTACTCAAAGACAGGGAGAGCAAGCTCTACATTACTCTCTTGGCACTTTGGATGTGGGACATACAGCGAGATGTTTGCTGCTTTTACATTTGGCTGTTGGGAGATTTACAGCACAAAGATATCTAGTTGATTTGAAGCAGTTCCGAGAAAGTCTAAACATAATCCTCACTTTTCCCTCCTGGCACTTTCCCTGTAGGAGATACCGCAAGACGTTTCTGTACATTGGGCACAGCGCTCTGCAGGGTGTTAGCAGAGAGTTTCCCGGGACAGTGAAACCCTATGTCAGAGACAGTGAGAAGAAGCCCCAATGTTCCCTCCAGGCACTTTCAGTGTGGGTGCCTTCTCCACGTGGTTCCTGGTTTCACTGCAGCTCTGAAGAGAATGTTAGCAAAGAGGTAATCGGGACAGTGCAAACAGTACTCAAAGACAGGGAGAGCAAGCTCTCTCTTGGCACTTTGGATGTGGGACATACAGCGAGATGTTTGCTGCTTTTACATTTGGCTGTTGGGAGATTTACAGCACAAAGATATCTAGTTGATTTGAAGCAGTTCCGAGAAAGTCTAAACATAATCCTCACTTTTTCCTCCTGGCACTTTCCCTGTAGGAGATACCGCAAGACGTTTCTGTACATTGGGCACAGCGCTCTGCAGGGTGTTAGCAGAGAGTTTCCCGGGACAGTGAAACCCTATGTCAGAGACACTGAGAAGAAGCCCCAATGTTCCCTCCAGGCACTTTCAGTGTGGGTGCCTTCTCCACGTGGTTCCTGGTTTCACTGCAGCTCTGAAGAGAATGTTAGCAAAGAGGTAACCGGGACAGTGCAAACAGTACTCAAAGACAGGGAGAGCAAGCTCTCTCTTGGCACTTTGGATGTGGGACATACAGCGAGATGTTTGCTGCTTTTACATTTGGCTGTTGGGAGATTTACATCACAAAGATATCTAGTTGATTTGAAGCAGTTCCGAGAAAGTCTAAGCATAATCCTCACTTTTCCCTCCTGGCACTTTCCATGTGGGAGATATAGCAGGATGTATATTGGTTTTGAGGACAACTCAATGGACAGTGTAGGGAGAAAAGTTCCTGGCTCCTTGAATGCCGTTTCTGGAGACACTGCGATCAATGTGGGAGATATGTCAAGATGTGTGTTGGTTTTGAGGACAGCTTTCTGGAGTGTCTCAGCAAAGAGGTCACACGGATAATCAGAGCAATTCTCAGAGACACTGAGACCAAGCTCCACAATTCCTCCTGGCACTTTCCCTGTAGGAGATACCGCAAGACGTTTCTGTATATTGGGCACAGCGCTCTGCAGGGTGTTAGCAGAGAGTTTCCCGGGACAGTGAAACCCTATGTCAGAGACACTGAGAAGAAGCCCCAATGTTCCCTCCAGGCACTTTCAGTGTGGGTGCCTTCTCCACGTGGTTCCTGGTTTCACTGCAGCTCTGAAGAGAATGTTAGCAAAGAGGTAATCGGGACAGTGCAAACAGTACTCAAAGACAGGGAGAGCAAGCTCTACATTACTCTCTTGGCACTTTGGATGTGGGACATACAGCGAGATGTTTGCTGCTTTTACATTTGGCTGTTGGGAGATTTACATCACAAAGATATCTAGTTGATTTGAAGCAGTTCCGAGAAAGTCTAAGCATAATCCTCACTTTTCCCTCCTGGCACTTTCCCTGTAGGGGATACCGCAAGACGTTTCTGTATATTGGGCACAGCGCTCTGCAGGGTGTTAGCAGAGAGTTTCCCGGGACAGTGAAACCCTATGTCAAAGACACTGAGAAGAAGCCCCAATGTTTCCTCCAGGCACTTTCAGTGTGAGTTCCTTCTCCACGTGGTTCCTGGTTTCACTGCAG
Source organism: Chroicocephalus ridibundus (assembly GCF_963924245.1). Taxonomy (NCBI): domain Eukaryota; kingdom Metazoa; phylum Chordata; class Aves; order Charadriiformes; family Laridae; genus Chroicocephalus; species Chroicocephalus ridibundus. The sequence goes on from NW_026961507.1 coordinate 237,844, forward strand.
CTCTGAAGAGAATGTTAGCAAAGAGGTAATCGGGACAGTGCAAACAGTACTCAAAGACAGGGAGAGCAAGCTCTACATTACTCTCTTGGCACTTTGGATGTGGGACATACAGCGAGATGTTTGCTGCTTTTACATTTGGCTGTTGGGAGATTTACAGCACAAAGATATCTAGTTGATTTGAAGCAGTTCCGAGAAAGTCTAAACATAATCCTCACTTTTCCCTCCTGGCACTTTCCCTGTAGGAGATACCGCAAGACGTTTCTGTACATTGGGCACAGCGCTCTGCAGGGTGTTAGCAGAGAGTTTCCCGGGACAGTGAAACCCTATGTCAGAGACAGTGAGAAGAAGCCCCAATGTTCCCTCCAGGCACTTTCAGTGTGGGTGCCTTCTCCACGTGGTTCCTGGTTTCACTGCAGCTCTGAAGAGAATGTTAGCAAAGAGGTAATCGGGACAGTGCAAACAGTACTCAAAGACAGGGAGAGCAAGCTCTCTCTTGGCACTTTGGATGTGGGACATACAGCGAGATGTTTGCTGCTTTTACATTTGGCTGTTGGGAGATTTACAGCACAAAGATATCTAGTTGATTTGAAGCAGTTCCGAGAAAGTCTAAACATAATCCTCACTTTTTCCTCCTGGCACTTTCCCTGTAGGAGATACCGCAAGACGTTTCTGTACATTGGGCACAGCGCTCTGCAGGGTGTTAGCAGAGAGTTTCCCGGGACAGTGAAACCCTATGTCAGAGACACTGAGAAGAAGCCCCAATGTTCCCTCCAGGCACTTTCAGTGTGGGTGCCTTCTCCACGTGGTTCCTGGTTTCACTGCAGCTCTGAAGAGAATGTTAGCAAAGAGGTAACCGGGACAGTGCAAACAGTACTCAAAGACAAGGAGAGCAAGCTCTCTCTTGGCACTTTGGATGTGGGACATACAGCGAGATGTTTGCTGCTTTTGCGTTTGGCTGTTGGGAGATTTACAGCACAAAGATATCTAGTTGATTTGAAGCAGTTCCGAGAAAGTCTAAGCATAATCCTCACTTTTCCCTCCTGGCACTTTCCATGTGGGAGATATAGCAGGATGTATATTGGTTTTGAGGACAACTCAATGGACAGTGTAGGGAGAAAAGTTCCTGGCTCCTTGAATGCCGTTTCTGGAGACACTGCGATCAATGTGGGAGATATGTCAAGATGTGTGTTGGTTTTGAGGACAGCTTTCTGGAGTGTCTCAGCAAAGAGGTCACACGGATAATCAGAGCAATTCTCAGAGACACTGAGACCAAGCTCCACAATTCCTCCTGGCACTTTCCCTGTAGGACATACCGCAAGACGTTTCTGTATATTGGGCACAGCGCTCTGCAGGGTGTTAGCAGAGAGTTTCCCGGGACAGTGAAACCCTATGTCAGAGACAGTGAGAAGAAGCCCCAATGTTCCTTCCAGGCACTTTCAGTGTGGGTGCCTTCTCCACGTGGTTCCTGGTTTCACTGCAGCTCTGAAGAGAATGTTAGCAAAGAGGTAATCGGGACAGTGCAAACAGTACTCAAAGACAGGGAGAGCAAGCTCTACATTACTCTCTTGGCACTTTGGATGTGGGACATACAGCGAGATGTTTGCTGCTTTTACATTTGGCTGTTGGGAGATTTACAGCACAAAGATATCTAGTTGATTTGAAGCAGTTCCGAGAAAGTCTAAGCATAATCCTCACTTTTCCCTCCTGGCACTTTCCCTGTAGGGGATACCGCAAGACGTTTCTGTATATTGGGCACAGCGCTCTGCAGGGTGTTAGCAGAGAGTTTCCCGGGACAGTGAAACCCTATGTCAGAGACAGTGAGAAGAAGCCCCAATGTTCCCTCCAGGCACTTTCAGTGTGGGTGCCTTCTCCACGTGGTTCCTGGTTTCACTGCAGCTCTGAAGAGAATGTTAGCAAAGAGGTAATCGGGACAGTGCAAGCAGTACTCAAAGACAGGGAGAGCAAGCTCTCTCTTGGCACTTTGGATGTGGGACATACAGCGAGATGTTTGCTGCTTTTGCGTTTGGCTGTTGGGAGATTTACAGCACAAAGATATCTAGTTGATTTGAAGCAGTTCCGAGAAAGTCTAAACATAATCCTCACTTTTCCCTCCTGGCACTTTCCATGTGGGAGATATAGCAGGATGTATATTGGTTTTGAGGACAACTCAATGGATAGTGTAGGGAGAAAAGTTCCTGGCTCCTTGAATGCCGTTTCTGGAGACACTGCGATCAATGTGGGAGATATGTCAAGATGTGTGTTGGTTTTGAGGACAGCTTTCTGGAGTGTCTCAGCAAAGAAGTCACACGGATAATCAGAGCAATTCTCAGAGACACTGAGACCAAGCTCCACAATTCCTCCTGGCACTTTCCCTGTAGGAGATACCGCAAGACGTTTCTGTATATTGGGCACAGCGCTCTGCAGGGTGTTAGCAGAGAGTTTCCCGGGACAGTGAAACCCTATGTCAGAGACAGTGAGAAGAAGCCCCAATGTTCCTTCCAGGCACTTTCAGTGTGGGTGCCTTCTCCACGTGGTTCCTGGTTTCACTGCAGCTCTGAAGAGAATGTTAGCAAAGAGGTAATCGGGACAGTGCAAACAGTACTCAAAGACAGGGAGAGCAAGCTCTACATTACTCTCTTGGCACTTTGGATGTGGGACATACAGCGAGATGTTTGCTGCTTTTACATTTGGCTGTTGGGAGATTTACAGCACAAAGATATCTAGTTGATTTGAAGCAGTTCCGAGAAAGTCTAAGCATAATCCTCACTTTTCCCTCCTGGCACTTTCCCTGTAGGGGATACCGCAAGACGTTTCTGTATATTGGGCACAGCGCTCTGCAGGGTGTTAGCAGAGAGTTTCCCGGGACAGTGAAACCCTATGTCAAAGACACTGAGAAGAAGCCCCAATGTTCCCTCCAGGCACTTTCAGTGTGGGTGCCTTCTCCACGTGGTTCCTGGTTTCACTGCAGCTCTGAAGAGAATGTTAGCAAAGAGGTAATCGGGACAGTGCAAACAGTACTCAAAGACAGGGAGAGCAAGCTCTCTCTTGGCACTTTGGATGTGGGACATACAGCGAGATGTTTGCTGCTTTTACATTTGGCTGTTGGGAGATTTACAGCACAAAGATATCTAGTTGATTTGAAGCAGTTCCGAGAAAGTCTAAGCATAATCCTCACTTTTCCCTCCTGGCACTTTCCCTGTAGGGGATACCGCAAGACGTTTCTGTATATTGGGCACAGCGCTCTGCAGGGTGTTAGCAGAGAGTTTCCCGGGACAGTGAAACCCTATGTCAGAGACAGTGAGAAGAAGCCCCAATGTTCACTCCAGGCACTTTCAGTGTGGGTGCCTTCTCCACGTGGTTCCTGGTTTCACTGCAGCTCTGAAGAGAATGTTAGCACAGAGGTAATCGGGACAGTGCAAACAGTACTCAAAGACAGGGAGAGCAAGCTCTCTCTTGGCACTTTGGATGTGGGACATACAGCGAGATGTTTGCTGCTTTTGCGTTTGGCTGTTGGGAGATTTACAGCACAAAGATATCTAGTTGATTTGAAGCAGTTCCGAGAAAGTCTAAACATAATCCTCACTTTTCCCTCCTGGCACTTTCCATGTGGGAGATATAGCAGGATGTATATTGGTTTTGAGGACAACTCAATGGATAGTGTAGGGAGAAAAGTTCCTGGCTCCTTGAATGCCGTTTCTGGAGACACTGCGATCAATGTGGGAGATATGTCAAGATGTGTGTTGGTTTTGAGGACAGATTTCTGGAGTGTCTTAGCAAAGAGGTCACACGGATAATCAGAGCAATTCTCAGAGACACTGAGACCAAGCTCCACAATTCCTCCTGGCACTTTCCCTGTAGGAGATACCGCAAGACGTTTCTGTATATTGGGCACAGCGCTCTGCAGGGTGTTAGCAGAGAGTTTCCCGGGACAGTGAAACCCTATGTCAGAGACACTGAGAAGAAGCCCCAATGTTCACTCCAGGCACTTTCAGTGTGGGTGCCTTCTCCACGTGGTTCCTGGTTTCACTGCAGCTCTGAAGAGAATGTTAGCAAAGAGGTAATCGGGACAGTGCAAACAGTACTCAAAGACAGGGAGAGCAAGCTCTACATTACTCTCTTGGCACTTTGGATGTGGGACATACAGCGAGATGTTTGCTGCTTTTACATTTGGCTGTTGGGAGATTTACAGCACAAAGATATCTAGTTGATTTGAAGCAGTTCCGAGAAAGTCTAAGCATAATCCTCACTTTTCCCTCCTGGCACTTTCCCTGTAGGGGATACCGCAAGACGTTTCTGTATATTGGGCACAGCGCTCTGCAGGGTGTTAGCAGAGAGTTTCCCGGGACAGTGAAACCCTATGTCAAAGACACTGAGAAGAAGCCCCAATGTTCCCTCCAGGCACTTTCAGTGTGGGTGCCTTCTCCACGTGGTTCCTGGTTTCACTGCAGCTCTGAAGAGAATGTTAGCAAAGAGGTAATTGGGACAGTGCAAACAGTACTCAAAGACAGGGAGAGCAAGCTCTCTCTTGGCACTTTGGATGTGGGACATACAGCGAGATGTTTGCTGCTTTTACATTTGGCTGTTGGGAGATTTACAGCACAAAGATATCTAGTTGATTTGAAGCAGTTCCGAGAAAGTCTAAACATAATCCTCACTTTTCCCTCCTGGCACTTTCCATGTGGGAGATATAGCAGGATGTATATTGGTTTTGAGGACAACTCAATGGATAGTGTAGGGAGAAAAGTTCCTGGCTCCTTGAATGCCGTTTCTGGAGACACTGCGATCAATGTGGGAGATATGTCAAGATGTGTGTTGGTTTTGAGGAAAGCTTTCTGGAGTGTCTTAGCAAAGAGGTCACACGGATAATCAGAGCAATTCTCAGAGACACTGAGACCAAGCTCCACAATTCCTCCTGGCACTTTCCCTGTAGGAGATACCGCAAGACGTTTCTGTATATTGGGCACAGCGCTCTGCAGGGTGTTAGCAGAGAGTTTCCCGGGACAGTGAAACCCTATGTCAGAGACACTGAGAAGAAGCCCCAATGTTCCCTCCAGGCACTTTCAGTGTGGGTGCCTTCTCCACGTGGTTCCTGGTTTCACTGCAGCTCTGAAGAGAATGTTAGCAAAGAGGTAATCGGGACAGTGCAAACAGTACTCAAAGACAGGGAGAGCAAGCTCTCTCTTGGCACTTTGGATGTGGGACATACAGCGAGATGTTTGCTGCTTTTGCGTTTGGCTGTTGGGAGATTTACAGCACAAAGATATCTAGTTGATTTGAAGCAGTTCCGAGAAAGTCTAAACATAATCCTCACTTTTCCCTCCTGGCACTTTCCCTGTAGGAGATACCGCAAGATGTTTCTGTACATTGGGCACAGCGCTCTGCAGGGTGTTAGCAGAGAGTTTCCCGGGACAGTGAAACCCTATGTCAGAGACACTGAGAAGAAGCCCCAATGTTCCCTCCAGGCACTTTCAGTGTGGGTGCCTTCTCCACGTGGTTCCTGGTTTCACTGCAGCTCTGAAGAGAATGTTAGCAAAGAGGTAATCGGGACAGTGCAAACAGTACTCAAAGACAGGGAGAGCAAGCTCTCTCTTGGCACTTTGGATGTGGGACATACAGCGAGATGTTTGCTGCTTTTGCGTTTGGCTGTTGGGAGATTTACAGCACAAAGATATCTAGTTGATTTGAAGCAGTTCCGAGAAAGTCTAAGCATAATCCTCACTTTTCCCTCCTGGCACTTTCCATGTGGGAGATATAGGAGGATGTATATTGGTTTTGAGGACAACTCAATGGACAGTGTAGGGAGAAAAGTTCCTGGCTCCTTGAATGCCGTTTCTGGAGACACTGCGATCAATGTGGGAGATATGTCAAGATGTGTGTTGGTTTTGAGGACAGCTTTCTGGAGTGTCTCAGCAAAGAGGTCACACGGATAATCAGAGCAATTCTCAGAGACACTGAGACCAAGCTCCACAATTCCTCCTGGCACTTTCCCTGTAGGAGATACCGCAAGACGTTTCTGTATATTGGGCACAGCGCTCTGCAGGGTGTTAGCAGAGAGTTTCCCGGGACAGTGAAACCCTATGTCAGAGACAGTGAGAAGAAGCCCCAATGTTCCTTCCAGGCACTTTCAGTGTGGGTGCCTTCTCCACGTGGTTCCTGGTTTCACTGCAGCTCTGAAGAGAATGTTAGCAAAGAGGTAATCGGGACAGTGCAAACAGTACTCAAAGACAGGGAGAGCAAGCTCTACATTACTCTCTTGGCACTTTGGATGTGGGACATACAGCGAGATGTTTGCTGCTTTTACATTTGGCTGTTGGGAGATTTACAGCACAAAGATATCTAGTTGATTTGAAGCAGTTCCGAGAAAGTCTAAGCATAATCCTCACTTTTCCCTCCTGGCACTTTCCCTGTAGGGGATACCGCAAGACGTTTCTGTATATTGGGCACAGCGCTCTGCAGGGTGTTAGCAGAGAGTTTCCCGGGACAGTGAAACCCTATGTCAGAGACACTGAGAAGAAGCCCCAACGTTCCTTCCAGGCACTTTCAGTGTGGGTGCCTTCTCCACGTGGTTCCTGGTTTCACTGCAGCTCTGAAGAGAATGTTAGCAAAGAGGTAATCGGGACAGTGCAAACAGTACTCAAAGACAGGGAGAGCAAGCTCTACATTACTCTCTTGGCACTTTGGATGTGGGACATAGAGCGAGATGTTTGCTGCTTTTACATTTGGCTGTTGGGAGATTTACAGCACAAAGATATCTAGTTGATTTGAAGCAGTTCCGAGAAAGTCTAAACATAATCCTCACTTTTCCCTCCTGGCACTTTCCCTGTAGGAGATACCGCAAGACGTTTCTGTACATTGGGCACAGCGCTCTGCAGGGTGTTAGCAGAGAGTTTCCCGGGACAGTGAAACCCTATGTCAGAGACAGTGAGAAGAAGCCCCAATGTTCCCTCCAGGCACTTTCAGTGTGGGTGCCTTCTCCACGTGGTTCCTGGTTTCACTGCAGCTCTGAAGAGAATGTTAGCAAAGAGGTAATCGGGACAGTGCAAGCAGTACTCAAAGACAGGGAGAGCAAGCTCTCTCTTGGCACTTTGGATGTGGGACATACAGCGAGATGTTTGCTGCTTTTGCGTTTGGCTGTTGGGAGATTTACAGCACAAAGATATCTAGTTGATTTGAAGCAGTTCCGAGAAAGTCTAAACATAATCCTCACTTTTCCCTCCTGGCACTTTCCATGTGGGAGATATAGCAGGATGTATATTGGTTTTGAGGACAACTCAATGGATAGTGTAGGGAGAAAAGTTCCTGGCTCCTTGAATGCCGTTTCTGGAGACACTGCGATCAATGTGGGAGATATGTCAAGATGTGTGTTGGTTTTGAGGACAGCTTTCTGGAGTGTCTCAGCAAAGAAGTCACACGGATAATCAGAGCAATTCTCAGAGACACTGAGACCAAGCTCCACAATTCCTCCTGGCACTTTCCCTGTAGGAGATACCGCAAGACGTTTCTGTATATTGGGCACAGCGCTCTGCAGGGTGTTAGCAGAGAGTTTCCCGGGACAGTGAAACCCTATGTCAGAGACAGTGAGAAGAAGCCCCAATGTTCCTTCCAGGCACTTTCAGTGTGGGTGCCTTCTCCACGTGGTTCCTGGTTTCACTGCAGCTCTGAAGAGAATGTTAGCAAAGAGGTAATCGGGACAGTGCAAACAGTACTCAAAGACAGGGAGAGCAAGCTCTACATTACTCTCTTGGCACTTTGGATGTGGGACATACAGCGAGATGTTTGCTGCTTTTACATTTGGCTGTTGGGAGATTTACAGCACAAAGATATCTAGTTGATTTGAAGCAGTTCCGAGAAAGTCTAAGCATAATCCTCACTTTTCCCTCCTGGCACTTTCCCTGTAGGGGATACCGCAAGACGTTTCTGTATATTGGGCACAGCGCTCTGCAGGGTGTTAGCAGAGAGTTTCCTGGGACAGTGAAACCCTATGTCAAAGACACTGAGAAGAAGCCCCAATGTTCCCTCCAGGCACTTTCAGTGTGGGTGCCTTCTCAACGTGGTTCCTGGTTTCACTGCAGCTCTGAAGAGAATGTTAGCAAAGAGGTAATCGGGACAGTGCAAACAGTACTCAAAGACAGGGAGAGCAAGCTCTCTCTTGGCACTTTGGATGTGGGACATACAGCGAGATGTTTGCTGCTTTTACATTTGGCTGTTGGGAGATTTACAGCACAAAGATATCTAGTTGATTTGAAGCAGTTCCGAGAAAGTCTAAGCATAATCCTCACTTTTCCCTCCTGGCACTTTCCCTGTAGGGGATACCGCAAGACGTTTCTGTATATTGGGCACAGCGCTCTGCAGGGTGTTAGCAGAGAGTTTCCCGGGACAGTGAAACCCTATGTCAGAGACAGTGAGAAGAAGCCCCAATGTTCACTCCAGGCACTTTCAGTGTGGGTGCCTTCTCCACGTGGTTCCTGGTTTCACTGCAGCTCTGAAGAGAATGTTAGCACAGAGGTAATCGGGACAGTGCAAGCAGTACTCAAAGACAGGGAGAGCAAGCTCTCTCTTGGCACTTTGGATGTGGGACATACAGCGAGATGTTTGCTGCTTTTGCGTTTGGCTGTTGGGAGATTTACAGCACAAAGATATCTAGTTGATTTGAAGCAGTTCCGAGAAAGTCTAAACATAATCCTCACTTTTCCCTCCTGGCACTTTCCATGTGGGAGATATAGCAGGATGTATATTGGTTTTGAGGACAACTCAATGGATAGTGTAGGGAGAAAAGTTCCTGGCTCCTTGAATGCCGTTTCTGGAGACACTGCGATCAATGTGGGAGATATGTCAAGATGTGTGTTGGTTTTGAGGACAGATTTCTGGAGTGTCTTAGCAAAGAGGTCACACGGATAATCAGAGCAATTCTCAGAGACACTGAGACCAAGCTCCACAATTCCTCCTGGCACTTTCCCTGTAGGAGATACCGCAAGACGTTTCTGTATATTGGGCACAGCGCTCTGCAGGGTGTTAGCAGAGAGTTTCCCGGGACAGTGAAACCCTATGTCAGAGACACTGAGAAGAAGCCCCAATGTTCCCTCCAGGCACTTTCAGTGTGGGTGCCTTCTCCACGTGGTTCCTGGTTTCACTGCAGCTCTGAAGAGAATGTTAGCAAAGAGGTAATCGGGACAGTGCAAACAGTACTCAAAGACAGGGAGAGCAAGCTCTACATTACTCTCTTGGCACTTTGGATGTGGGACATACAGCGAGATGTTTGCTGCTTTTACATTTGGCTGTTGGGAGATTTACAGCACAAAGATATCTAGTTGATTTGAAGCAGTTCCGAGAAAGTCTAAGCATAATCCTCACTTTTCCCTCCTGGCACTTTCCCTGTAGGGGATACCGCAAGACGTTTCTGTATATTGGGCACAGCGCTCTGCAGGGTGTTAGCAGAGAGTTTCCCGGGACAGTGAAACCCTATGTCAAAGACACTGAGAAGAAGCCCCAATGTTCCCTCCAGGCACTTTCAGTGTGGGTGCCTTCTCCACGTGGTTCCTGGTTTCACTGCAGCTCTGAAGAGAATGTTAGCAAAGAGGTAATCGGGACAGTGCAAACAGTACTCAAAGACAGGGAGAGCAAGCTCTCTCTTGGCACTTTGGATGTGGGACATACAGCGAGATGTTTGCTGCTTTTACATTTGGCTGTTGGGAGATTTACAGCACAAAGATATCTAGTTGATTTGAAGCAGTTCCGAGAAAGTCTAAACATAATCCTCACTTTTCCCTCCTGGCACTTTCCATGTGGGAGATATAGCAGGATGTATATTGGTTTTGAGGACAACTCAATGGATAGTGTAGGGAGAAAAGTTCCTGGCTCCTTGAATGCCGTTTCTGGAGACACTGCGATCAATGTGGGAGATATGTCAAGATGTGTGTTGGTTTTGAGGAAAGCTTTCTGGAGTGTCTTAGCAAAGAGGTCACACGGATAATCAGAGCAATTCTCAGAGACACTGAGACCAAGCTCCACAATTCCTCCTGGCACTTTCCCTGTAGGAGATACCGCAAGACGTTTCTGTATATTGGGCACAGCGCTCTGCAGGGTGTTAGCAGAGAGTTTCCCGGGACAGTGAAACCCTATGTCAGAGACAGTGAGAAGAAGCCCCAATGTTCCCTCCAGGCACTTTCAGTGTGGGTGCCTTCTCCACGTGGTTCCTGGTTTCACTGCAGCTCTGAAGAGAATGTTAGCAAAGAGGTAATCGGGACAGTGCAAACAGTACTCAAAGACAGGGAGAGCAAGCTCTCTCTTGGCACTTTGGATGTGGGACATACAGCGAGATGTTTGCTGCTTTTGCGTTTGGCTGTTGGGAGATTTACAGCACAAAGATATCTAGTTGATTTGAAGCAGTTCCGAGAAAGTCTAAACATAATCCTCACTTTTCCCTCCTGGCACTTTCCCTGTAGGAGATACCGCAAGATGTTTCTGTACATTGGGCACAGCGCTCTGCAGGGTGTTAGCAGAGAGTTTCCCGGGACAGTGAAACCCTATGTCAGAGACACTGAGAAGAAGCCCCAATGTTCCCTCCAGGCACTTTCAGTGTGGGTGCCTTCTCCACGTGGTTCCTGGTTTCACTGCAGCTCTGAAGAGAATGTTAGCAAAGAGGTAATCGGGACAGTGCAAACAGTACTCAAAGACAGGGAGAGCAAGCTCTCTCTTGGCACTTTGGATGTGGGACATACAGCGAGATGTTTGCTGCTTTTGCGTTTGGCTGTTGGGAGATTTACAGCACAAAGATATCTAGTTGATTTGAAGCAGTTCCGAGAAAGTCTAAGCATAATCCTCACTTTTCCCTCCTGGCACTTTCCATGTGGGAGATATAGCAGGATGTATATTGGTTTTGAGGACAACTCAATGGACAGTGTAGGGAGAAAAGTTCCTGGCTCCTTGAATGCCGTTTCTGGAGACACTGCGATCAATGTGGGAGATATGTCAAGATGTGTGTTGGTTTTGAGGACAGCTTTCTGGAGTGTCTCAGCAAAGAGGTCACACGGATAATCAGAGCAATTCTCAGAGACACTGAGACCAAGCTCCACAATTCCTCCTGGCACTTTCCCTGTAGGAGATACCGCAAGACGTTTCTGTATATTGGGCACAGCGCTCTGCAGGGTGTTAGCAGAGAGTTTCCCGGGACAGTGAAACCCTATGTCAGAGACAGTGAGAAGAAGCCCCAATGTTCCCTCCAGGCACTTTCAGTGTGGGTGCCTTCTCCACGTGGTTCCTGGTTTCACTGCAGCTCTGAAGAGAATGTTAGCAAAGAGGTAATTGGGACAGTGCAAACAGTACTCAAAGACAGGGAGAGCAAGCTCTACATTACTCTCTTGGCACTTTGGATGTGGGACATACAGCGAGATGTTTGCTGCTTTTACATTTGGCTGTTGGGAGATTTACAGCACAAAGATATCTAGTTGATTTGAAGCAGTTCCGAGAAAGTCTAAGCATAATCCTCACTTTTCCCTCCTGGCACTTTCCCTGTAGGGGATACCGCAAGACGTTTCTGTATATTGGGCACAGCGCTCTGCAGGGTGTTAGCAGAGAGTTTCCCGGGACAGTGAAACCCTATGTCAAAGACACTGAGAAGAAGCCCCAATGTTTCCTCCAGGCACTTTCAGTGTGGGTGCCTTCTCCACGTGGTTCCTGGTTTCACTGCAGCTCTGAAGAGAATGTTAGCAAAGAGGTAATCGGGACAGTGCAAACAGTACTCAAAGACAGGGAGAGCAAGCTCTACATTACTCTCTCGGCACTTTGGATGTGGGACATACAGCGAGATGTTTGCTGCTTTTGCGTTTGGCTGTTGGGAGATTTACAGCACAAAGATATCTAGTTGATTTGAAGCAGTTCCGAGAAAGTCTAAGCATAATCCTCACTTTTCACTCCTGGCACTTTCCCTGTAGGGGATACCGCAAGACGTTTCTGTATATTGGGCACAGCGCTCTGCAGGGTGTTAGCAGAGAGTTTCCCGGGACAGTGAAACCCTATGTCAGAGACACTGAGAAGAAGCCCCAACGTTCCTTCCAGGCACTTTCAGTGTGGGTGCCTTCTCCACGTGGTTCCTGGTTTCACTGCAGCTCTGAAGAGAATGTTAGCAAAGAGGTAATCGGGACAGTGCAAACAGTACTCAAAGACAGGGAGAGCAAGCTCTACATTACTCTCTTGGCACTTTGGATGTGGGACATAGAGCGAGATGTTTGCTGCTTTTACATTTGGCTGTTGGGAGATTTACAGCACAAAGATATCTAGTTGATTTGAAGCAGTTCCGAGAAAGTCTAAACATAATCCTCACTTTTCCCTCCTGGCACTTTCCCTGTAGGAGATACCGCAAGACGTTTCTGTACATTGGGCACAGCGCTCTGCAGGGTGTTAGCAGAGAGTTTCCCGGGACAGTGAAACCCTATGTCAGAGACAGTGAGAAGAAGCCCCAATGTTCCCTCCAGGCACTTTCAGTGTGGGTGCCTTCTCCACGTGGTTCCTGGTTTCACTGCAGCTCTGAAGAGAATGTTAGCAAAGAGGTAATCGGGACAGTGCAAACAGTACTCAAAGACAGGGAGAGCAAGCTCTCTCTTGGCACTTTGGATGTGGGACATACAGCGAGATGTTTGCTGCTTTTACATTTGGCTGTTGGGAGATTTACAGCACAAAGATATCTAGTTGATTTGAAGCAGTTCCGAGAAAGTCTAAACATAATCCTCACTTTTCCCTCCTGGCACTTTCCCTGTAGGAGATACCGCAAGATGTTTCTGTACATTGGGCACAGCGCTCTGCAGGGTGTTAGCAGAGAGTTTCCCGGGACAGTGAAACCCTATGTCAGAGACACTGAGAAGAAGCCCCAATGTTCCCTCCAGGCACTTTCAGTGTGGGTGCCTTCTCCACGTGGTTCCTGGTTTCACTGCAGCTCTGAAGAGAATGTTAGCAAAGAGGTAACCGGGACAGTGCAAACAGTACTCAAAGACAGGGAGAGCAAGCTCTCTCTTGGCACTTTGGATGTGGGACATACAGCGAGATGTTTGCTGCTTTTACATTTGGCTGTTGGGAGATTTACAGCACAAAGATATCTAGTTGATTTGAAGCAGTTCCGAGAAAGTCTAAGCATAATCCTCACTTTTCCCTCCTGGCACTTTCCATGTGGGAGATATAGCAGGATGTATATTGGTTTTGAGGACAACTCAATGGACAGTGTAGGGAGAAAAGTTCCTGGCTCCTTGAATGCCGTTTCTGGAGACACTGCGATCAATGTGGGAGATATGTCAAGATGTGTGTTGGTTTTGAGGACAGCTTTCTGGAGTGTCTCAGCAAAGAGGTCACACGGATAATCAGAGCAATTCTCAGAGACACTGAGACCAAGCTCCACAATTCCTCCTGGCACTTTCCCTGTAGGAGATACCGCAAGACGTTTCTGTATATTGGGCACAGCGCTCTGCAGGGTGTTAGCAGAGAGTTTCCCGGGACAGTGAAACCCTATGTCAGAGACAGTGAGAAGAAGCCCCAATGTTCCTTCCAGGCACTTTCAGTGTGGGTGCCTTCTCCACGTGGTTCCTGGTTTCACTGCAGCTCTGAAGAGAATGTTAGCAAAGAGGTAATCGGGACAGTGCAAACAGTACTCAAAGACAGGGAGAGCAAGCTCTACATTACTCTCTTGGCACTTTGGATGTGGGACATACAGCGAGATGTTTGCTGCTTTTACATTTGGCTGTTGGGAGATTTACAGCACAAAGATATCTAGTTGATTTGAAGCAGTTCCGAGAAAGTCCAAGCATAATCCTCACTTTTCCCTCCTGGCACTTTCCCTGTAGGGGATACCGCAAGACGTTTCTGTATATTGGGCACAGCGCTCTGCAGGGTGTTAGCAGAGAGTTTCCCGGGACAGTGAAACCCTATGTCAGAGACACTGAGAAGAAGCCCCAACGTTCCTTCCAGGCACTTTCAGTGTGGGTGCCTTCTCCACGTGGTTCCTGGTTTCACTGCAGCTCTGAAGATAATGTTAGCAAAGAGGTAATCGGGACAGTGCAAACAGTACTCAAAGACAGGGAGAGCAAGCTCTACATTACTCTCTTGGCACTTTGGATGTGGGACATAGAGCGAGATGTTTGCTGCTTTTACATTTGGCTGTTGGGAGATTTACAGCACAAAGATATCTAGTTGATTTGAAGCAGTTCCGAGAAAGTCTAAACATAATCCTCACTTTTCCCTCCTGGCACTTTCCCTGTAGGAGATACCGCAAGACGTTTCTGTACATTGGGCACAGCGCTCTGCAGGGTGTTAGCAGAGAGTTTCCCGGGACAGTGAAACCCTATGTCAGAGACAGTGAGAAGAAGCCCCAATGTTCCCTCCAGGCACTTTCAGTGTGGGTGCCTTCTCCACGTGGTTCCTGGTTTCACTGCAGCTCTGAAGAGAATGTTAGCAAAGAGGTAATCGGGACAGTGCAAGCAGTACTCAAAGACAGGGAGAGCAAGCTCTCTCTTGGCACTTTGGATGTGGGACATACAGCGAGATGTTTGCTGCTTTTGCGTTTGGCTGTTGGGAGATTTACAGCACAAAGATATCTAGTTGATTTGAAGCAGTTCCGAGAAAGTCTAAACATAATCCTCACTTTTCCCTCCTGGCACTTTCCATGTGGGAGATATAGCAGGCTGTATATTGGTTTTGAGGACAACTCAATGGATAGTGTAGGGAGAAAAGTTCCTGGCTCCTTGAATGCCGTTTCTGGAGACACTGCGATCAATGTGGGAGATATGTCAAGATGTGTGTTGGTTTTGAGGACAGCTTTCTGGAGTGTCTCAGCAAAGAGGTCACACGGATAATCAGAGCAATTCTCAGAGACACTGAGACCAAGCTCCACAATTCCTCCTGGCACTTTCCCTGTAGGAGATACCGCAAGACGTTTCTGTATATTGGGCACAGCGCTCTGCAGGGTGTTAGCAGAGAGTTTCCCGGGACAGTGAAACCCTATGTCAGAGACACTGAGAAGAAGCCCCAATGTTCCCTCCAGGCACTTTCAGTGTGGGTGCCTTCTCCACGTGGTTCCTGGTTTCACTGCAGCTCTGAAGAGAATGTTAGCAAAGAGGTAATTGGGACAGTGCAAACAGTACTCAAAGACAGGGAGAGCAAGCTCTACATTACTCTCTTGGCACTTTGGATGTGGGACATACAGCGAGATGTTTGCTGCTTTTACATTTGGCTGTTGGGAGATTTACAGCACAAAGATATCTAGTTGATTTGAAGCAGTTCCGAGAAAGTCTAAGCATAATCCTCACTTTTCCCTCCTGGCACTTTCCCTGTAGGGGATACCGCAAGACGTTTCTGTATATTGGGCACAGCGCTCTGCAGGGTGTTAGCAGAGAGTTTCCCGGGACAGTGAAACCCTATGTCAGAGACACTGAGAAGAAGCCCCAATGTTCACTCCAGGCACTTTCAGTGTGGGTGCCTTCTCCACGTGGTTCCTGGTTTCACTGCAGCTCTGAAGAGAATGTTAGCAAAGAGGTAATCGGGACAGTGCAAACAGTACTCAAAGACAGGGAGAGCAAGCTCTCTCTTGGCACTTTGGATGTGGGACATACAGCGAGATGTTTGTTGCTTTTGCGTTTGGCTGTTGGGAGATTTACAGCACAAAGATATCTAGTTGATTTGAAGCAGTTCCGAGAAAGTCTAAGCATAATCCTCACTTTTCCCTCCTGGCACTTTCCCTGTAGGAGATACCGCAAGACGTTTCTGTATATTGGGCACAGCGCTCTGCAGGGTGTTAGCAGAGAGTTTCCCGGGACAGTGAAACCCTATGTCAGAGACACTGAGAAGAAGCCCCAATGTTCCCTCCAGGCACTTTCAGTGTGGGTGCCTTCTCCACGTGGTTCCTGGTTTCACTGCAGCTCTGAAGAGAATGTTAGCAAAGAGGTAATCGGGACAGTGCAAACAGTACTCAAAGACAGGGAGAGCAAGCTCTACATTACTCTCTTGGCACTTTGGATGTGGGACATACAGCGAGATGTTTGCTGCTTTTACATTTGGCTGTTGGGAGATTTACAGCACAAAGATATCTAGTTGATTTGAAGCAGTTCCGAGAAAGTCTAAGCATAATCCTCACTTTTCCCTCCTGGCACTTTCCCTGTAGGGGATACCGCAAGACGTTTCTGTACATTGGGCACAGCGCTCTGCAGGGTGTTAGCAGAGAGTTTCCCGGGACAGTGAAACCCTATGTCAGAGACACTGAGAAGAAGCCCCAATGTTCCCTCCAGGCACTTTCAGTGTGGGTGCCTTCTCCACGTGGTTCCTGGTTTCACTGCAGCTCTGAAGAGAATGTTAGCAAAGAGGTAATCGGGACAGTGCAAGCAGTACTCAAAGACAGGGAGAGCAAGCTCTCTCTTGGCACTTTGGATGTGGGACATAGAGCGAGATGTTTGCTGCTTTTACATTTGGCTGTTGGGAGATTTACAGCACAAAGATATCTAGTTGATTTGAAGCAGTTCCGAGAAAGTCTAAGCATAATCCTCACTTTTCCCTCCTGGCACTTTCCCTGTAGGAGATATCGCAAGACGTTTCTGTATATTGGGCACAGCGCTCTGCAGGGTGTTAGCAGAGAGTTTCCCGGGACAGTGAAACCCTATGTCAAAGACACTGAGAAGAAGCCCCAATGTTCCCTCCAGGCACTTTCAGTGTGGGTGCCTTCTCCACGTGGTTCCTGGTTTCACTGCAGCTATGAAGAGAATGTTAGCAAAGAGGTAATCGGGACAGTGCAAACAGTACTCAAAGACAGGGAGAGCAAGCTCTACATTACTCTCTCGGCACTTTGGATGTGGGACATACAGCGAGATGTTTGCTGCTTTTACATTTGGCTGTTGGGAGATTTACAGCACAAAGATATCTAGTTGATTTGAAGCAGTTCCGAGAAAGTCTAAGCATAATCCTCACTTTTCCCTCCTGGCACTTTCCCTGTAGGGGATACCGCAAGACGTTTCTGTACATTGGGCACAGCGCTCTGCAGGGTGTTAGCAGAGAGTTTCCCGGGACAGTGAAACCCTATGTCAGAGACACTGAGAAGAAGCCCCAATGTTCCCTCCAGGCACTTTCAGTGTGGGTGCCTTCTCCACGTGGTTCCTGGTTTCACTGCAGCTCTGAAGAGAATGTTAGCAAAGAGGTAATCGGGACAGTGCAAACAGTACTCAAAGACAGGGAGAGCAAGCTCTCTCTTGGCACTTTGGATGTGGGACATACAGCGAGATGTTTGCTGCTTTTGCGTTTGGCTGTTGGGAGATTTACAGCACAAAGATATCTAGTTGATTTGAAGCAGTTCCGAGAAAGTCTAAACATAATCCTCACTTTTCCCTCCTGGCACTTTCCATGTGGGAGATATAGCAGGATGTATATTGGTTTTGAGGACAACTCAATGGATAGTGTAGGGAGAAAAGTTCCTGGCTCCTTGAATGCCGTTTCTGGAGACACTGCGATCAATGTGGGAGATATGTCAAGATGTGTGTTGGTTTTGAGGACAGCTTTCTGGAGTGTCTTAGCAAAGAGGTCACACGGATAATCAGAGCAATTCTCAGAGACACTGAGACCAAGCTCCACAATTCCTCCTGGCACTTTCCCTGTAGGAGATACCGCAAGACGTTTCTGTATATTGGGCACAGCGCTCTGCAGGGTGTTAGCAGAGAGTTTCCCGGGACAGTGAAACCCTATGTCAGAGACACTGAGAAGAAGCCCCAATGTTCCCTCCAGGCACTTTCAGTGTGGGTGCCTTCTCCACGTGGTTCCTGGTTTCACTGCAGCTCTGAAGAGAATGTTAGCAAAGAGGTAATCGGGACAGTGCAAACAGTACTCAAAGACAGGGAGAGCAAGCTCTACATTACTCTCTTGGCACTTTGGATGTGGGACATAGAGCGAGATGTTTGCTGCTTTTACATTTGGCTGTTGGGAGATTTACAGCACAAAGATATCTAGTTGATTTGAAGCAGTTCCGAGAAAGTCTAAACATAATCCTCACTTTTCCCTCCTGGCACTTTCCCTGTAGGAGATACCGCAAGACGTTTCTGTACATTGGGCACAGCGCTCTGCAGGGTGTTAGCAGAGAGTTTCCCGGGACAGTGAAACCCTATGTCAGAGACAGTGAGAAGAAGCCCCAATGTTCCCTCCAGGCACTTTCAGTGTGGGTGCCTTCTCCACGTGGTTCCTGGTTTCACTGCAGCTCTGAAGAGAATGTTAGCAAAGAGGTAATCGGGACAGTGCAAACAGTACTCAAAGACAGGGAGAGCAAGCTCTCTCTTGGCACTTTGGATGTGGGACATACAGCGAGATGTTTGCTGCTTTTACATTTGGCTGTTGGGAGATTTACAGCACAAAGATATCTAGTTGATTTGAAGCAGTTCCGAGAAAGTCTAAACATAATCCTCACTTTTCCCTCCTGGCACTTTCCCTGTAGGAGATACCGCAAGATGTTTCTGTACATTGGGCACAGCGCTCTGCAGGGTGTTAGCAGAGAGTTTCCCGGGACAGTGAAACCCTATGTCAGAGACACTGAGAAGAAGCCCCAATGTTCCCTCCAGGCACTTTCAGTGTGGGTGCCTTCTCCACGTGGTTCCTGGTTTCACTGCAGCTCTGAAGAGAATGTTAGCAAAGAGGTAACCGGGACAGTGCAAACAGTACTCAAAGACAGGGAGAGCAAGCTCTCTCTTGGCACTTTGGATGTGGGACATACAGCGAGATGTTTGCTGCTTTTACATTTGGCTGTTGGGAGATTTACAGCACAAAGATATCTAGTTGATTTGAAGCAGTTCCGAGAAAGTCTAAGCATAATCCTCACTTTTCCCTCCTGGCACTTTCCATGTGGGAGATATAGCAGGATGTATATTGGTTTTGAGGACAACTCAATGGACAGTGTAGGGAGAAAAGTTCCTGGCTCCTTGAATGCCGTTTCTGGAGACACTGCGATCAATGTGGGAGATATGTCAAGATGTGTGTTGGTTTTGAGGACAGCTTTCTGGAGTGTCTCAGCAAAGAGGTCACACGGATAATCAGAGCAATTCTCAGAGACACTGAGACCAAGCTCCACAATTCCTCCTGGCACTTTCCCTGTAGGAGATACCGCAAGACGTTTCTGTATATTGGGCACAGCGCTCTGCAGGGTGTTAGCAGAGAGTTTCCCGGGACAGTGAAACCCTATGTCAGAGACAGTGAGAAGAAGCCCCAATGTTCCTTCCAGGCACTTTCAGTGTGGGTGCCTTCTCCACGTGGTTCCTGGTTTCACTGCAGCTCTGAAGAGAATGTTAGCAAAGAGGTAATCGGGACAGTGCAAACAGTACTCAAAGACAGGGAGAGCAAGCTCTACATTACTCTCTTGGCACTTTGGATGTGGGACATACAGCGAGATGTTTGCTGCTTTTACATTTGGCTGTTGGGAGATTTACAGCACAAAGATATCTAGTTGATTTGAAGCAGTTCCGAGAAAGTCTAAGCATAATCCTCACTTTTCCCTCCTGGCACTTTCCCTGTAGGGGATACCGCAAGACGTTTCTGTATATTGGGCACAGCGCTCTGCAGGGTGTTAGCAGAGAGTTTCCCGGGACAGTGAAACCCTATGTCAGAGACACTGAGAAGAAGCCCCAACGTTCCTTCCAGGCACTTTCAGTGTGGGTGCCTTCTCCACGTGGTTCCTGGTTTCACTGCAGCTCTGAAGAGAATGTTAGCAAAGAGGTAATCGGGACAGTGCAAACAGTACTCAAAGACAGGGAGAGCAAGCTCTACATTACTCTCTTGGCACTTTGGATGTGGGACATAGAGCGAGATGTTTGCTGCTTTTACATTTGGCTGTTGGGAGATTTACAGCACAAAGATATCTAGTTGATTTGAAGCAGTTCCGAGAAAGTCTAAACATAATCCTCACTTTTCCCTCCTGGCACTTTCCCTGTAGGAGATACCGCAAGACGTTTCTGTACATTGGGCACAGCGCTCTGCAGGGTGTTAGCAGAGAGTTTCCCGGGACAGTGAAACCCTATGTCAGAGACAGTGAGAAGAAGCCCCAATGTTCCCTCCAGGCACTTTCAGTGTGGGTGCCTTCTCCACGTGGTTCCTGGTTTCACTGCAGCTCTGAAGAGAATGTTAGCAAAGAGGTAATCGGGACAGTGCAAGCAGTACTCAAAGACAGGGAGAGCAAGCTCTCTCTTGGCACTTTGGATGTGGGACATACAGCGAGATGTTTGCTGCTTTTGCGTTTGGCTGTTGGGAGATTTACAGCACAAAGATATCTAGTTGATTTGAAGCAGTTCCGAGAAAGTCTAAACATAATCCTCACTTTTCCCTCCTGGCACTTTCCATGTGGGAGATATAGCAGGATGTATATTGGTTTTGAGGACAACTCAATGGATAGTGTAGGGAGAAAAGTTCCTGGCTCCTTGAATGCCGTTTCTGGAGACACTGCGATCAATGTGGGAGATATGTCAAGATGTGTGTTGGTTTTGAGGACAGCTTTCTGGAGTGTCTCAGCAAAGAGGTCACACGGATAATCAGAGCAATTCTCAGAGACACTGAGACCAAGCTCCACAATTCCTCCTGGCACTTTCCCTGTAGGAGATACCGCAAGACGTTTCTGTATATTGGGCACAGCGCTCTGCAGGGTGTCAGCAGAGAGTTTCCCGGGACAGTGAAACCCTATGTCAGAGACACTGAGAAGAAGCCCCAATGTTCCCTCCAGGCACTTTCAGTGTGGGTGCCTTCTCCACGTGGTTCCTGGTTTCACTGCAGCTCTGAAGAGAATGTTAGCAAAGAGGTAATTGGGACAGTGCAAACAGTACTCAAAGACAGGGAGAGCAAGCTCTACATTACTCTCTTGGCACTTTGGATGTGGGACATACAGCGAGATGTTTGCTGCTTTTACATTTGGCTGTTGGGAGATTTACAGCACAAAGATATCTAGTTGATTTGAAGCAGTTCCGAGAAAGTCTAAGCATAATCCTCACTTTTCCCTCCTGGCACTTTCCCTGTAGGAGATACCGCAAGACGTTTCTGTATATTGGGCACAGCGCTCTGCAGGGTGTTAGCAGAGAGTTTCCCGGGACAGTGAAACCCTATGTCAGAGACACTGAGAAGAAGCCCCAATGTTCCCTCCAGGCACTTTCAGTGTGGGTGCCTTCTCCACGTGGTTCCTGGTTTCACTGCAGCTCTGAAGAGAATGTTAGCAAAGAGGTAATCGGGACAGTGCAAACAGTACTCAAAGACAGGGAGAGCAAGCTCTACATTACTCTCTTGGCACTTTGGATGTGGGACATACAGCGAGATGTTTGCTGCTTTTGCGTTTGGCTGTTGGGAGATTTACAGCACAAAGATATCTAGTTGATTTGAAGCAGTTCCGAGAAAGTCTAAGCATAATCCTCACTTTTCCCTCCTGGCACTTTCCCTGTAGGGGATACCGCAAGACGTTTCTGTACATTGGGCACAGCGCTCTGCAGGGTGTTAGCAGAGAGTTTCCCGGGACAGTGAAACCCTATGTCAGAGACACTGAGAAGAAGCCCCAATGTTCCCTCCAGGCACTTTCAGTGTGGGTGCCTTCTCCACGTGGTTCCTGGTTTCACTGCAGCTCTGAAGAGAATGTTAGCAAAGAGGTAATCGGGACAGTGCAAGCAGTACTCAAAGACAGGGAGAGCAAGCTCTCTCTTGGCACTTTGGATGTGGGACATAGAGCGAGATGTTTGCTGCTTTTACATTTGGCTGTTGGGAGATTTACAGCACAAAGATATCTAGTTGATTTGAAGCAGTTCCGAGAAAGTCTAAGCATAATCCTCACTTTTCCCTCCTGGCACTTTCCCTGTAGGAGATATCGCAAGACGTTTCTGTATATTGGGCACAGCGCTCTGCAGGGTGTTAGCAGAGAGTTTCCCGGGACAGTGAAACCCTATGTCAAAGACACTGAGAAGAAGCCCCAATGTTCCCTCCAGGCACTTTCAGTGTGGGTGCCTTCTCCACGTGGTTCCTGGTTTCACTGCAGCTATGAAGAGAATGTTAGCAAAGAGGTAATCGGGACAGTGCAAACAGTACTCAAAGACAGGGAGAGCAAGCTCTACATTACTCTCTCGGCACTTTGGATGTGGGACATACAGCGAGATGTTTGCTGCTTTTACATTTGGCTGTTGGGAGATTTACAGCACAAAGATATCTAGTTGATTTGAAGCAGTTCCGAGAAAGTCTAAGCATAATCCTCACTTTTCCCTCCTGGCACTTTCCCTGTAGGGGATACCGCAAGACGTTTCTGTACATTGGGCACAGCGCTCTGCAGGGTGTTAGCAGAGAGTTTCCCGGGACAGTGAAACCCTATGTCAGAGACACTGAGAAGAAGCCCCAATGTTCCCTCCAGGCACTTTCAGTGTGGGTGCCTTCTCCACGTGGTTCCTGGTTTCACTGCAGCTCTGAAGAGAATGTTAGCAAAGAGGTAATCGGGACAGTGCAAACAGTACTCAAAGACAGGGAGAGCAAGCTCTCTCTTGGCACTTTGGATGTGGGACATACAGCGAGATGTTTGCTGCTTTTGCGTTTGGCTGTTGGGAGATTTACAGCACAAAGATATCTAGTTGATTTGAAGCAGTTCCGAGAAAGTCTAAACATAATCCTCACTTTTCCCTCCTGGCACTTTCCATGTGGGAGATATAGCAGGATGTATATTGGTTTTGAGGACAACTCAATGGATAGTGTAGGGAGAAAAGTTCCTGGCTCCTTGAATGCCGTTTCTGGAGACACTGCGATCAATGTGGGAGATATGTCAAGATGTGTGTTGGTTTTGAGGACAGCTTTCTGGAGTGTCTTAGCAAAGAGGTCACACGGATAATCAGAGCAATTCTCAGAGACACTGAGACCAAGCTCCACAATTCCTCCTGGCACTTTCCCTGTAGGAGATACCGCAAGACGTTTCTGTATATTGGGCACAGCGCTCTGCAGGGTGTTAGCAGAGAGTTTCCCGGGACAGTGAAACCCTATGTCAGAGACACTGAGAAGAAGCCCCAATGTTCCCTCCAGGCACTTTCAGTGTGGGTGCCTTCTCCACGTGGTTCCTGGTTTCACTGCAGCTCTGAAGAGAATGTTAGCAAAGAGGTAATTGGGACAGTGCAAACAGTACTCAAAGACAGGGAGAGCAAGCTCTACATTACTCTCTTGGCACTTTGGATGTGGGACATACAGCGAGATGTTTGCTGCTTTTACATTTGGCTGTTGGGAGATTTACAGCACAAAGATATCTAGTTGATTTGAAGCAGTTCCGAGAAAGTCTAAGCATAATCCTCACTTTTCCCTCCTGGCACTTTCCCTGTAGGGGATACCGCAAGACGTTTCTGTATATTGGGCACAGCGCTCTGCAGGGTGTTAGCAGAGAGTTTCCCGGGACAGTGAAACCCTATGTCAGAGACACTGAGAAGAAGCCCCAACGTTCCTTCCAGGCACTTTCAGTGTGGGTGCCTTCTCCACGTGGTTCCTGGTTTCACTGCAGCTCTGAAGAGAATGTTAGCAAAGAGGTAATCGGGACAGTGCAAACAGTACTCAAAGACAGGGAGAGCAAGCTCTCTCTTGGCACTTTGGATGTGGGACATACAGCGAGATGTTTGCTGCTTTTGCGTTTGGCTGTTGGGAGATTTACAGCACAAAGATATCTAGTTGATTTGAAGCAGTTCCGAGAAAGTCTAAGCATAATCCTCACTTTTCCCTCCTGGCACTTTCCATGTGGGAGATATAGCAGGATGTATATTGGTTTTGAGGACAACTCAATGGACAGTGTAGGGAGAAAAGTTCCTGGCTCCTTGAATGCCGTTTCTGGAGACACTGCGATCAATGTGGGAGATATGTCAAGATGTGTGTTGGTTTTGAGGACAGCTTTCTGGAGTGTCTCAGCAAAGAGGTCACACGGATAATCAGAGCAATTCTCAGAGACACTGAGACCAAGCTCCACAATTCCTCCTGGCACTTTCCCTGTAGGAGATACCGCAAGACGTTTCTGTATATTGGGCACAGCGCTCTGCAGGGTGTTAGCAGAGAGTTTCCCGGGACAGTGAAACCCTATATCAGAGACACTGAGAAGAAGCCCCAACGTTCCTTCCAGGCACTTTCAGTGTGGGTGCCTTCTCCACGTGGTTCCTGGTTTCACTGCAGCTCTGAAGAGAATGTTAGCAAAGAGGTAATCGGGACAGTGCAAACAGTACTCAAAGACAGGGAGAGCAAGCTCTCTCTTGGCACTTTGGATGTGGGACATACAGCGAGATGTTTGCTGCTTTTACATTTGGCTGTTGGGAGATTTACAGCACAAAGATATCTAGTTGATTTGAAGCAGTTCCGAGAAAGTCTAAGCATAATCCTCACTTTTCCCTCCTGGCACTTTCCCTGTAGGAGATACCGCAAGACGTTTCTGTATATTGGGCACAGCGCTCTGCAGGGTGTTAGCAGAGAGTTTCCCGGGACAGTGAAACCCTATGTCAGAGACAGTGAGAAGAAGCCCCAATGTTCCCTCCAGGCACTTTCAGTGTGGGTGCCTTCTCCACGTGGTTCCTGGTTTCACTGCAGCTCTGAAGAGAATGTTAGCAAAGAGGTAATCGGGACAGTGCAAACAGTACTCAAAGACAGGGAGAGCAAGCTCTCTCTTGGCACTTTGGATGTGGGACATACAGCGAGATGTTTGCTGCTTTTGCGTTTGGCTGTTGGGAGATTTACAGCACAAAGATATCTAGTTGATTTGAAGCAGTTCCGAGAAAGTCTAAACATAATCCTCACTTTTCCCTCCTGGCACTTTCCATGTGGGAGATATAGCAGGATGTATATTGGTTTTGAGGACAACTCAATGGATAGTGTAGGGAGAAAAGTTCCTGGCTCCTTGAATGCCGTTTCTGGAGACACTGCGATCAATGTGGGAGATATGTCAAGATGTGTGTTGGTTTTGAGGACAGCTTTCTGGAGTGTCTTAGCAAAGAGGTCACACGGATAATCAGAGCAATTCTCAGAGACACTGAGACCAAGCTCCACAATTCCTCCTGGCACTTTCCCTGTAGGAGATACCGCAAGACGTTTCTGTATATTGGGCACAGCGCTCTGCAGGGTGTTAGCAGAGAGTTTCCCGGGACAGTGAAACCCTATGTCAGAGACACTGAGAAGAAGCCCCAATGTTCCCTCCAGGCACTTTCAGTGTGGGTGCCTTCTCCACGTGGTTCCTGGTTTCACTGCAGCTCTGAAGAGAATGTTAGCAAAGAGGTAATTGGGACAGTGCAAACAGTACTCAAAGACAGGGAGAGCAAGCTCTACATTACTCTCTTGGCACTTTGGATGTGGGACATACAGCGAGATGTTTGCTGCTTTTACATTTGGCTGTTGGGAGATTTACAGCACAAAGATATCTAGTTGATTTGAAGCAGTTCCGAGAAAGTCTAAGCATAATCCTCACTTTTCCCTCCTGGCACTTTCCCTGTAGGGGATACCGCAAGACGTTTCTGTATATTGGGCACAGCGCTCTGCAGGGTGTTAGCAGAGAGTTTCCCGGGACAGTGAAACCCTATGTCAGAGACACTGAGAAGAAGCCCCAACGTTCCTTCCAGGCACTTTCAGTGTGGGTGCCTTCTCCACGTGGTTCCTGGTTTCACTGCAGCTCTGAAGAGAATGTTAGCAAAGAGGTAATCGGGACAGTGCAAACAGTACTCAAAGACAGGGAGAGCAAGCTCTCTCTTGGCACTTTGGATGTGGGACATACAGCGAGATGTTTGCTGCTTTTGCGTTTGGCTGTTGGGAGATTTACAGCACAAAGATATCTAGTTGATTTGAAGCAGTTCCGAGAAAGTCTAAGCATAATCCTCACTTTTCCCTCCTGGCACTTTCCATGTGGGAGATATAGCAGGATGTATATTGGTTTTGAGGACAACTCAATGGACAGTGTAGGGAGAAAAGTTCCTGGCTCCTTGAATGCCGTTTCTGGAGACACTGCGATCAATGTGGGAGATATGTCAAGATGTGTGTTGGTTTTGAGGACAGCTTTCTGGAGTGTCTCAGCAAAGAGGTCACACGGATAATCAGAGCAATTCTCAGAGACACTGAGACCAAGCTCCACAATTCCTCCTGGCACTTTCCCTGTAGGAGATACCGCAAGACGTTTCTGTATATTGGGCACAGCGCTCTGCAGGGTGTTAGCAGAGAGTTTCCCGGGACAGTGAAACCCTATATCAGAGACACTGAGAAGAAGCCCCAACGTTCCTTCCAGGCACTTTCAGTGTGGGTGCCTTCTCCACGTGGTTCCTGGTTTCACTGCAGCTCTGAAGAGAATGTTAGCAAAGAGGTAATCGGGACAGTGCAAACAGTACTCAAAGACAGGGAGAGCAAGCTCTCTCTTGGCACTTTGGATGTGGGACATACAGCGAGATGTTTGCTGCTTTTACATTTGGCTGTTGGGAGATTTACAGCACAAAGATATCTAGTTGATTTGAAGCAGTTCCGAGAAAGTCTAAGCATAATCCTCACTTTTCCCTCCTGGCACTTTCCCTGTAGGGGATACCGCAAGACGTTTCTGTATATTGGGCACAGCGCTCTGCAGGGTGTTAGCAGAGAGTTTCCCGGGACAGTGAAACCCTATGTCAGAGACACTGAGAAGAAGCCCCAATGTTCCCTCCAGGCACTTTCAGTGTGGGTGCCTTCTCCACGTGGTTCCTGGTTTCACTGCAGCTCTGAAGAGAATGTTAGCAAAGAGGTAATCGGGACAGTGCAAACAGTACTCAAAGACAGGGAGAGCAAGCTCTACATTACTCTCTTGGCACTTTGGATGTGGGACATACAGCGAGATGTTTGCTGCTTTTACATTTGGCTGTTGGGAGATTTACAGCACAAAGATATCTAGTTGATTTGAAGCAGTTCCGAGAAAGTCTAAGCATAATCCTCACTTTTCCCTCCTGGCACTTTCCCTGTAGGGGATACCGCAAGACGTTTCTGTACATTGGGCACAGCGCTCTGCAGGGTGTTAGCAGAGAGTTTCCCGGGACAGTGAAACCCTATGTCAGAGACACTGAGAAGAAGCCCCAACGTTCCCTCCAGGCACTTTCAGTGTGGGTGCCTTCTCCACGTGGTTCCTGGTTTCACTGCAGCTCTGAAGAGAATGTTAGCAAAGAGGTAATCGGGACAGTGCAAGCAGTACTCAAAGACAGGGAGAGCAAGCTCTCTCTTGGCACTTTGGATGTGGGACATAGAGCGAGATGTTTGCTGCTTTTACATTTGGCTGTTGGGAGATTTACAGCACAAAGATATCTAGTTGATTTGAAGCAGTTCCGAGAAAGTCTAAGCATAATCCTCACTTTTCCCTCCTGGCACTTTCCCTGTAGGAGATATCGCAAGACGTTTCTGTATATTGGGCACAGCGCTCTGCAGGGTGTTAGCAGAGAGTTTCCCGGGACAGTGAAACCCTATGTCAAAGACACTGAGAAGAAGCCCCAATGTTCCCTCCAGGCACTTTCAGTGTGGGTGCCTTCTCCACGTGGTTCCTGGTTTCACTGCAGCTCTGAAGAGAATGTTAGCAAAGAGGTAATCGGGACAGTGCAAACAGTACTCAAAGACAGGGAGAGCAAGCTCTCTCTTGGCACTTTGGATGTGGGACATAGAGCGAGATGTTTGCTGCTTTTACATTTGGCTGTTGGGAGATTTACAGCACAAAGATATCTAGTTGATTTGAAGCAGTTCCGAGAAAGTCTAAACATAATCCTCACTTTTCCCTCCTGGCACTTTCCCTGTAGGAGATACCGCAAGACGTTTCTGTACATTGGGCACAGCGCTCTGCAGGGTGTTAGCAGAGAGTTTCCCGGGACAGTGAAACCCTATGTCAGAGACACTGAGAAGAAGCCCCCATGTTCCCTCCAGGCACTTTCAGTGTGGGTGCCTTCTCCACGTGGTTTCTGGTTTCACTGCAGCTCTGAAGAGAATGTTAGCAAAGAGGTAATCGGGACAGTGCAAACAGTACTCAAAGACAGGGAGAGCAAGCTCTACATTACTCTCTTGGCACTTTGGATGTGGGACATACAGCGAGATGTTTGCTGCTTTTACATTTGGCTGTTGGGAGATTTACAGCACAAAGATATCTAGTTGATTTGAAGCAGTTCCGAGAAAGTCTAAACATAATCCTCACTTTTCCCTCCTGGCACTTTCCCTGTAGGAGATACCGCAAGACGTTTCTGTACATTGGGCACAGCGCTCTGCAGGGTGTTAGCAGATAGTTTCCCGGGACAGTGAATCCCTATATCGGAGACACTGAGAAGAAGCCCCAATGTTCCCTCCAGGCACTTTCAGTGTGGGTGCCTTCTCCACGTGGTTCCTGGTTTCACTGCAGCTCTGAAGAGAATGTTAGCAAAGAGGTAATCGGGACAGTGCAAGCAGTACTCAAAGACAGGGAGAGCAAGCTCTCTCTTGGCACTTTGGATGTGGGACATAGAGCGAGATGTTTGCTGCTTTTACATTTGGCTGTTGGGAGATTTACAGCACAAAGATATCTAGTTGATTTGAAGCAGTTCCGAGAAAGTCTAAGCATAATCCTCACTTTTCCCTCCTGGCACTTTCCCTGTAGGGGATACCGCAAGACGTTTCTGTATATTGGGCACAGCGCTCTGCAGGGTGTTAGCAGAGAGTTTCCCGGGACAGTGAAACCCTATGTCAGAGACACTGAGAAGAAGCCCCAATGTTCCCTCCAGGCACTTTCAGTGTGGGTGCCTTCTCCACGTGGTTCCTGGTTTCACTGCAGCTCTGAAGAGAATGTTAGCAAAGAGGTAATCGGGACAGTGCAAACAGTACTCAAAGACAGGGAGAGCAAGCTCTCTCTTGGCACTTTGGATGTGGGACATACAGCGAGATGTTTGCTGCTTTTACATTTGGCTGTTGGGAGATTTACAGCACAAAGATATCTAGTTGATTTGAAGCAGTTCCGAGAAAGTCTAAACATAATCCTCACTTTTCCCTCCTGGCACTTTCCCTGTAGGAGATACCGCAAGACGTTTCTGTACATTGGGCACAGCGCTCTGCAGGGTGTTAGCAGAGAGTTTCCCGGGACAGTGAAACCCTATGTCAGAGACACTGAGAAGAAGCCCCCATGTTCCCTCCAGGCACTTTCAGTGTGGGTGCCTTCTCCACGTGGTTTCTGGTTTCACTGCAGCTCTGAAGAGAATGTTAGCAAAGAGGTAATCGGGACAGTGCAAACAGTACTCAAAGACAGGGAGAGCAAGCTCTACATTACTCTCTTGGCACTTTGGATGTGGGACATACAGCGAGATGTTTGCTGCTTTTACATTTGGCTGTTGGGAGATTTACAGCACAAAGATATCTAGTTGATTTGAAGCAGTTCCGAGAAAGTCTAAACATAATCCTCACTTTTCCCTCCTGGCACTTTCCCTGTAGGAGATACCGCAAGACGTTTCTGTACATTGGGCACAGCGCTCTGCAGGGTGTTAGCAGATAGTTTCCCGGGACAGTGAATCCCTATATCGGAGACACTGAGAAGAAGCCCCAATGTTCCCTCCAGGCACTTTCAGTGTGGGTGCCTTCTCCACGTGGTTCCTGGTTTCACTGCAGCTCTGAAGAGAATGTTAGCAAAGAGGTAATCGGGACAGTGCAAGCAGTACTCAAAGACAGGGAGAGCAAGCTCTCTCTTGGCACTTTGGATGTGGGACATAGAGCGAGATGTTTGCTGCTTTTACATTTGGCTGTTGGGAGATTTACAGCACAAAGATATCTAGTTGATTTGAAGCAGTTCCGAGAAAGTCTAAGCATAATCCTCACTTTTCCCTCCTGGCACTTTCACTGTAGGGGATACCGCAAGACGTTTCTGTATATTGGGCACAGCGCTCTGCAGGGTGTTAGCAGAGAGTTTCCCGGGACAGTGAAACCCTATGTCAGAGACACTGAGAAGAAGCCCCAATGTTCCCTCCAGGCACTTTCAGTGTGGGTGCCTTCTCCACGTGGTTCCTGGTTTCACTGCAGCTCTGAAGAGAATGTTAGCAAAGAGGTAATCGGGACAGTGCAAACAGTACTCAAAGACAGGGAGAGCAAGCTCTCTCTTGGCACTTTGGATGTGGGACATACAGCGAGATGTTTGCTGCTTTTACATTTGGCTGTTGGGAGATTTACAGCACAAAGATATCTAGTTGATTTGAAGCAGTTCCGAGAAAGTCTAAACATAATCCTCACTTTTCCCTCCTGGCACTTTCCCTGTAGGAGATACCGCAAGACGTTTCTGTACATTGGGCACAGCGCTCTGCAGGGTGTTAGCAGAGAGTTTCCCGGGACAGTGAAACCCTATGTCAGAGACACTGAGAAGAAGCCCCCATGTTCCCTCCAGGCACTTTCAGTGTGGGTGCCTTCTCCACGTGGTTCCTGGTTTCACTGCAGCTCTGAAGAGAATGTTAGCAAAGAGGTAATTGGGACAGTGCAAACAGTACTCAAAGACAGGGAGAGCAAGCTCTACATTACTCTCTTGGCACTTTGGATGTGGGACATACAGCGAGATGTTTGCTGCTTTTACATTTGGCTGTTGGGAGATTTACAGCACAAAGATATCTAGTTGATTTGAAGCAGTTCCGAGAAAGTCTAAACAAAATCCTCACTTTTCCCTCCTGGCACTTTCCCTGTAGGAGATACCGCAAGACGTTTCTGTACATTGGGCACAGCGCTCTGCAGGGTGTTAGCAGAGAGTTTCCCGGGACAGTGAAACCCTATGTCAGAGACACTGAGAAGAAGCCCCAACGTTCCCTCCAGGCACTATCAGTGTGGGTGCCTTCTCCACGTGGTTCCTGGTTTCACTGCAGCTCTGGAGAGAATGTTAGCAAAGAGGTAATCGGGACAGTGCAAACAGTACTCAAAGACAGGGAGAGCAAGCTCTACATTACTCTCTTGGCACTTTGGATGTGGGACATACAGCGAGATGTTTGCTGCTTTTACATTTGGCTGTTGGGAGATTTACAGCACAAAGATATCTAGTTGATTTGAAGCAGTTCCGAGAAAGTCTAAGCATAATCCTCACTTTTCCCTCCTGGCACTTTCCCTGTAGGGGATACCGCAAGACGTTTCTGTATATTGGGCACAGCGCTCTGCAGGGTGTTAGCAGAGAGTTTCCCGGGACAGTGAAACCCTATGTCAGAGACACTGAGAAGAAGCCCCAATGTTCACTCCAGGCACTTTCAGTGTGGGTGCCTTCTCCACGTGGTTCCTGGTTTCACTGCAGCTCTGAAGAGAATGTTAGCAAAGAGGTAATCGGGACAGTGCAAACAGTACTCAAAGACAGGGAGAGCAAGCTCTCTCTTGGCACTTTGGATGTGGGACATACAGCGAGATGTTTGCTGCTTTTACATTTGGCTGTTGGGAGATTTACAGCACAAAGATATCTAGTTGATTTGAAGCAGTTCCGAGAAAGTCTAAACATAATCCTCACTTTTCCCTCCTGGCACTTTCCCTGTAGGAGATACCGCAAGACGTTTCTGTATATTGGGCACAGCGCTCTGCAGGGTGTTAGCAGAGAGTTTCCCGGGACAGTGAAACCCTATGTCAGAGACACTGAGAAGAAGCCCCAGTGTTCCCTCCAGGCACTTTCAGTGTGGGTGCCTTCTCCACGTGGTTCCTGGTTTCACTGCAGCTCTGAAGAGAATGTTAGCAAAGAGGTAATCGGGACAGTGCAAACAGTACTCAAAGACAGGGAGAGCAAGCTCTACATTACTCTCTTGGCACTTTGGATGTGGGACATACAGCGAGATGTTTGCTGCTTTTACATTTGGCTGTTGGGAGATTTACAGCACAAAGATATCTAGTTGATTTGAAGCAGTTCCGAGAAAGTCTAAGCATAATCCTCACTTTTCCCTCCTGGCACTTTCCCTGTAGGAGATATCGCAAGACGTTTCTGTATATTGGGCACAGCGCTCTGCAGGGTGTTAGCAGAGAGTTTCCTGGGACAGTGAAACCCTATGTCAAAGACACTGAGAAGAAGCCCCAATGTTCCCTCCAGGCACTTTCAGTGTGGGTGCCTTCTCCACGTGGTTCCTGGTTTCACTGCAGCTCTGAAGAGAATGTTAGCAAAGAGGTAATCGGGACAGTGCAAACAGTACTCAAAGACAGGGAGAGCAAGCTCTACATTACTCTCTCGGCACTTTGGATGTGGGACATACAGCGAGATGTTTGCTGCTTTTACATTTGGCTGTTGGGAGATTTACAGCACAAAGATATCTAGTTGATTTGAAGCAGTTCCGAGAAAGTCTAAGCATAATCCTCACTTTTCCCTCCTGGCACTTTCCCTGTAGGGGATACCGCAAGACGTTTCTGTATATTGGGCACAGCGCTCTGCAGGGTGTTAGCAGAGAGTTTCCCGGGACAGTGAAACCCTATGTCAGAGACACTGAGAAGAAGCCCCAATGTTCCCTCCAGGCACTTTCAGTGTGGGTGCCTTCTCCACGTGGTTCCTGGTTTCACTGCAGCTCTGAAGAGAATGTTAGCAAAGAGGTAATCGGGACAGTGCAAACAGTACTCAAAGACAGGGAGAGCAAGCTCTCTCTTGGCACTTTGGATGTGGGACATACAGCGAGATGTTTGCTGCTTTTGCGTTTGGCTGTTGGGAGATTTACAGCACAAAGATATCTAGTTGATTTGAAGCAGTTCCGAGAAAGTCTAAACATAATCCTCACTTTTCCCTCCTGGCACTTTCCCTGTAGGAGATACCGCAAGACGTTTCTGTACATTGGGCACAGCGCTCTGCAGGGTGTTAGCAGAGAGTTTCCCGGGACAGTGAAACCCTATGTCAGAGACACTGAGAAGAAGCCCCAACGTTCCCTCCAGGCACTTTCAGTGTGGGTGCCTTCTCCACGTGGTTCCTGGTTTCACTGCAGCTCTGAAGAGAATGTTAGCAAAGAGGTAATCGGGACAGTGCAAACAGTACTCAAAGACAGGGAGAGCAAGCTCTACATTACTCTCTTGGCACTTTGGATGTGGGACATACAGCGAGATGTTTGCTGCTTTTACATTTGGCTGTTGGGAGATTTACAGCACAAAGATATCTAGTTGATTTGAAGCAGTTCCGAGAAAGTCTAAACATAATCCTCACTTTTCCCTCCTGGCACTTTCCCTGTAGGAGATACCGCAAGACGTTTCTGTACATTGGGCACAGCGCTCTGCAGGGTGTTAGCAGAGAGTTTCCCGGGACAGTGAAACCCTATATCGGAGACACTGAGAAGAAGCCCCAATGTTCCCTCCAGGCACTTTCAGTGTGGGTGCCTTCTCCACGTGGTTCCTGGTTTCACTGCAGCTCTGAAGAGAATGTTAGCAAAGAGGTAATCGGGACAGTGCAAACAGTACTCAAAGACAGGGAGAGCAAGCTCTCTCTTGGCACTTTGGATGTGGGACATACAGCGAGATGTTTGCTGCTTTTACATTTGGCTGTTGGGAGATTTACAGCACAAAGATATCTAGTTGATTTGAAGCAGTTCCGAGAAAGTCTAAGCATAATCCTCACTTTTCCCTCCTGGCACTTTCCCTGTAGGGGATACCGCAAGACGTTTCTGTATATTGGGCACAGCGCTCTGCAGGGTGTTAGCAGAGAGTTTCCCGGGACAGTGAAACCCTATGTCAAAGACACTGAGAAGAAGCCCCAATGTTCCCTCCAGGCACTTTCAGTGTGGGTGCCTTCTCCACGTGGTTCCTGGTTTCACTGCAGCTCTGAAGAGAATGTTAGCAAAGAGGTAATCGGGACAGTGCAAACAGTACTCAAAGACAGGGAGAGCAAGCTCTACATTACTCTCTCGGCACTTTGGATGTGGGACATACAGCGAGATGTTTGCTGCTTTTACATTTGGCTGTTGGGAGATTTACAGCACAAAGATATCTAGTTGATTTGAAGCAGTTCCGAGAAAGTCTAAGCATAATCCTCACTTTTCCCTCCTGGCACTTTCCCTGTAGGGGATACCGCAAGACGTTTCTGTATATTGGGCACAGCGCTCTGCAGGGTGTTAGCAGAGAGTTTCCCGGGACAGTGAAACCCTATGTCAGAGACACTGAGAAGAAGCCCCAATGTTCCCTCCAGGCACGTTCAGTGTGGGTGCCTTCTCCACGTGGTTCCTGGTTTCACTGCAGCTCTGAAGAGAATGTTAGCAAAGAGGTAATCGGGACAGTACAAACAGTACTCAAAGACAGGGAGAGCAAGCTCTCTCTTGGCACTTTGGATGTGGGACATACAGCGAGATGTTTGCTGCTTTTACATTTGGCTGTTGGGAGATTTACAGCACAAAGATATCTAGTTGATTTGAAGCAGTTCCGAGAAAGTCTAAGCATAATCCTCACTTTTCCCTCCTGGCACTTTCCATGTGGGAGATATAGCAGGATGTATATTGGTTTTGAGGACAACTCAATGGATAGTGTAGGGAGAAAAGTTCCTGGCTCCTTGAATGCCGTTTCTGGAGAAACTACGATCAATGTGGGAGATATGTCAAGATGTGTGTTGGTTTTGAGGACAGCTTTCTGGAGTGTCTTAGCAAAGAGGTCACACGGATAATCAGAGCAATTCTCAGAGACACTGAGACCAAGCTCCACAATTCCTCCTGGCACTTTCCCTGTAGGAGATACCGCAAGACGTTTCTGTATATTGGGCACAGCGCTCTGCAGGGTGTTAGCAGAGAGTTTCCCGGGACAGTGAAACCCTATGTCAGAGACACTGAGAAGAAGCCCCAATGTTCCCTCCAGGCACTTTCAGTGTGGGTGCCTTCTCCACGTGGTTCCTGGTTTCACTGCAGCTCTGAAGAGAATGTTAGCAAAGAGGTAATCGGGACAGTGCAAACAGTACTCAAAGACAGGGAGAGCAAGCTCTACATTACTCTCTTGGCACTTTGGATGTGGGACATACAGCGAGATGTTTGCTGCTTTTACATTTGGCTGTTGGGAGATTTACAGCACAAAGATATCTAGTTGATTTGAAGCAGTTCCGAGAAAGTCTAAGCATAATCCTCACTTTTCCCTCCTGGCACTTTCCCTGTAGGGGATACCGCAAGACGTTTCTGTATATTGGGCACAGCGCTCTGCAGGGTGTTAGCAGAGAGTTTCCCGGGACAGTGAAACCCTATGTCAGAGACAGTGAGAAGAAGCCCCAATGTTCCCTCCAGGCACTTTCAGTGTGGGTGCCTTCTCCACGTGGTTCCTGGTTTCACTGCAGCTCTGAAGAGAATGTTAGCAAAGAGGTAATCGGGACAGTGCAAACAGTACTCAAAGACAGGGAGAGCAAGCTCTCTCTTGGCACTTTGGATGTGGGACATACAGCGAGATGTTTGCTGCTTTTACATTTGGCTGTTGGGAGATTTACAGCACAAAGATATCTAGTTGATTTGAAGCAGTTCCGAGAAAGTCTAAGCATAATCCTCACTTTTCCCTCCTGGCACTTTCCATGTGGGAGATATAGCAGGATGTATATTGGTTTTGAGGACAACTCAATGGATAGTGTAGGGAGAAAAGTTCCTGGCTCCTTGAATGCCGTTTCTGGAGACACTGCGATCAATGTGGGAGATATGTCAAGATGTGTGTTGGTTTTGAGGACAGCTTTCTGGAGTGTCTCAGCAAAGAGGTCACACGGATAATCAGAGCAATTCTCAGAGACACTGAGACCAAGCTCCACAATTCCTCCTGGCACTTTCCCTGTAGGAGATACCGCAAGACGTTTCTGTATATTGGGCACAGCGCTCTGCAGGGTGTTAGCAGAGAGTTTCCCGGGACAGTGAAACCCTATGTCAGAGACACTGAGAAGAAGCCCCAATGTTCCCTCCAGGCACTTTCAGTGTGGGTGCCTTCTCCACGTGGTTCCTGGTTTCACTGCAGCTCTGAAGAGAATGTTAGCAAAGAGGTAATCGGGACAGTGCAAACAGTACTCAAAGACAGGGAGAGCAAGCTCTACATTACTCTCTTGGCACTTTGGATGTGGGACATACAGCGAGATGTTTGCTGCTTTTACATTTGGCTGTTGGGAGATTTACAGCACAAAGATATCTAGTTGATTTGAAGCAGTTCCGAGAAAGTCTAAACATAATCCTCACTTTTCCCTCCTGGCACTTTCCCTGTAGGAGATACCGCAAGACGTTTCTGTACATTGGGCACAGCGCTCTGCAGGGTGTTAGCAGAGAGTTTCCCGGGACAGTGAAACCCTATGTCAGAGACAGTGAGAAGAAGCCCCAACGTTCCCTCCAGGCACTTTCAGTGTGGGTGCCTTCTCCACGTGGTTCCTGGTTTCACTGCAGCTCTGAAGAGAATGTTAGCAAAGAGGTAATCGGGACAGTGCAAACAGTACTCAAAGACAGGGAGAGCAAGCTCTACATTACTCTCTTGGCACTTTGGATGTGGGACATACAGCGAGATGTTTGCTGCTTTTACATTTGGCTGTTGGGAGATTTACAGCACAAAGATATCTAGTTGATTTGAAGCAGTTCCGAGAAAGTCTAAGCATAATCCTCACTTTTCCCTCCTGGCACTTTCCCTGTAGGGGATACCGCAAGACGTTTCTGTATATTGGGCACAGCGCTCTGCAGGGTGTTAGCAGAGAGTTTCCCGGGACAGTGAAACCCTATGTCAGAGACACTGAGAAGAAGCCCCAATGTTCCCTCCAGGCACTTTCAGTGTGGGTGCCTTCTCCACGTGGTTCCTGGTTTCACTGCAGCTCTGAAGAGAATGTTAGCAAAGAGGTAATCGGGACAGTGCAAGCAGTACTCAAAGACAGGGAGAGCAAGCTCTCTCTTGGCACTTTGGATGTGGGACATACAGCGAGATGTTTGCTGCTTTTACATTTGGCTGTTGGGAGATTTACAGCACAAAGATATCTAGTTGATTTGAAGCAGTTCCGAGAAAGTCTAAACATAATCCTCACTTTTCCCTCCTGGCACTTTCCCTGTAGGAGATACCGCAAGATGTTTCTGTACATTGGGCACAGCGCTCTGCAGGGTGTTAGCAGAGAGTTTCCCGGGACAGTGAAACCCTATGTCAGAGACACTGAGAAGAAGCCCCAATGTTCCCTCCAGGCACTTTCAGTGTGGGTGCCTTCTCCACGTGGTTCCTGGTTTCACTGCAGCTCTGAAGAGAATGTTAGCAAAGAGGTAATCGGGACAGTGCAAGCAGTACTCAAAGACAGGGAGAGCAAGCTCTCTCTTGGCACTTTGGATGTGGGACATACAGCGAGATGTTTGCTGCTTTTACATTTGGCTGTTGGGAGATTTACAGCACAAAGATATCTAGTTGATTTGAAGCAGTTCCGAGAAAGTCTAAACATAATCCTCACTTTTCCCTCCTGGCACTTTCCCTGTAGGAGATACCGCAAGATGTTTCTGTACATTGGGCACAGCGCTCTGCAGGGTGTTAGCAGAGAGTTTCCCGGGACAGTGAAACCCTATGTCAGAGACACTGAGAAGAAGCCCCAATGTTCCCTCCAGGCACTTTCAGTGTGGGTGCCTTCTCCACGTGGTTCCTGGTTTCACTGCAGCTCTGGAGAGAATGTTAGCAAAGAGGTAACCGGGACAGTGCAAACAGTACTCAAAGACAGGGAGAGCAAGCTCTCTCTTGGCACTTTGGATGTGGGACATACAGCGAGATGTTTGCTGCTTTTACATTTGGCTGTTGGGAGATTTACAGCACAAAGATATCTAGTTGATTTGAAGCAGTTCCGAGAAAGTCTAAGCATAATCCTCACTTTTCCCTCCTGGCACTTTCCAGGTGGGAGATATAGCAGGATGTATATTGGTTTTGAGGACAACTCAATGGACAGTGTAGGGAGAAAAGTTCCTGGCTCCTTGAATGCCGTTTCTGGAGACACTGCGATCAATGTGGGAGATATGTCAAGATGTGTGTTGGTTTTGAGGACAGCTTTCTGGAGTGTCTCAGCAAAGAGGTCACACGGATAATCAGAGCAATTCTCAGAGACACCGAGACCAAGCTCCACAATTCCTCCTGGCACTTTCCCTGTAGGAGATACCGCAAGACGTTTCTGTATATTGGGCACAGCGCTCTGCAGGGTGTTAGCAGAGAGTTTCCCGGGACAGTGAAACCCTATGTCAGAGACAGTGAGAAGAAGCCCCAATGTTCCCTCCAGGCACTTTCAGTGTGGGTGCCTTCTCCACGTGGTTCCTGGTTTCACTGCAGCTCTGAAGAGAATGTTAGCAAAGAGGTAATCGGGACAGTGCAAACAGTACTCAAAGACAGGGAGAGCAAGCTCTACATTACTCTCTTGGCACTTTGGATGTGGGACATACAGCGAGATGTTTGCTGCTTTTACATTTGGCTGTTGGGAGATTTACAGCACAAAGATATCTAGTTGATTTGAAGCAGTTCCGAGAAAGTCTAAACATAATCCTCACTTTTCCCTCCTGGCACTTTCCCTGTAGGAGATACCGCAAGACGTTTCTGTACATTGGGCACAGCGCTCTGCAGGGTGTTAGCAGAGAGTTTCCCGGGACAGTGAAACCCTATGTCAGAGACAGTGAGAAGAAGCCCCAACGTTCCCTCCAGGCACTTTCAGTGTGGGTGCCTTCTCCACGTGGTTCCTGGTTTCACTGCAGCTCTGAAGAGAATGTTAGCAAAGAGGTAATCGGGACAGTGCAAACAGTACTCAAAGACAGGGAGAGCAAGCTCTACATTACTCTCTTGGCACTTTGGATGTGGGACATACAGCGAGATGTTTGCTGCTTTTACATTTGGCTGTTGGGAGATTTACAGCACAAAGATATCTAGTTGATTTGAAGCAGTTCCGAGAAAGTCTAAGCATAATCCTCACTTTTCCCTCCTGGCACTTTCCCTGTAGGGGATACCGCAAGACGTTTCTGTATATTGGGCACAGCGCTCTGCAGGGTGTTAGCAGAGAGTTTCCCGGGACAGTGAAACCCTATGTCAGAGACACTGAGAAGAAGCCCCAATGTTCCCTCCAGGCACTTTCAGTGTGGGTGCCTTCTCCACGTGGTTCCTGGTTTCACTGCAGCTCTGAAGAGAATGTTAGCAAAGAGGTAATCGGGACAGTGCAAGCAGTACTCAAAGACAGGGAGAGCAAGCTCTCTCTTGGCACTTTGGATGTGGGACATACAGCGAGATGTTTGCTGCTTTTACATTTGGCTGTTGGGAGATTTACAGCACAAAGATATCTAGTTGATTTGAAGCAGTTCCGAGAAAGTCTAAACATAATCCTCACTTTTCCCTCCTGGCACTTTCCCTGTAGGAGATACCGCAAGATGTTTCTGTACATTGGGCACAGCGCTCTGCAGGGTGTTAGCAGAGAGTTTCCCGGGACAGTGAAACCCTATGTCAGAGACACTGAGAAGAAGCCCCAATGTTCCCTCCAGGCACTTTCAGTGTGGGTGCCTTCTCCACGTGGTTCCTGGTTTCACTGCAGCTCTGAAGAGAATGTTAGCAAAGAGGTAATCGGGACAGTGCAAGCAGTACTCAAAGACAGGGAGAGCAAGCTCTCTCTTGGCACTTTGGATGTGGGACATACAGCGAGATGTTTGCTGCTTTTACATTTGGCTGTTGGGAGATTTACAGCACAAAGATATCTAGTTGATTTGAAGCAGTTCCGAGAAAGTCTAAACATAATCCTCACTTTTCCCTCCTGGCACTTTCCCTGTAGGAGATACCGCAAGATGTTTCTGTACATTGGGCACAGCGCTCTGCAGGGTGTTAGCAGAGAGTTTCCCGGGACAGTGAAACCCTATGTCAGAGACACTGAGAAGAAGCCCCAATGTTCCCTCCAGGCACTTTCAGTGTGGGTGCCTTCTCCACGTGGTTCCTGGTTTCACTGCAGCTCTGGAGAGAATGTTAGCAAAGAGGTAACCGGGACAGTGCAAACAGTACTCAAAGACAGGGAGAGCAAGCTCTCTCTTGGCACTTTGGATGTGGGACATACAGCGAGATGTTTGCTGCTTTTACATTTGGCTGTTGGGAGATTTACAGCACAAAGATATCTAGTTGATTTGAAGCAGTTCCGAGAAAGTCTAAGCATAATCCTCACTTTTCCCTCCTGGCACTTTCCAGGTGGGAGATATAGCAGGATGTATATTGGTTTTGAGGACAACTCAATGGACAGTGTAGGGAGAAAAGTTCCTGGCTCCTTGAATGCCGTTTCTGGAGACACTGCGATCAATGTGGGAGATATGTCAAGATGTGTGTTGGTTTTGAGGACAGCTTTCTGGAGTGTCTCAGCAAAGAGGTCACACGGATAATCAGAGCAATTCTCAGAGACACCGAGACCAAGCTCCACAATTCCTCCTGGCACTTTCCCTGTAGGAGATACCGCAAGACGTTTCTGTATATTGGGCACAGCGCTCTGCAGGGTGTTAGCAGAGAGTTTCCCGGGACAGTGAAACCCTATGTCAGAGACAGTGAGAAGAAGCCCCAATGTTCCCTCCAGGCACTTTCAGTGTGGGTGTCTTCTCCACGTGGTTCCTGGTTTCACTGCAGCTCTGAAGAGAATGTTAGCAAAGAGGTAATCGGGACAGTGCAAACAGTACTCAAAGACAGGGAGAGCAAGCTCTACATTACTCTCTTGGCACTTTGGATGTGGGACATACAGCGAGATGTTTGCTGCTTTTACATTTGGCTGTTGGGAGATTTACAGCACAAAGATATCTAGTTGATTTGAAGCAGTTCCGAGAAAGTCTAAGCATAATCCTCACTTTTCCCTCCTGGCACTTTCCCTGTAGGGGATACCGCAAGACGTTTCTGTATATTGGGCACAGCGCTCTGCAGGGTGTTAGCAGAGAGTTTCCCGGGACAGTGAAACCCTATGTCAAAGACACTGAGAAGAAGCCCCAATGTTCCCTCCAGGCACTTTCAGTGTGGGTGCCTTCTCCACGTGGTTCCTGGTTTCACTGCAGCTCTGAAGAGAATGTTAGCAAAGAGGTAATCGGGACAGTGCAAACAGTACTCAAAGACAGGGAGAGCAAGCTCTACATTACTCTCTTGGCACTTTGGATGTGGGACATACAGCGAGATGTTTGCTGCTTTTACATTTGGCTGTTGGGAGATTTACAGCACAAAGATATCTAGTTGATTTGAAGCAGTTCCGAGAAAGTCTAAGCATAATCCTCACTTTTCCCTCCTGGCACTTTCCCTGTAGGGGATACCGCAAGACGTTTCTGTATATTGGGCACAGCGCTCTGCAGGGTGTTAGCAGAGAGTTTCCCGGGACAGTGAAACCCTATGTCAGAGACACTGAGAAGAAGCCCCAACGTTCCTTCCAGGCACTTTCAGTGTGGGTGCCTTCTCCACGTGGTTCCTGGTTTCACTGCAGCTCTGAAGAGAATGTTAGCAAAGAGGTAATCGGGACAGTGCAAACAGTACTCAAAGACAGGGAGAGCAAGCTCTACATTACTCTCTTGGCACTTTGGATGTGGGACATAGAGCGAGATGTTTGCTGCTTTTACATTTGGCTGTTGGGAGATTTACAGCACAAAGATATCTAGTTGATTTGAAGCAGTTCCGAGAAAGTCTAAACATAATCCTCACTTTTCCCTCCTGGCACTTTCCCTGTAGGAGATACCGCAAGACGTTTCTGTACATTGGGCACAGCGCTCTGCAGGGTGTTAGCAGAGAGTTTCCCGGGACAGTGAAACCCTATGTCAGAGACAGTGAGAAGAAGCCCCAATGTTCCCTCCAGGCACTTTCAGTGTGGGTGCCTTCTCCACGTGGTTCCTGGTTTCACTGCAGCTCTGAAGAGAATGTTAGCAAAGAGGTAATCGGGACAGTGCAAGCAGTACTCAAAGACAGGGAGAGCAAGCTCTCTCTTGGCACTTTGGATGTGGGACATACAGCGAGATGTTTGCTGCTTTTGCGTTTGGCTGTTGGGAGATTTACAGCACAAAGATATCTAGTTGATTTGAAGCAGTTCCGAGAAAGTCTAAACATAATCCTCACTTTTCCCTCCTGGCACTTTCCATGTGGGAGATATATCAGGATGTATATTGGTTTTGAGGACAACTCAATGGATAGTGTAGGGAGAAAAGTTCCTGGCTCCTTGAATGCCGTTTCTGGAGACACTGCGATCAATGTGGGAGATATGTCAAGATGTGTGTTGGTTTTGAGGACAGCTTTCTGGAGTGTCTTAGCAAAGAGGTCACACGGATAATCAGAGCAATTCTCAGAGACACTGAGACCAAGCTCCACAATTCCTCCTGGCACTTTCCCTGTAGGAGATACCGCAAGACGTTTCTGTATATTGGGCACAGCGCTCTGCAGGGTGTTAGCAGAGAGTTTCCCGGGACAGTGAAACCCTATGTCAGAGACAGTGAGAAGAAGCCCCAATGTTCCCTCCAGGCACTTTCAGTGTGGGTGCCTTCTCCACGTGGTTCCTGGTTTCACTGCAGCTCTGAAGAGAATGTTAGCAAAGAGGTAATCGGGACAGTGCAAACAGTACTCAAAGACAGGGAGAGCAAGCTCTACATTACTCTCTTGGCACTTTGGATGTGGGACATACAGCGAGATGTTTGCTGCTTTTACATTTGGCTGTTGGGAGATTTACAGCACAAAGATATCTAGTTGATTTGAAGCAGTTCCGAGAAAGTCTAAGCATAATCCTCACTTTTCCCTCCTGGCACTTTCCCTGTAGGGGATACCGCAAGACGTTTCTGTACATTGGGCACAGCGCTCTGCAGGGTGTTAGCAGAGAGTTTCCCGGGACAGTGAAACCCTATGTCAGAGACACTGAGAAGAAGCCCCAATGTTCCCTCCAGGCACTTTCAGTGTGGGTGCCTTCTCAACGTGGTTCCTGGTTTCACTGCAGCTCTGAAGAGAATGTTAGCAAAGAGGTAATCGGGACAGTGCAAACAGTACTCAAAGACAGGGAGAGCAAGCTCTCTCTTGGCACTTTGGATGTGGGACATACAGCGAGATGTTTGCTGCTTTTACATTTGGCTGTTGGGAGATTTACAGCACAAAGATATCTAGTTGATTTGAAGCAGTTCCGAGAAAGTCTAAACATAATCCTCACTTTTCCCTCCTGGCACTTTCCATGTGGGAGATATAGCAGGATGTATATTGGTTTTGAGGACAACTCAATGGATAGTGTAGGGAGAAAAGTTCCTGGCTCCTTGAATGCCGTTTCTGGAGACACTGCGATCAATGTGGGAGATATGTCAAGATGTGTGTTGGTTTTGAGGAAAGCTTTCTGGAGTGTCTTAGCAAAGAGGTCACACGGATAATCAGAGCAATTCTCAGAGACACTGAGACCAAGCTCCACAATTCCTCCTGGCACTTTCCCTGTAGGAGATACCGCAAGACGTTTCTGTATATTGGGCACAGCGCTCTGCAGGGTGTTAGCAGAGAGTTTCCCGGGACAGTGAAACCCTATGTCAGAGACACTGAGAAGAAGCCCCAATGTTCCCTCCAGGCACTTTCAGTGTGGGTGCCTTCTCCACGTGGTTCCTGGTTTCACTGCAGCTCTGAAGAGAATGTTAGCAAAGAGGTAATCGGGACAGTGCAAACAGTACTCAAAGACAGGGAGAGCAAGCTCTCTCTTGGCACTTTGGATGTGGGACATACAGCGAGATGTTTGCTGCTTTTGCGTTTGGCTGTTGGGAGATTTACAGCACAAAGATATCTAGTTGATTTGAAGCAGTTCCGAGAAAGTCTAAACATAATCCTCACTTTTCCCTCCTGGCACTTTCCCTGTAGGAGATACCGCAAGATGTTTCTGTACATTGGGCACAGCGCTCTGCAGGGTGTTAGCAGAGAGTTTCCCGGGACAGTGAAACCCTATGTCAGAGACACTGAGAAGAAGCCCCAATGTTCCCTCCAGGCACTTTCAGTGTGGGTGCCTTCTCCACGTGGTTCCTGGTTTCACTGCAGCTCTGAAGAGAATGTTAGCAAAGAGGTAATCGGGACAGTGCAAACAGTACTCAAAGACAGGGAGAGCAAGCTCTCTCTTGGCACTTTGGATGTGGGACATACAGCGAGATGTTTGCTGCTTTTGCGTTTGGCTGTTGGGAGATTTACAGCACAAAGATATCTAGTTGATTTGAAGCAGTTCCGAGAAAGTCTAAACATAATCCTCACTTTTCCCTCCTGGCACTTTCCATGTGGGAGATATAGCAGGATGTATATT
This sequence comes from Chroicocephalus ridibundus, assembly GCF_963924245.1. NCBI lineage: Eukaryota > Metazoa > Chordata > Aves > Charadriiformes > Laridae > Chroicocephalus > Chroicocephalus ridibundus. The sequence goes on from NW_026961507.1 coordinate 281,924, forward strand.
GGTTTTGAGGACAACTCAATGGACAGTGTAGGGAGAAAAGTTCCTGGCTCCTTGAATGCCGTTTCTGGAGACACTGCGATCAATGTGGGAGATATGTCAAGATGTGTGTTGGTTTTGAGGACAGCTTTCTGGAGTGTCTCAGCAAAGAGGTCACACGGATAATCAGAGCAATTCTCAGAGACACTGAGACCAAGCTCCACAATTCCTCCTGGCACTTTCCCTGTAGGAGATACCGCAAGACGTTTCTGTATATTGGGCACAGCGCTCTGCAGGGTGTTAGCAGAGAGTTTCCCGGGACAGTGAAACCCTATGTCAGAGACAGTGAGAAGAAGCCCCAATGTTCCCTCCAGGCACTTTCAGTGTGGGTGCCTTCTCCACGTGGTTCCTGGTTTCACTGCAGCTCTGAAGAGAATGTTAGCAAAGAGGTAATTGGGACAGTGCAAACAGTACTCAAAGACAGGGAGAGCAAGCTCTACATTACTCTCTTGGCACTTTGGATGTGGGACATACAGCGAGATGTTTGCTGCTTTTACATTTGGCTGTTGGGAGATTTACAGCACAAAGATATCTAGTTGATTTGAAGCAGTTCCGAGAAAGTCTAAGCATAATCCTCACTTTTCCCTCCTGGCACTTTCCCTGTAGGGGATACCGCAAGACGTTTCTGTATATTGGGCACAGCGCTCTGCAGGGTGTTAGCAGAGAGTTTCCCGGGACAGTGAAACCCTATGTCAAAGACACTGAGAAGAAGCCCCAATGTTTCCTCCAGGCACTTTCAGTGTGGGTGCCTTCTCCACGTGGTTCCTGGTTTCACTGCAGCTCTGAAGAGAATGTTAGCAAAGAGGTAATCGGGACAGTGCAAACAGTACTCAAAGACAGGGAGAGCAAGCTCTACATTACTCTCTCGGCACTTTGGATGTGGGACATACAGCGAGATGTTTGCTGCTTTTGCGTTTGGCTGTTGGGAGATTTACAGCACAAAGATATCTAGTTGATTTGAAGCAGTTCCGAGAAAGTCTAAGCATAATCCTCACTTTTCACTCCTGGCACTTTCCCTGTAGGGGATACCGCAAGACGTTTCTGTATATTGGGCACAGCGCTCTGCAGGGTGTTAGCAGAGAGTTTCCCGGGACAGTGAAACCCTATGTCAGAGACACTGAGAAGAAGCCCCAACGTTCCTTCCAGGCACTTTTAGTGTGGGTGCCTTCTCCACGTGGTTCCTGGTTTCACTGCAGCTCTGAAGAGAATGTTAGCAAAGAGGTAATCGGGACAGTGCAAACAGTACTCAAAGACAGGGAGAGCAAGCTCTACATTACTCTCTTGGCACTTTGGATGTGGGACATAGAGCGAGATGTTTGCTGCTTTTACATTTGGCTGTTGGGAGATTTACAGCACAAAGATATCTAGTTGATTTGAAGCAGTTCCGAGAAAGTCTAAACATAATCCTCACTTTTCCCTCCTGGCACTTTCCCTGTAGGAGATACCGCAAGACGTTTCTGTACATTGGGCACAGCGCTCTGCAGGGTGTTAGCAGAGAGTTTCCCGGGACAGTGAAACCCTATGTCAGAGACACTGAGAAGAAGCCCCAATGTTCCCTCCAGGCACTTTCAGTGTGGGTGCCTTCTCCACGTGGTTCCTGGTTTCACTGCAGCTCTGAAGAGAATGTTAGCAAAGAGGTAATCGGGACAGTGCAAACAGTACTCAAAGACAGGGAGAGCAAGCTCTCTCTTGGCACTTTGGATGTGGGACATAGAGCGAGATGTTTGCTGCTTTTACATTTGGCTGTTGGGAGATTTACAGCACAAAGATATCTAGTTGATTTGAAGCAGTTCCGAGAAAGTCTAAACATAATCCTCACTTTTCCCTCCTGGCACTTTCCCTGTAGGAGATACCGCAAGATGTTTCTGTACATTGGGCACAGCGCTCTGCAGGGTGTTAGCAGAGAGTTTCCCGGGACAGTGAAACCCTATGTCAGAGACACTGAGAAGAAGCCCCAATGTTCCCTCCAGGCACTTTCAGTGTGGGTGCCTTCTCCACGTGGTTCCTGGTTTCACTGCAGCTCTGAAGAGAATGTTAGCAAAGAGGTAACCGGGACAGTGCAAACAGTACTCAAAGACAGGGAGAGCAAGCTCTCTCTTGGCACTTTGGATGTGGGACATACAGCGAGATGTTTGCTGCTTTTACATTTGGCTGTTGGGAGATTTACAGCACAAAGATATCTAGTTGATTTGAAGCAGTTCCGAGAAAGTCTAAGCATAATCCTCACTTTTCCCTCCTGGCACTTTCCATGTGGGAGATATAGCAGGATGTATATTGGTTTTGAGGACAACTCAATGGACAGTGTAGGGAGAAAAGTTCCTGGCTCCTTGAATGCCGTTTCTGGAGACACTGCGATCAATGTGGGAGATATGTCAAGATGTGTGTTGGTTTTGAGGACAGCTTTCTGGAGTGTCTCAGCAAAGAGGTCACACGGATAATCAGAGCAATTCTCAGAGACACTGAGACCAAGCTCCACAATTCCTCCTGGCACTTTCCCTGTAGGAGATACCGCAAGACGTTTCTGTATATTGGGCACAGCGCTCTGCAGGGTGTTAGCAGAGAGTTTCCCGGGACAGTGAAACCCTATGTCAGAGACAGTGAGAAGAAGCCCCAATGTTCCTTCCAGGCACTTTCAGTGTGGGTGCCTTCTCCACGTGGTTCCTGGTTTCACTGCAGCTCTGAAGAGAATGTTAGCAAAGAGGTAATCGGGACAGTGCAAACAGTACTCAAAGACAGGGAGAGCAAGCTCTACATTACTCTCTTGGCACTTTGGATGTGGGACATACAGCGAGATGTTTGCTGCTTTTACATTTGGCTGTTGGGAGATTTACAGCACAAAGATATCTAGTTGATTTGAAGCAGTTCCGAGAAAGTCTAAGCATAATCCTCACTTTTCCCTCCTGGCACTTTCCCTGTAGGGGATACCGCAAGACGTTTCTGTATATTGGGCACAGCGCTCTGCAGGGTGTTAGCAGAGAGTTTCCCGGGACAGTGAAACCCTATGTCAAAGACACTGAGAAGAAGCCCCAATGTTCCCTCCAGGCACTTTCAGTGTGGGTGCCTTCTCAACGTGGTTCCTGGTTTCACTGCAGCTCTGAAGAGAATGTTAGCAAAGAGGTAATCGGGACAGTGCAAACAGTACTCAAAGACAGGGAGAGCAAGCTCTACATTACTCTCTTGGCACTTTGGATGTGGGACATACAGCGAGATGTTTGCTGCTTTTACATTTGGCTGTTGGGAGATTTACAGCACAAAGATATCTAGTTGATTTGAAGCAGTTCCGAGAAAGTCTAAACATAATCCTCACTTTTCCCTCCTGGCACTTTCCCTGTAGGGGATACCGCAAGACGTTTCTGTATATTGGGCACAGCGCTCTGCAGGGTGTTAGCAGAGAGTTTCCCGGGACAGTGAAACCCTATGTCAGAGACACTGAGAAGAAGCCCCAACGTTCCTTCCAGGCACTTTCAGTGTGGGTGCCTTCTCCACGTGGTTCCTGGTTTCACTGCAGCTCTGAAGAGAATGTTAGCAAAGAGGTAATCGGGACAGTGCAAACAGTACTCAAAGACAGGGAGAGCAAGCTCTACATTACTCTCTTGGCACTTTGGATGTGGGACATAGAGCGAGATGTTTGCTGCTTTTACATTTGGCTGTTGGGAGATTTACAGCACAAAGATATCTAGTTGATTTGAAGCAGTTCCGAGAAAGTCTAAACATAATCCTCACTTTTCCCTCCTGGCACTTTCCCTGTAGGAGATACCGCAAGACGTTTCTGTACATTGGGCACAGCGCTCTGCAGGGTGTTAGCAGAGAGTTTCCCGGGACAGTGAAACCCTATGTCAGAGACAGTGAGAAGAAGCCCCAATGTTCCCTCCAGGCACTTTCAGTGTGGGTGCCTTCTCCACGTGGTTCCTGGTTTCACTGCAGCTCTGAAGAGAATGTTAGCAAAGAGGTAATCGGGACAGTGCAAGCAGTACTCAAAGACAGGGAGAGCAAGCTCTCTCTTGGCACTTTGGATGTGGGACATACAGCGAGATGTTTGCTGCTTTTGCGTTTGGCTGTTGGGAGATTTACAGCACAAAGATATCTAGTTGATTTGAAGCAGTTCCGAGAAAGTCTAAACATAATCCTCACTTTTCCCTCCTGGCACTTTCCATGTGGGAGATATAGCAGGATGTATATTGGTTTTGAGGACAACTCAATGGATAGTGTAGGGAGAAAAGTTCCTGGCTCCTTGAATGCCGTTTCTGGAGACACTGCGATCAATGTGGGAGATATGTCAAGATGTGTGTTGGTTTTGAGGACAGCTTTCTGGAGTGTCTCAGCAAAGAGGTCACACGGATAATCAGAGCAATTCTCAGAGACACTGAGACCAAGCTCCACAATTCCTCCTGGCACTTTCCCTGTAGGAGATACCGCAAGACGTTTCTGTATATTGGGCACAGCGCTCTGCAGGGTGTTAGCAGAGAGTTTCCCGGGACAGTGAAACCCTATGTCAGAGACAGTGAGAAGAAGCCCCAATGTTCCTTCCAGGCACTTTCAGTGTGGGTGCCTTCTCCACGTGGTTCCTGGTTTCACTGCAGCTCTGAAGAGAATGTTAGCAAAGAGGTAATCGGGACAGTGCAAACAGTACTCAAAGACAGGGAGAGCAAGCTCTACATTACTCTCTTGGCACTTTGGATGTGGGACATACAGCGAGATGTTTGCTGCTTTTACATTTGGCTGTTGGGAGATTTACAGCACAAAGATATCTAGTTGATTTGAAGCAGTTCCGAGAAAGTCTAAACATAATCCTCACTTTTCCCTCCTGGCACTTTCCCTGTAGGGGATAGCGCAAGACGTTTCTGTATATTGGGCACAGCGCTCTGCAGGGTGTTAGCAGAGAGTTTCCCGGGACAGTGAAACCCTATGTCAGAGACACTGAGAAGAAGCCCCAACGTTCCTTCCAGGCACTTTCAGTGTGGGTGCCTTCTCCACGTGGTTCCTGGTTTCACTGCAGCTCTGAAGAGAATGTTAGCAAAGAGGTAATCGGGACAGTGCAAACAGTACTCAAAGACAGGGAGAGCAAGCTCTACATTACTCTCTTGGCACTTTGGATGTGGGACATAGAGCGAGATGTTTGCTGCTTTTACATTTGGCTGTTGGGAGATTTACAGCACAAAGATATCTAGTTGATTTGAAGCAGTTCCGAGAAAGTCTAAACATAATCCTCACTTTTCCCTCCTGGCACTTTCCCTGTAGGAGATACCGCAAGACGTTTCTGTACATTGGGCACAGCGCTCTGCAGGGTGTTAGCAGAGAGTTTCCCGGGACAGTGAAACCCTATGTCAGAGACACTGAGAAGAAGCCCCAATGTTCCCTCCAGGCACTTTCAGTGTGGGTGCCTTCTCCACGTGGTTCCTGGTTTCACTGCAGCTCTGAAGAGAATGTTAGCAAAGAGGTAATCGGGACAGTGCAAGCAGTACTCAAAGACAGGGAGAGCAAGCTCTCTCTTGGCACTTTGGATGTGGGACATACAGCGAGATGTTTGCTGCTTTTGCGTTTGGCTGTTGGGAGATTTACAGCACAAAGATATCTAGTTGATTTGAAGCAGTTCCGAGAAAGTCTAAACATAATCCTCACTTCTCCCTCCTGGCACTTTCCATGTGGGAGATATAGCATGATGTATATTGGTTTTGAGGACAACTCAATGGATAGTGTAGGGAGAAAAGTTCCTGGCTCCTTGAATGCCGTTTCTGGAGACACTGCGATCAATGTGGGAGATATGTCAAGATGTGTGTTGGTTTTGAGGACAGCTTTCTGGAGTGTCTTAGCAAAGAGGTCACACGGATAATCAGAGCAATTCTCAGAGACACTGAGACCAAGCTCCACAATTCCTCCTGGCACTTTCCCTGTAGGAGATACCGCAAGACGTTTCTGTATATTGGGCACAGCGCTCTGCAGGGTGTTAGCAGAGAGTTTCCCGGGACAGTGAAACCCTATGTCAGAGACACTGAGAAGAAGCCCCAATGTTCCCTCCAGGCACTTTCAGTGTGGGTGCCTTCTCCACGTGGTTCCTGGTTTCACTGCAGCTCTGAAGAGAATGTTAGCAAAGAGGTAATTGGGACAGTGCAAACAGTACTCAAAGACAGGGAGAGCAAGCTCTACATTACTCTCTTGGCACTTTGGATGTGGGACATACAGCGAGATGTTTGCTGCTTTTACATTTGGCTGTTGGGAGATTTACAGCACAAAGATATCTAGTTGATTTGAAGCAGTTCCGAGAAAGTCTAAGCATAATCCTCACTTTTCCCTCCTGGCACTTTCCCTGTAGGGGATACCGCAAGACGTTTCTGTATATTGGGCACAGCGCTCTGCAGGGTGTTAGCAGAGAGTTTCCCGGGACAGTGAAACCCTATGTCAGAGACACTGAGAAGAAGCCCCAATGTTCACTCCAGGCACTTTCAGTGTGGGTGCCTTCTCCACGTGGTTCCTGGTTTCACTGCAGCTCTGAAGAGAATGTTAGCAAAGAGGTAATCGGGACAGTGCAAGCAGTACTCAAAGACAGGGAGAGCAAGCTCTCTCTTGGCACTTTGGATGTGGGACATACAGCGAGATGTTTGTTGCTTTTGCGTTTGGCTGTTGGGAGATTTACAGCACAAAGATATCTAGTTGATTTGAAGCAGTTCCGAGAAAGTCTAAGCATAATCCTCACTTTTCCCTCCTGGCACTTTCCCTGTAGGGGATACCGCAAGACGTTTCTGTATATTGGGCACAGCGCTCTGCAGGGTGTTAGCAGAGAGTTTCCCGGGACAGTGAAACCCTATGTCAGAGACACTGAGAAGAAGCCCCAACGTTCACTCCAGGCACTTTCAGTGTGGGTGCCTTCTCCACGTGGTTCCTGGTTTCACTGCAGCTCTGAAGAGAATGTTAGCAAAGAGGTAATCGGGACAGTGCAAACAGTACTCAAAGACAGGGAGAGCAAGCTCTCTCTTGGCACTTTGGATGTGGGACATACAGCGAGATGTTTGTTGCTTTTGCGTTTGGCTGTTGGGAGATTTACAGCACAAAGATATCTAGTTGATTTGAAGCAGTTCCGAGAAAGTCTAAGCATAATCCTCACTTTTCCCTCCTGGCACTTTCCCTGTAGGAGATACCGCAAGACGTTTCTGTATATTGGGCACAGCGCTCTGCAGGGTGTTAGCAGAGAGTTTCCCGGGACAGTGAAACCCTATGTCAGAGACACTGAGAAGAAGCCCCAATGTTCCCTCCAGGCACTTTCAGTGTGGGTGCCTTCTCCACGTGGTTCCTGGTTTCACTGCAGCTCTGAAGAGAATGTTAGCAAAGAGGTAATCGGGACAGTGCAAACAGTACTCAAAGACAGGGAGAGCAAGCTCTACATTACTCTCTTGGCACTTTGGATGTGGGACATACAGCGAGATGTTTGCTGCTTTTACATTTGGCTGTTGGGAGATTTACAGCACAAAGATATCTAGTTGATTTGAAGCAGTTCCGAGAAAGTCTAAGCATAATCCTCACTTTTCCCTCCTGGCACTTTCCCTGTAGGGGATACCGCAAGACGTTTCTGTACATTGGGCACAGCGCTCTGCAGGGTGTTAGCAGAGAGTTTCCCGGGACAGTGAAACCCTATGTCAGAGACACTGAGAAGAAGCCCCAATGTTCCCTCCAGGCACTTTCAGTGTGGGTGCCTTCTCCACGTGGTTCCTGGTTTCACTGCAGCTCTGAAGAGAATGTTAGCAAAGAGGTAATCGGGACAGTGCAAGCAGTACTCAAAGACAGGGAGAGCAAGCTCTCTCTTGGCACTTTGGATGTGGGACATACAGCGAGATGTTTGCTGCTTTTACATTTGGCTGTTGGGAGATTTACAGCACAAAGATATCTAGTTGATTTGAAGCAGTTCCGAGAAAGTCTAAGCATAATCCTCACTTTTCCCTCCTGGCACTTTCCCTGTAGGAGATATCGCAAGACGTTTCTGTATATTGGGCACAGCGCTCTGCAGGGTGTTAGCAGAGAGTTTCCCGGGACAGTGAAACCCTATGTCAAAGACACTGAGAAGAAGCCCCAATGTTCCCTCCAGGCACTTTCAGTGTGGGTGCCTTCTCCACGTGGTTCCTGGTTTCACTGCAGCTCTGAAGAGAATGTTAGCAAAGAGGTAATCGGGACAGTGCAAACAGTACTCAAAGACAGGGAGAGCAAGCTCTACATTACTCTCTCGGCACTTTGGATGTGGGACATACAGCGAGATGTTTGCTGCTTTTACATTTGGCTGTTGGGAGATTTACAGCACAAAGATATCTAGTTGATTTGAAGCAGTTCCGAGAAAGTCTAAGCATAATCCTCACTTTTCCCTCCTGGCACTTTCCCTGTAGGAGATACCGCAAGACGTTTCTGTACATTGGGCACAGCGCTCTGCAGGGTGTTAGCAGAGAGTTTCCCGGGACAGTGAAACCCTATGTCAGAGACACTGAGAAGAAGCCCCAATGTTCCCTCCAGGCACTTTCAGTGTGGGTGCCTTCTCCACGTGGTTCCTGGTTTCACTGCAGCTCTGAAGAGAATGTTAGCAAAGAGGTAATCGGGACAGTGCAAACAGTACTCAAAGACAGGGAGAGCAAGCTCTCTCTTGGCACTTTGGATGTGGGACATACAGCGAGATGTTTGCTGCTTTTGCGTTTGGCTGTTGGGAGATTTACAGCACAAAGATATCTAGTTGATTTGAAGCAGTTCCGAGAAAGTCTAAACATAATCCTCACTTTTCCCTCCTGGCACTTTCCATGTGGGAGATATAGCAGGATATATATTGGTTTTGAGGACAACTCAATGGATAGTGTAGGGAGAAAAGTTCCTGGCTCCTTGAATGCCGTTTCTGGAGACACTGCGATCAATGTGGGAGATATGTCAAGATGTGTGTTGGTTTTGAGGACAGCTTTCTGGAGTGTCTTAGCAAAGAGGTCACACGGATAATCAGAGCAATTCTCAGAGACACTGAGACCAAGCTCCACAATTCCTCCTGGCACTTTCCCTGTAGGAGATACCGCAAGACGTTTCTGTATATTGGGCACAGCGCTCTGCAGGGTGTTAGCAGAGAGTTTCCCGGGACAGTGAAACCCTATGTCAGAGACACTGAGAAGAAGCCCCAATGTTCCCTCCAGGCACTTTCAGTGTGGGTGCCTTCTCCACGTGGTTCCTGGTTTCACTGCAGCTCTGAAGAGAATGTTAGCAAAGAGGTAATTGGGACAGTGCAAACAGTACTCAAAGACAGGGAGAGCAAGCTCTACATTACTCTCTTGGCACTTTGGATGTGGGACATACAGCGAGATGTTTGCTGCTTTTACATTTGGCTGTTGGGAGATTTACAGCACAAAGATATCTAGTTGATTTGAAGCAGTTCCGAGAAAGTCTAAGCATAATCCTCACTTTTCCCTCCTGGCACTTTCCCTGTAGGGGATACCGCAAGACGTTTCTGTATATTGGGCACAGCGCTCTGCAGGGTGTTAGCAGAGAGTTTCCCGGGACAGTGAAACCCTATGTCAGAGACACTGAGAAGAAGCCCCAACGTTCCTTCCAGGCACTTTCAGTGTGGGTGCCTTCTCCACGTGGTTCCTGGTTTCACTGCAGCTCTGAAGAGAATGTTAGCAAAGAGGTAATCGGGACAGTGCAAACAGTACTCAAAGACAGGGAGAGCAAGCTCTCTCTTGGCACTTTGGATGTGGGACATACAGCGAGATGTTTGCTGCTTTTGCGTTTGGCTGTTGGGAGATTTACAGCACAAAGATATCTAGTTGATTTGAAGCAGTTCCGAGAAAGTCTAAGCATAATCCTCACTTTTCCCTCCTGGCACTTTCCCTGTAGGAGATATCGCAAGACGTTTCTGTATATTGGGCACAGCGCTCTGCAGGGTGTTAGCAGAGAGTTTCCCGGGACAGTGAAACCCTATGTCAGAGACACTGAGAAGAAGCCCCAACGTTCCTTCCAGGCACTTTCAGTGTGGGTGCCTTCTCCACGTGGTTCCTGGTTTCACTGCAGCTCTGAAGAGAATGTTAGCAAAGAGGTAATCGGGACAGTGCAAACAGTACTCAAAGACAGGGAGAGCAAGCTCTACATTACTCTCTTGGCACTTTGGATGTGGGACATAGAGCGAGATGTTTGCTGCTTTTACATTTGGCTGTTGGGAGATTTACAGCACAAAGATATCTAGTTGATTTGAAGCAGTTCCGAGAAAGTCTAAACATAATCCTCACTTTTCCCTCCTGGCACTTTCCCTGTAGGAGATACCGCAAGACGTTTCTGTACATTGGGCACAGCGCTCTGCAGGGTGTTAGCAGAGAGTTTCCCGGGACAGTGAAACCCTATGTCAGAGACAGTGAGAAGAAGCCCCAATGTTCCCTCCAGGCACTTTCAGTGTGGGTGCCTTCTCCACGTGGTTCCTGGTTTCACTGCAGCTCTGAAGAGAATGTTAGCAAAGAGGTAATCGGGACAGTGCAAGCAGTACTCAAAGACAGGGAGAGCAAGCTCTCTCTTGGCACTTTGGATGTGGGACATACAGCGAGATGTTTGCTGCTTTTGCGTTTGGCTGTTGGGAGATTTACAGCACAAAGATATCTAGTTGATTTGAAGCAGTTCCGAGAAAGTCTAAACATAATCCTCACTTTTCCCTCCTGGCACTTTCCATGTGGGAGATATATCAGGATGTATATTGGTTTTGAGGACAACTCAATGGATAGTGTAGGGAGAAAAGTTCCTGGCTCCTTGAATGCCGTTTCTGGAGACACTGCGATCAATGTGGGAGATATGTCAAGATGTGTGTTGGTTTTGAGGACAGCTTTCTGGAGTGTCTTAGCAAAGAGGTCACACGGATAATCAGAGCAATTCTCAGAGACACTGAGACCAAGCTCCACAATTCCTCCTGGCACTTTCCCTGTAGGAGATACCGCAAGACGTTTCTGTATATTGGGCACAGCGCTCTGCAGGGTGTTAGCAGAGAGTTTCCCGGGACAGTGAAACCCTATGTCAGAGACAGTGAGAAGAAGCCCCAATGTTCCCTCCAGGCACTTTCAGTGTGGGTGCCTTCTCCACGTGGTTCCTGGTTTCACTGCAGCTCTGAAGAGAATGTTAGCAAAGAGGTAATCGGGACAGTGCAAACAGTACTCAAAGACAGGGAGAGCAAGCTCTACATTACTCTCTTGGCACTTTGGATGTGGGACATACAGCGAGATGTTTGCTGCTTTTACATTTGGCTGTTGGGAGATTTACAGCACAAAGATATCTAGTTGATTTGAAGCAGTTCCGAGAAAGTCTAAGCATAATCCTCACTTTTCCCTCCTGGCACTTTCCCTGTAGGGGATACCGCAAGACGTTTCTGTACATTGGGCACAGCGCTCTGCAGGGTGTTAGCAGAGAGTTTCCCGGGACAGTGAAACCCTATGTCAGAGACACTGAGAAGAAGCCCCAATGTTCCCTCCAGGCACTTTCAGTGTGGGTGCCTTCTCAACGTGGTTCCTGGTTTCACTGCAGCTCTGAAGAGAATGTTAGCAAAGAGGTAATCGGGACAGTGCAAACAGTACTCAAAGACAGGGAGAGCAAGCTCTCTCTTGGCACTTTGGATGTGGGACATAGAGCGAGATGTTTGCTGCTTTTACATTTGGCTGTTGGGAGATTTACAGCACAAAGATATCTAGTTGATTTGAAGCAGTTCCGAGAAAGTCTAAACATAATCCTCACTTTTCCCTCCTGGCACTTTCCATGTGGGAGATATAGCAGGATGTATATTGGTTTTGAGGACAACTCAATGGATAGTGTAGGGAGAAAAGTTCCTGGCTCCTTGAATGCCGTTTCTGGAGACACTGCGATCAATGTGGGAGATATGTCAAGATGTGTGTTGGTTTTGAGGACAGCTTTCTGGAGTGTCTTAGCAAAGAGGTCACACGGATAATCAGAGCAATTCTCAGAGACACTGAGACCAAGCTCCACAATTCCTCCTGGCACTTTCCCTGTAGGAGATACCGCAAGACGTTTCTATATATTGGGCACAGCGCTCTGCAGGGTGTTAGCAGAGAGTTTCCCGGGACAGTGAAACCCTATGTCAGAGACACTGAGAAGAAGCCCCAATGTTCCCTCCAGGCACTTTCAGTGTGGGTGCCTTCTCCACGTGGTTCCTGGTTTCACTGCAGCTCTGAAGAGAATGTTAGCAAAGAGGTAATCGGGACAGTGCAAGCAGTACTCAAAGACAGGGAGAGCAAGCTCTCTCTTGGCACTTTGGATGTGGGACATACAGCGAGATGTTTGTTGCTTTTGCGTTTGGCTGTTGGGAGATTTACAGCACAAAGATATCTAGTTGATTTGAAGCAGTTCCGAGAAAGTCTAAGCATAATCCTCACTTTTCCCTCCTGGCACTTTCCCTGTAGGGGATACCGCAAGACGTTTCTGTATATTGGGCACAGCGCTCTGCAGGGTGTTAGCAGAGAGTTTCCCGGGACAGTGAAACCCTATGTCAGAGACACTGAGAAGAAGCCCCAACGTTCACTCCAGGCACTTTCAGTGTGGGTGCCTTCTCCACGTGGTTCCTGGTTTCACTGCAGCTCTGAAGAGAATGTTAGCAAAGAGGTAATCGGGACAGTGCAAACAGTACTCAAAGACAGGGAGAGCAAGCTCTCTCTTGGCACTTTGGATGTGGGACATACAGCGAGATGTTTGTTGCTTTTGCGTTTGGCTGTTGGGAGATTTACAGCACAAAGATATCTAGTTGATTTGAAGCAGTTCCGAGAAAGTCTAAGCATAATCCTCACTTTTCCCTCCTGGCACTTTCCCTGTAGGAGATACCGCAAGACGTTTCTGTATATTGGGCACAGCGCTCTGCAGGGTGTTAGCAGAGAGTTTCCCGGGACAGTGAAACCCTATGTCAGAGACACTGAGAAGAAGCCCCAATGTTCCCTCCAGGCACTTTCAGTGTGGGTGCCTTCTCCACGTGGTTCCTGGTTTCACTGCAGCTCTGAAGAGAATGTTAGCAAAGAGGTAATCGGGACAGTGCAAACAGTACTCAAAGACAGGGAGAGCAAGCTCTACATTACTCTCTTGGCACTTTGGATGTGGGACATACAGCGAGATGTTTGCTGCTTTTACATTTGGCTGTTGGGAGATTTACAGCACAAAGATATCTAGTTGATTTGAAGCAGTTCCGAGAAAGTCTAAGCATAATCCTCACTTTTCCCTCCTGGCACTTTCCCTGTAGGGGATACCGCAAGACGTTTCTGTACATTGGGCACAGCGCTCTGCAGGGTGTTAGCAGAGAGTTTCCCGGGACAGTGAAACCCTATGTCAGAGACACTGAGAAGAAGCCCCAATGTTCCCTCCAGGCACTTTCAGTGTGGGTGCCTTCTCCACGTGGTTCCTGGTTTCACTGCAGCTCTGAAGAGAATGTTAGCAAAGAGGTAATCGGGACAGTGCAAGCAGTACTCAAAGACAGGGAGAGCAAGCTCTCTCTTGGCACTTTGGATGTGGGACATAGAGCGAGATGTTTGCTGCTTTTACATTTGGCTGTTGGGAGATTTACAGCACAAAGATATCTAGTTGATTTGAAGCAGTTCCGAGAAAGTCTAAGCATAATCCTCACTTTTCCCTCCTGGCACTTTCCCTGTAGGAGATATCGCAAGACGTTTCTGTATATTGGGCACAGCGCTCTGCAGGGTGTTAGCAGAGAGTTTCCCGGGACAGTGAAACCCTATGTCAAAGACACTGAGAAGAAGCCCCAATGTTCCCTCCAGGCACTTTCAGTGTGGGTGCCTTCTCCACGTGGTTCCTGGTTTCACTGCAGCTCTGAAGAGAATGTTAGCAAAGAGGTAATCGGGACAGTGCAAACAGTACTCAAAGACAGGGAGAGCAAGCTCTCTCTTGGCACTTTGGATGTGGGACATACAGCGAGATGTTTGCTGCTTTTGCGTTTGGCTGTTGGGAGATTTACAGCACAAAGATATCTAGTTGATTTGAAGCAGTTCCGAGAAAGTCTAAACATAATCCTCACTTTTCCCTCCTGGCACTTTCCATGTGGGAGATATAGCAGGATATATATTGGTTTTGAGGACAACTCAATGGATAGTGTAGGGAGAAAAGTTCCTGGCTCCTTGAATGCCGTTTCTGGAGACACTGCGATCAATGTGGGAGATATGTCAAGATGTGTGTTGGTTTTGAGGACAGCTTTCTGGAGTGTCTTAGCAAAGAGGTCACACGGATAATCAGAGCAATTCTCAGAGACACTGAGACCAAGCTCCACAATTCCTCCTGGCACTTTCCCTGTAGGAGATACCGCAAGACGTTTCTGTATATTGGGCACAGCGCTCTGCAGGGTGTTAGCAGAGAGTTTCCCGGGACAGTGAAACCCTATGTCAGAGACACTGAGAAGAAGCCCCAATGTTCCCTCCAGGCACTTTCAGTGTGGGTGCCTTCTCCACGTGGTTCCTGGTTTCACTGCAGCTCTGAAGAGAATGTTAGCAAAGAGGTAATTGGGACAGTGCAAACAGTACTCAAAGACAGGGAGAGCAAGCTCTACATTACTCTCTTGGCACTTTGGATGTGGGACATACAGCGAGATGTTTGCTGCTTTTACATTTGGCTGTTGGGAGATTTACAGCACAAAGATATCTAGTTGATTTGAAGCAGTTCCGAGAAAGTCTAAGCATAATCCTCACTTTTCCCTCCTGGCACTTTCCCTGTAGGGGATACCGCAAGACGTTTCTGTATATTGGGCACAGCGCTCTGCAGGGTGTTAGCAGAGAGTTTCCCGGGACAGTGAAACCCTATGTCAGAGACACTGAGAAGAAGCCCCAACGTTCCTTCCAGGCACTTTCAGTGTGGGTGCCTTCTCCACGTGGTTCCTGGTTTCACTGCAGCTCTGAAGAGAATGTTAGCAAAGAGGTAATCGGGACAGTGCAAACAGTACTCAAAGACAGGGAGAGCAAGCTCTCTCTTGGCACTTTGGATGTGGGACATACAGCGAGATGTTTGCTGCTTTTGCGTTTGGCTGTTGGGAGATTTACAGCACAAAGATATCTAGTTGATTTGAAGCAGTTCCGAGAAAGTCTAAGCATAATCCTCACTTTTCCCTCCTGGCACTTTCCCTGTAGGAGATATCGCAAGACGTTTCTGTATATTGGGCACAGCGCTCTGCAGGGTGTTAGCAGAGAGTTTCCCGGGACAGTGAAACCCTATGTCAGAGACACTGAGAAGAAGCCCCAACGTTCCTTCCAGGCACTTTCAGTGTGGGTGCCTTCTCCACGTGGTTCCTGGTTTCACTGCAGCTCTGAAGAGAATGTTAGCAAAGAGGTAATCGGGACAGTGCAAACAGTACTCAAAGACAGGGAGAGCAAGCTCTACATTACTCTCTTGGCACTTTGGATGTGGGACATAGAGCGAGATGTTTGCTGCTTTTACATTTGGCTGTTGGGAGATTTACAGCACAAAGATATCTAGTTGATTTGAAGCAGTTCCGAGAAAGTCTAAACATAATCCTCACTTTTCCCTCCTGGCACTTTCCCTGTAGGAGATACCGCAAGACGTTTCTGTACATTGGGCACAGCGCTCTGCAGGGTGTTAGCAGAGAGTTTCCCGGGACAGTGAAACCCTATGTCAGAGACAGTGAGAAGAAGCCCCAATGTTCCCTCCAGGCACTTTCAGTGTGGGTGCCTTCTCCACGTGGTTCCTGGTTTCACTGCAGCTCTGAAGAGAATGTTAGCAAAGAGGTAATCGGGACAGTGCAAGCAGTACTCAAAGACAGGGAGAGCAAGCTCTCTCTTGGCACTTTGGATGTGGGACATAGAGCGAGATGTTTGCTGCTTTTGCGTTTGGCTGTTGGGAGATTTACAGCACAAAGATATCTAGTTGATTTGAAGCAGTTCCGAGAAAGTCTAAACATAATCCTCACTTTTCCCTCCTGGCACTTTCCATGTGGGAGATATATCAGGATGTATATTGGTTTTGAGGACAACTCAATGGATAGTGTAGGGAGAAAAGTTCCTGGCTCCTTGAATGCCGTTTCTGGAGACACTGCGATCAATGTGGGAGATATGTCAAGATGTGTGTTGGTTTTGAGGACAGCTTTCTGGAGTGTCTTAGCAAAGAGGTCACACGGATAATCAGAGCAATTCTCAGAGACACTGAGACCAAGCTCCACAATTCGTCCTGGCACTTTCCCTGTAGGAGATACCGCAAGACGTTTCTGTATATTGGGCACAGCGCTCTGCAGGGTGTTAGCAGAGAGTTTCCCGGGACAGTGAAACCCTATGTCAGAGACAGTGAGAAGAAGCCCCAATGTTCCCTCCAGGCACTTTCAGTGTGGGTGCCTTCTCCACGTGGTTCCTGGTTTCACTGCAGCTCTGAAGAGAATGTTAGCAAAGAGGTAATCGGGACAGTGCAAACAGTACTCAAAGACAGGGAGAGCAAGCTCTACATTACTCTCTTGGCACTTTGGATGTGGGACATACAGCGAGATGTTTGCTGCTTTTACATTTGGCTGTTGGGAGATTTACAGCACAAAGATATCTAGTTGATTTGAAGCAGTTCCGAGAAAGTCTAAGCATAATCCTCACTTTTCCCTCCTGGCACTTTCCCTGTAGGGGATACCGCAAGACGTTTCTGTACATTGGGCACAGCGCTCTGCAGGGTGTTAGCAGAGAGTTTCCCGGGACAGTGAAACCCTATGTCAGAGACACTGAGAAGAAGCCCCAATGTTCCCTCCAGGCACTTTCAGTGTGGGTGCCTTCTCAACGTGGTTCCTGGTTTCACTGCAGCTCTGAAGAGAATGTTAGCAAAGAGGTAATCGGGACAGTGCAAACAGTACTCAAAGACAGGGAGAGCAAGCTCTCTCTTGGCACTTTGGATGTGGGACATACAGCGAGATGTTTGCTGCTTTTACATTTGGCTGTTGGGAGATTTACAGCACAAAGATATCTAGTTGATTTGAAGCAGTTCCGAGAAAGTCTAAACATAATCCTCACTTTTCCCTCCTGGCACTTTCCATGTGGGAGATATAGCAGGATGTATATTGGTTTTGAGGACAACTCAATGGATAGTGTAGGGAGAAAAGTTCCTGGCTCCTTGAATGCCGTTTCTGGAGACACTGCGATCAATGTGGGAGATATGTCAAGATGTGTGTTGGTTTTGAGGACAGCTTTCTGGAGTGTCTTAGCAAAGAGGTCACACGGATAATCAGAGCAATTCTCAGAGACACTGAGACCAAGCTCCACAATTCCTCCTGGCACTTTCCCTGTAGGAGATACCGCAAGACGTTTCTATATATTGGGCACAGCGCTCTGCAGGGTGTTAGCAGAGAGTTTCCCGGGACAGTGAAACCCTATGTCAGAGACACTGAGAAGAAGCCCCAATGTTCCCTCCAGGCACTTTCAGTGTGGGTGCCTTCTCCACGTGGTTCCTGGTTTCACTGCAGCTCTGAAGAGAATGTTAGCAAAGAGGTAATCGGGACAGTGCAAACAGTACTCAAAGACAGGGAGAGCAAGCTCTCTCTTGGCACTTTGGATGTGGGACATACAGCGAGATGTTTGCTGCTTTTGCGTTTGGCTGTTGGGAGATTTACAGCACAAAGATATCTAGTTGATTTGAAGCAGTTCCGAGAAAGTCTAAACATAATCCTCACTTTTCCCTCCTGGCACTTTCCCTGTAGGAGATACCGCAAGATGTTTCTGTACATTGGGCACAGCGCTCTGCAGGGTGTTAGCAGAGAGTTTCCCGGGACAGTGAAACCCTATGTCAGAGACACTGAGAAGAAGCCCCAATGTTCCCTCCAGGCACTTTCAGTGTGGGTGCCTTCTCCACGTGGTTCCTGGTTTCACTGCAGCTCTGAAGAGAATGTTAGCAAAGAGGTAATCGGGACAGTGCAAACAGTACTCAAAGACAGGGAGAGCAAGCTCTCTCTTGGCACTTTGGATGTGGGACATACAGCGAGATGTTTGCTGCTTTTGCGTTTGGCTGTTGGGAGATTTACAGCACAAAGATATCTAGTTGATTTGAAGCAGTTCCGAGAAAGTCTAAACATAATCCTC